>NW_027203359.1:1287500-1847500 GCF_024711535.1 Dipodomys merriami
TCCATTTCTGGCTTTTTGATAGTTAATTGGAGATAAGAGTCTCAAGGACTTTCCTGCCTGGGCTGTCTTCAATCCACAATCCATAGATCTCAGCCTCCTTAGTAGCTAGGATTACAGGCGTGAGCCACCAGCCTCTATTTCATTCTTATGGTCAGACTGGCTGCCTTCTTCATTATCCAATTCCTCAACAACTAAATTTCTCTTTTTTTTCCCCATCATCTATCTTATCTTACTCCCTCAGATCTCCAGAGAAAAGATTCGTTTTCATCAGAATATAGAGGTGATCAAGTTCCCCCAGGCTAGCACAGCCCAAGCTGAGAATCCCTGGGACAACGAGACAGATGCTGGATTAGTTACTTAGCAGTGTAGTGGCTTTTCCTGCCACAAACAATAGAAATGCTTACAGGAGGTTAAACTGTGCATTCACTTCCTTTCCACACACTACGTGCAAAACCAAATAATGGTTTGAAATTGTTTCTTTTTTTTTTTTTGAGAACTCTGTGCCATATGCAGGGATTATTACTATACTTACTAATCTTGTTACTATCTCAATAGTACTAATTATTATTCCCTTTACCTTAGGTCACTATATATTAATTTGTATTTTCTAGGATTTTATATAAATAGAATTATTCAATAAGTATATTTTATGTCTGGCTTTTAGTCAGCATGCATATTTTGAAATTTATTCCTATTGTATATAATAGTAATTTGGTCGTTTTGTAGTGATCTAAAAGTTTTAATTACTTGCTAATTTTTTATTATGGAATATTTTACTATACTTAACCAAATAGGATCCTCTTACACACATTAATTCAGGTTCAACAATCATCCAGCCAAAGTCAGTCTTATTTTTGCTTTATCTCTATTCTTAACTCCCTCTTGTATGACTTTGAAGTGAATGTTAGGTATCATATCATTTCATCTGTATTTTAATATTTACTTGTAGAAGATAGGGATAGTTGTTGTTTTAAAGATATAAACACAATGCCACTATCATGTCTATAAACTTTGAACAATAACTTCTTGATTTTTATTAAATATCCAGTCAGTATGGAAATCAACTATCTTTTTTTTTTTTTTTTTTTGGGTCCGGTTGTGGGGCCTGAACTCTGGGCCTGGGCGCTGTCCCTCAGCTCTTCAATACAAGGCTAGCGCTCTACCACTTGAGCTACAGTGCCACTTCCGGCTTTTTTCTTTTTGCTTATGTGGTGCTGAGGAATCGAACCCAGGGCCTCAGGCATGCAAGGCAAGCGCTCTACCACTGAGCCACTTTCCCAGCCTGGAAATCAACTATCTTGTAAATGTCATATTACTTACATATTTCTTTAAATCAGATGGAGCATGTAAGATACACAATACTATCTGTATAATACAGATATACATCTCAAATCTATTTAAATGTGTAAATCCTTATTAGTTTATTGGTGCTGGTATAACGAAATAGAGACTAGGTAACTTATAAATAATAAGAAATTTATTTCTGACATCTCTGGAGTCCGGGCAACCCAAGGTCAAGGCACTGGAGGCTTTGGTCTGGTGAGGATTGCCTTACTTCTGTGCTTTCACAAAAGACAAAGCCAAGGGCTAAATGGGGAGGGAAGGGGTCTACTGTCCTAATCATCCCTTTCATAAGGTTGTTAATTCCACCTCTTGTCCCACTTCATAAATAGAAGGGAGCAAAATATTCATCCACAGCATCTCCTTTGGCCTTGCGGGGTCCACCTCCCCTCCCTCTTCTGTATCCTCCCTCCTCTCCTCCCTCCTCCCCACCCTACCTCTCCTACTACTTTCTTTTGTTGATTTGTTATATTTGTTCGTGGGGGCTTAACTCAGGGCCTAGATGCTGTCTTTGAGCTTCAAGGCTATTAGTACTCTACCACTTTGAGCCACAGTGCCACTTGCAGTTTTTGAGTGGTGAATTGGAAATAAGTGTCTCACGGGGACTTTTCTGCCCGGGCTGGTTTTGAACTGTGATCCTCAGATCTCAGCTCCTGAGTAGATAGGATTACAGGCGTGAGCCACCGTCAGGCTGACTTTTTTTTTTTCTTTTTTGAGTCTCTACCCACCTTATTTCTACCCACCTTTTAGGCTGGGGGAGGGTAACTCAGTGTCAGTGTTTGCCTAACTTAGGCCAGGTCCTGGGTTCGGCGCTCAGCATCATAAAAGCAAACAAAACAAAACAAAAAAAACAAGTAAGTTCTTTTTACCACTTGTCCACGCAGAATCATGAGGTTATTGCATTTGGTGAATCTATCTCTAAAACCTTTTTTTTTTTTGCAATCTCCCAGTCTCTCAAAACCATTGCTTTGTTGAGGAAACCTGATGACTTGTTTTTCACATCTGCCCATTCAGTCCTAGAATTTGGCAGACAGGGAAACTCAAGCATACAGTGTTTGATTAATCTGATCCAATCAACTAGCGCCTCTCTGCTTTGAACTCTGGCGATTTCCGCTTTTCCGGTTCTCACAGAAGCCCAAGGGCACCCTCCAACCGGAAGCCACCGTTCACTGCCTGTCCGCCCATATAGCTCGGTCACGCCCATCCATCCCGCCCGTCGTGGCCACGCCCGCTAAGGCGGGCTCAAAGGCGGGGCGAGCGCCGAGAAAAACCACATTTCCCAGAGTGCACCGGGACGGCACGGGCCTCCCACGGGCGTTCCGTGGCCGGCGCCATTTCTGTGAAGGGGAACGGCGGCGCGGCCTAGGGTTATGGCGCTGTTCCCGGCCTTTGCGGGCGTTAGTGAGGCCGCCGGTAGTGGAGGCCCCAGGAAAGGTAAGCGCACAAAAGAGCGGCATAACGCTCTCGGTGACGTTAATGGCAGTTTCTTGTGCCCAGATCTTCGCCCTTACCTTGTCTTTGTTTATCCACCTGTATCCCAGAGTTCCCCGCGGCTCTGCAAAGCCTTCTGGGAAAGCTCGGGCGTCTGGACTGGGCCTTGAGGACCTGGCTGGGGCTCTTGTGGTCGTGGAGCAAAGCCAGGCAAAGGGCACGTGGCCTGGGACCAAGACATCACTTATGTCGAGTCGATGGGCTTCAGTCCTCAAGCCTCGTTTCTTCTTTAAAATAAGAAGAGTGCACCTCCACACCGGAAGTACTTTGCAGGGAGACCCCTGATACACATGTTGAGTTTTAAAATGATGCGTTCCTCGATTTTCCTGGCTCAGTTATTGCTGAAGTGCTTCTTAGGTTATTATCTTTTGGCAGCCCCAGCTTAAGGATTAAGATCCAAAGCCTAATCAGATGGGCAAATGCATACAGTAAAAACAAGCAATCATATTTTTCTTGAGGGTTTATACTTGTGAGATTGCAACAGTTGTGTGTTTTATTTAAGCCTCACCTCAAATGGGCTGCATCGTTAAACATTGAGGTACTAGTGGATTCATTTAAAAAGTAATCTGAAGTCATGCATCTGCTGCGACAGAGTCCAGTTGTGGCTGACATCTGTGCTTTACAACAGATTTATAACTGGCTTTTACTCAGGATTCTAGAATCCACTGGCTCTCAGAACCAGAACAGGATTAAAAAAAAATATATCATGGGCTGCAACATGCCAGACCCCATTTATAGATGAAAATGGGAGTGAGATACAGGGACAGTTTAATGGGTTTAGTGGGATGCTTTGCTTGTATCAGCTTGTTGGATTGAGACTGGCCAGTTTTGTTCCAGGAGTATACTCTTCCAGGAGTATACTTGTTCCAGGAGTAGGTTAGGCTTACTAAGCCAGGTTGCAGTTCCCCTATAAGGATACAAGAATTTATCTGAGACTTTCTCAGTTTACATTTAACACACCTCCGTTAATATCTTCTAGCTCCTACATTTTTGGTAAAATGTCTCATAATTGTGATTTCTTGTGTGGTTAGTATATATATTTTATATGTATAAATATGCATGTGTATATATGTTTATATACATATGTGTGTGCATACACACACACACACACACACACACACACACACACACACAGGGACTCCACCTGAGCTTTTTGCTCAAGGCTAGCATTTGAGCAACAGCTCCTCATCCAGCTTTTTGGTGGTTAACTGGAAATAAAGAGTGGCACAGACTTTCATACCCCAGCTGGCTTTGAACCATGTTCCTTAGATCTCAGCCTCCTGAGCAGATAGGATTATATGTGGCATAGGCCACTATTACCAGCTTGTTTGTTGTTGTTGTTGTTTTACTAGACTGTAACCTCAAAGTCTAGGACAGTGTGTGTTCATTCAGTGTAGTGTACTTAGCCTGTAGTACAGGTCCCAAATACAGAAATCGTTCCATAAATACTTGCTGCTGTACAAGTCGATAGTAAGTACTTAACAGTGTGTTACTTTAACGCATGAATGAACCTAAAAAAATAATACAAGCTAGGATGTTACAGATGTCACAGACAAACCAACCACAGGAATATTAACTTGTAAGGTTTAGAGGATGCATTATATAAGGGATAACTTTTGGGATGAGTCTTAAAGAGGATAGGATCTGGATAGAGATAATGGAGAGCATTCCAGGACCTTCAAAGGCCAGTGCAAGGGAAAACATGAGATCCATGCAGAGAATTGCAAATAATCTACTTTGTCTGAAAATGTGATTGGGGCTAGTGGTAAGGGATTATTTAATAGCATCCAAAGATTGCATTTTGAGAGAGGGAGAAATAGAAGGTTTTCAAGGGAGTGTTCGTCTTCTCATCTGTCTTAGCTACTATATTCTCTGGATATAGACTTTTTCCCCCCATAGTACTGATGTTTGAATTCAAGGCCTTACGCTTGCTGGCTATGCAAGCATTCAAGCTATATGCCTCCAGCCCTATAGAAGTACTTTTTATAAAACATTTAAAATTTAAATACATTATAATTTTTTAATATTACAGCCAACATTCAGCTTATCTAGGTTGGCACAAAAATGGCCTTTTACAGTTGTTTTCTTAAGTCAGGATCCAAAAGAGGTCAAGATCTACATTTCATTTTGTGGATATGTTTTATGTCTGTTCCAATGTAAGATTCCTTCCCCTCTCCTTCCCTCTCCCCTCACCACTAGTTCTGTGGCTTGAACTCAGGGCCTAGGAACTTCTTTTGCTTCAGGCTAGCATTCTATTACTTGAGCCAAGTCTCTACTTTTGGCTTTGTTTGGGTAGTTTATTGGAGATAAGTCTCATAGACTGTCCTACCCTGTCTGGCTTTGAACTGCAATCCTCAGATCTCAGCCTCCAGAGTAGTTAGGACCTCAGACGTAAGTCACCAGTACCTGGCCTCTCTTCTAGTTTCTTAGAGGATTTATTTGTTGAGGAAACTAGGTCATTGTTTTGAAGACCAAATCTTTACTGTGGTATTTAACATGCATCTCTGTCCCAGAAAGCTGTTAACTGGATGTAGAGAAATGATTAGAATCAGGTGTAAATTTTTGTTGAAGAATACATTGTTAGGAATCTGTGCACTTGTATGAAATCATGTCAGAAGGTGGCACTACCCAGTTTCCTTCATGATGTTAAGTCTGGTCAGTGGATTTGTGTATTTGAATCTCATCCATTAGGAGTGAGGTCCATCTGTTAGTCTTCAATGAGGTGTTT
This sequence comes from Dipodomys merriami, assembly GCF_024711535.1. NCBI lineage: Eukaryota > Metazoa > Chordata > Mammalia > Rodentia > Heteromyidae > Dipodomys > Dipodomys merriami. The sequence continues at coordinate 1,293,061 of NW_027203359.1, forward strand.
TTTTTTTTTTTTTCCTCTGAAGTAATGAGGTTTGAACCTGGGGTCTCAAGCCTGCTACTCAGAGACTTTACTGCTGAATCATGTTTCCAAACCAGTTGGTTTTTTTTTTTTTTAAATCAAGGTCTTGCTGTGCAGCCTAGGTTGATCTCAAACTTATAAATCTTCCTGCCTTGGCCTCCCTAGTGCAGAGATTAAAGGCAGCTACCACCAAGCCTAACTCTTAGCTAATGAGTTTTTTCAGTTTGTGATTAGTGTTTAGGTTTATTGTTTCATTGAAATAATTCTTTTTCCTCCCCTTTTCATTCCATCCTTCCCTCTCTCCCCATCCCCCTTCTGGGCATACTGTGGTTTGAATTCAGGATCTCCTGCTTGCTACACAGTTGCTCTGCCACTGAGCCATGCCTCCAGATTGGCATTTTCATTAGGCAATAATATCCTTACATTGTTTTCCTTTACGCGCCTTCTTTTCCCTTCTCTTTCTTAAGTGCTTGCTATTGTGAAGGTCGTCTTAGGTCCTGAAGATCTCTCTTATGGCAGTGTGGAAATCTTACTGGTGCACTGAGCTCCACTGTGCGTGTCACATAGTTATTCCATCAGTTCCCTCATAAGGACTTGGGATTGTTTCCTTTTGCTCTCATAAAAAGAAGCGCTGCACTGTTGGCTTTACACCATGAAATGTTATAAAAAGTGAAAGATACTATTAGAAGGGTGGATACAGAGTTCTAGTTTGCAAAAGAAAAACACTATCAGAAAGACTTAAAAGGGAGAGAGAGGCCAAGAAAGCTGGCCATTTTGGTGGTGCGAAGAGCTAGGCCTGTCATTGAGTAGGCATCATGTTTAGCAAGGGCAGAGGGGAGGCTGGATTCTGTGCTGCACATTCTTTGAACAAACATGCTTAAAGAGGGGCCATTGTGCTAGGAGCAGCAGAACATCCAGTTTGCAATCCCACCAAGTCTTCTTTTTTTTGGTCAGTTGTGGGGCTTGGACTCTGGGCTTGGGCACTGTCCCTGTGCTCTTCAGCTTAAGGTGAGCGCTCTACTGCTTGAGCCACAGTGCCACTTCCAGTTTTCTAGTAGTTTATTGGAGATAAGAGTCTCATGGACTTTCCTGCTCAGGCTGGCTTTGAACCTCTATCCTCAGATCTCAGCCTCCTGAGTAGCTAGGATTACAGGCGTGAGCCACTGGTGCCCAGCCAATCCCTCCAATTCTTGAGTTTTGCTTCTTACTCTCAGGTTGTTTATTAGGATTGCATACCTAAAATAAATGTGCCTGTGAGTCAAGTAGTTGGTCAGAGTTGGAATGAAAGATGGTGGTAGAGTTCATTTAGTCTCCATAATAACATATATAACATTTTGGGGAAGAAACTAAGTTTATTATCTTTCCTCCAGAACTATTCATTTTGGAAAATGGCACCACTATTCACCCAAACAAAAATTTAGGCACATACTACGACTTCTTTCTCCCATTCAATTCTTCCTCTAGCCCTTGTAAGCCACTCAGTAGTTCATTATTACTATTTTTCCCTCATTCTCAAACCACTACCTACTTTCCTTCTTAGTCATCCCTGGATTTCTACAGCAGCCTCCCCAAATAGTTCTGCCCTGCTTTAGGCTGTACCTTCACTTCAGGAAAACCCTCCTCACTGTAGCCAGCATGTTAAAATGTATTTATTTTAAGAACACTATATCACTCAGTAGTCTAAATGCTTTACAAACATTAACTCATTGACTCCTCGTAACAGCCCTGTGTTGGCACTGTGCCTTTTTTGATGGAGGAGGAAATGGAGGTACAAAGCTAGTAGGTCATTTGCCCAGGATTAAGTGGCCAATGAGTCACAGAACCAGGATTGGAATTCAGGTAGATCCAGCCTCAAAGTGTGCTCACCAGTGCTGCTATTTGAACACCAGCTCTGATTTTGCCACTCTTGCCCAAAACTCTTGGAATGTCTGTCTCTTAGAGTAAACTCAAACCACTGAACTTGTTTTTTGGCTTGAGCTCTTCACTTTTGTTTTCTTGTCAGTTGTCCAGCCATGACTACCTACTATTGCCCCAGTCATGTCGCTCTCAGATATTGGAGATCCTATTTTCACGCCTAGATACTTCATCAGAGCTCATTTACCTACCTGCGTCCTCTGCCTTTAGATCTTTCTTAGCTTAGATGTTCTACAAGACAGCTTTCCCTGGTTCAGATGTCCTTTGACTTAAGGAATCTCCTGTGAGTGCTTGCTACAGTCTCTGATTTCTCTAGTGTGGCTCTCTTAACCACCTTGTGTGGAAGTGACTGCCAGTATGTAGGCCCAGCGTTGATTGTGTATTCCCAGCACATGGTACAGTGCCTGGCTCTCAGTAAGAAAATACATGGGGGTTTAAAAAAGAAAAAGAAAAAGAAAAACCTCACCAGGCAATTGTGGCTCACACCTGTAATCCTAGCTACTTAGGAGGCTGAGATCAGAGGACCTGTCTGGCTGGGCCAGGAAAGTCTATGAGATTCTTATCTCAAAGTAAGCACCAGAAAGGTGGCAATGAAGCTATGGCCTACAGTGTTCGAGTGCTAGCCTTGGGTAAAAAGCTCAGTGACAGCGCACAGGCCTGGAGTTCAAGCCCCATGACCAACAAAATCCAAAACCTCACAACAATAACAACTCATAGCTGGGTGCTGGTGTTCACACCTATAATTGTAGCTCCTCAGGAAATTGAGAACTGAGGATTGTGGTTCAAAGCCAGTAGGGGCAGAAAAGTTCCAATTAACCAGCAAGTAGATCTATGGCTCAAATGGTGGAGAGAGCTCTAGCCTCGAGTGAAAAAAGCCAAACAAGAGCATGAGGCCCTGAGTTAAGGCCCCTGTGTACTGGCAGGTGGATGTGATCATATTCACATGCACATAGACACATGTATACACAGAGGAAAAAGAGAGAGAGAGAGACAGAGAGGAAGGGAGAGGGGGAAAGATCAAGTTTTCTGTTCAGAGTTGTACAACTAATAAACAATAAAACCAGTTTGAACACAGGCCCTCTGATTCTAGAATGTGTGCTATAAACTGCAGTCTTACAGGACCGAGGGCTTTGTTATTTAAACATTACCTTTGGAACTCCTGGTCCTCTTCAAACAATCTGTTAACATTTGTAGAAGTTTGCTCACATCTTTTTTTTTGTTGTTGTTGGTTGTGGGGCTTTTAACTCTGGGCTTGGGCATTGTCCTTCAGCTCTTCTGCTCAAGGAAAGTGCTCTACCACTTGAGCCACAGCACCACTTCCAGTTTTCTAGTGGTTAATTGGAGATAAGAGTCTCACAGACTTTCCTAACTGGGCTGACTTTGAATGGTGATCCTCAGATCTCAGCCTCCTGAGTAGCTAGGATTACAGATGTGAGCCACCGGTGCCCAGCTTGCCATCTTTTTTTTTTTGCGGGGTGGGAAACAGTGGTGGATCTTGAATTCCAGGCCTGGTGCTGTTCCTGAGCTCTTTTACTTGAGGCTAGTACTCTACCACTTGAGTGGTACTTCTGTTTTTCTGGTGGTCAACTGGAGATAAGAGTCTCACAGAATTTTCTGTCCTGGCTGGCTTTGAACCCTGTGATCCTCAGATCTCAGCCTTCTGAGTAGCTAGGATTACGGGCATGAGCCACTATACCCATCTTAGAAATGTTTGAATTTTCTCTGGTAGGGTGGCATTCACCTCCAGTTTCACTTAAACAAACTAGTCATCAGTGCTGTTTTGTTATAACAGCTTGCAGAATTGGGTATGGAACTTGGATATTTTATCCAATCCTCATTTAAAATTTGTTTGTAGATTTTCTCCCATAAATCTATTCATTACAGTTCCTCCCTTTATTCATGGTGGAATAGAATGAAAGCATTTTTCAATAGTTAATAAAGAAATAATTCTATAGTAGTAGCAAACTTATCACAGAGACAGTTTTCAATATTTAGTGATGATTGTCGATTATTTTCTGTTAAATGGCCCTGGAAGCTTAAACATGTAGCGCAGCTACCAAATAGCTGCCCATTTTGCTAGGCAGTAAGTCTAATGTGTTTTTTCTGCCAACGCTTCTGCCTTTCTTCTTCTCTTTTAATGTGGTGGGGTGCCAGGTTCCAGGCAAGTTCCAACCTGTGACTTATTTACTGTCCCACAGGGACAAAAGTTTTGGCAGTTCTTTCTCTTCAGCCCTAGGCATTTGGTATCCTGCTTGTCTTCTCTGTAAAATGTTGCATCCTGCTTTGTATTGGCACAATGAAGTAAATGTAGTTTGATTTCTATCAGGTACTGCAAATTATAAGGATGGAAGTATCTATTGAAAAAGACTTTGCAATCCAATTAATAAAGTGCCTTTTAATCTCAGATAACTTTCTCTAGGATTCTGTTTAAAATTGAGTTTAACAATTCAGATATTGTATTTGACTAGGTAAGAAAATAAGTATACTTACCATGTGTGAAGACCCTCTTTTGTTTACCCCTGTACTAGAACTCTAATACTAGAACTCTGCCTGGAAATATAGTAGATGCTCATTAATTTATTTTATGGTTGAACACTCATTACAACTAAGAATGGAGGGAATATGATAATTATACTTTATACCTCAATAATGGGTTTTTGAGAAGCTCTTTGTGTGTTAGGTACTGGTCTATAAAGATGCATCGTTGTCCTCTCTCAACTTAGCTATTCAAGCAGCATTTATGGAGTTTAGTTACCTTGTGCTACCGTGGCACTGTGCTAGGAGTTGGTCACACCCTTTATGTTATTTTGATGTTTATTTTTCTTTCCATTTCCTTCCAGCTGTCATCACTGCAGCTACATACATACTTGTGTAAAGATAGACTGGAATGGCTTGAACGTTTCTCTCAGTATTCTGTTTTCTCCACCTTTCCCCTGTTTCCTTCCTTTGCTCAGGACAGAATCTGTTGTGGAAATAATTCTGGTGTCAATGAGCAACCGGAACTGTTTTCACATATCTCTTGCCAGGAATTGGGCCCAAGGGAAAGGAACCATGATACCTCTGAAGGAAAAAGGAGATAGGAGAAAGATCATGAACACTGTTAACACTAGATAGGACCACACAAATCACTTAATCCCTTAGAGCCCTGGTTTCCTCCTCTGTGAAATGGACAACATAATACCTCCCTAGAGCCTTGTTATAAGGATTAAAAAGATAGAGAGGAAGTACATGTTTACCCTGGTATTTGACCTATTATAGGCACTTAGTCTCTCTTCTTTCTCTGTGTGTGTGTGTGTGTGTGTGTGTGTGTGTGTGTGTGTGTGTGTGTGTGTGTGTTTTGTTCAGTATTCCTTTTCTCGAAATAAAAGGTATAAGAATAATTATCCTTCCTTTCAAGTGGTATACAGTGATAAACACTTTCAGCAACACAGCAAGATACAAAAGATACAAATAAGTATAAAAACTAGTAGCTTTTCTATCTGGCAATAACGAACAGGTTGAAAAAGAAATCAGGAAACAACCCCATTCATATAGCCTCCAAAGAAAAATACCTAGCAATGAACCTAACTAATGATGTGAAAGACCTCTAGGGAGAAAACAATAAGCTACTGAGGAAAGAAATTGGAGAAGACATTAGAAGATGGAAAGAGCTCTCATGTTCATGGAGAGACAGATGATTGTACAACTGAAAGCCGTCTACAATGAGTGTAATCCCCACCGAATTTCTAATGTCATTCTTCACAGAAATAGGAGACAGTTCTATACAACAAAGGAAGTAATTACCAGAATGAGACAACATTTAGAATGGGAGAAAATCCAATAATTTATTGGGTAAAGGTTTAATATGCTAAGCATATAGTGAGCTTAAAAAAGTAACCACAAAAGAACAAATGATTCAATTAATAAATGGTCAAATGAAGCGAATAGACAGTTCTCAAAAGAAGAAGTACAAATGGCAAATAAATATATGAAGTATTCAACATCCTTAGCCATAAAGGAATTGAAAATCTAAATGACCCTGAGATTCTATCTCATTCTAGTCAGTATGGCAATTATCAAGAAAGCTAATTAATGCTAGTGAGGGTGGATGGAGTGGGGTGGGCAGGTAGCTCTTATACTGTTGGTTAGAATGTAAATTAGTGTAGCCATTATGGAAATCAGTATGGAGGTTTCTCAGAAAGCCAAGAAGAAACTATCATATGATCTTGCAGTACCACTCTTGGGCATATATCCAAAGTAATGTAAATCAGCATACAATTAGATAGGTCTGAACACTCATGTTTAATGCAGCACTGTTCAGCATGGCCAAGCTACAGAGGCCACTTAGGAGCCCATCATCCAATCATTGGATAAATACAAATGTGCTATATATTCACAATGGACTATTATAGAATGAAATTCTGGGTGTGTGTGTGGAAACTTTGATCTTCAAGCCCTATACCCTTCTGTACTGGAAACAAATTGCTTCTTCTTGAGCACTTTCCCATCAACTAGAAGCAGGTCAATATCATTTTGATGTTTTTGTTAATATTTCCAAATAGTGTACTTTTAAATCTAAATTAACACTTTCATATACTTCTGATGTTCTTCATCACATTTGTGATCAGAAGTGAGATGTAATAGCCTTGCCCTTGACAGCAAAAGCAAAGTAGGTTCTTCTGATTATTCAAAGAGAGTTCTACCCTAACTCATGGATTGTGAAGAATGAACTGCTATGGGGTCTAATTAACTGTTGATGGGTTGTGGGTATCATAATTCAGAGGCTATTAGTTCCAACTTATGATGCTTAATAAAAATCTTGATTCTTTTAGTATGTACACACACACAGACACACCAAGCAAAATTATGTCATTTGCAGGAAAATGGATGGACCTGGACATTATGTTGAGCAAGATAGGCCAAACTCAGGAAGACAAACATTGCATGTTTTCATTTATATGTATAATCTATTCCCCAAACTAACAATAATAATAATGAATATGACATATCACTCAAATAACTGTAATCAATATGTAGTTGTGAAGTGTGAAAATTCATATCCTCATCATATATTGATAATGGGAATCTATGGTTTAGCTGGTCTGGAAGGTAGTGTGATAATGTCTTTCTGTGATAAGCATGCATTATTATATGATCCAGAAATTGCTGTAGATACCTACCTTGAGAAATGAAAATGCTCATAGGAGCTGTGTGAGCAGAGTTATCCTAGCAGCAACAAAGAGGAAGTAATGAGAGTGTCAGCTAGTTGATGAAGAAAACTCATGGTTTCCATTTGGTCTCTGAATTGGCTGATCTTGGCTGTGATCTTGGACACCAGCTGTTCTATCCATAAAGTTGAATATTGCTTGGAATGGAAAAGAATGGTGTAGTGATACATACTGCAGTATGGATGAACCCCGAAAACATTCAAGTGGAAGAAGCAGTTACAAATGATCACATAGTGTTGAGCTCATTTGCATGAAGTAGACAGGTCTGGAGAGACAAAGTAGATTAGTGCTTGCCTGTGATTGGTGACGGGGGAAGAGGCAATAGGCATTGACTGCCCAGTCAATGAAGTTTGTGGGGTAGATGAAAATGTGGAGGTGGTTGCACAACTCTTAAAACACTAGAAACTATTGTCACTTTGAAAGAGTGAAACTTACAGTATGTCAGTAAAACTGTTGAAATTCCCCTTCTTTCTTAGATCTTCAGCCATTTTAGTCTTTCTCTGAAAGAGCCCTGGCCTCCCATCCTAAGACAAAAATGGGCCAGAATACAAAACCTCCACTCCCTTGTCACTGCCGTGCCCCGCCTCTCTTCCTCCATAGCTGAGACTTTTAATTTTAATTTTTTTATTTTTGTCAGTTGTGGGGCTTGAACTGTGGGCCTCCGCGCTGTCCCTGAGCTCTTCATTTCAAGGTGAGCATTCTACCACTTGAGCCAAAGCGTCACTTCCAGTTTTCTGGTGGTTAATTGGAGATAAGAGTCTCACAGACTTTCCTGCCCAGGCTGGCTTTGAGCTATGATCCTCAGATCTCAGCCTCCAACTAGGTAGGATTGCAGGTGTGAGCCACTGGTGACCGGCTGAGACTTTTTAATTTTTAGTATTTTTTTTTTTTTTTTTTGGTTAGTCGTAGAGCTTGAACTTGGGGCCTGGGTGCTGTCTTTGAGCTCTTTTGCTCAAGGCTAGTGCTCTATCACTTTGAGCCACAATGCCACTTCTGACTAGCCTGCCTGAGCTGGCTTATCTGTGATCCTCAGATGTTAGCTTCCTGAGAGCTAGGATTATAAGCATGAGCCACCAGCACCTGGCTTTTGAGACACTTTAAAAGTTAGAAAACAAGCAATTTAGTTCATTGTAAAATAGTTAAAGACGGTGAGCATGTAGAAAGAAAAAGATTCTAGACAACTAATTGTTCACCACTCAGAAATAGTCCTTATTAACATTTATAGAATTTTAGCATTAAAAATGGACATCTTGTGTTTTGGTTTCCAAAGATGAATACTGTCATAAGGAAAGGTTTGTTACGTTACTACTCTAAGATAATAGAACATTGGTTATTTTTATAACGATCGACACTTCTGTCACAACAGCAGGCATGTGGTGGGTTTCATGTATGATTTGACTTTTTGATGCTGAAGATTCATTTAAATAAAATCTGAACTGTGTAAAACCTAATGCATTGCCAGCATTCAAGCTCCTTAGGTATTTGTGAGGTGAATGCATAGAACCCTGTTGACTGTTAGGCCATACTTGTTCCCTGGCTTTTGGCCACAGCCACAGCCTGGTATCTCAAGAGATTTCAGTCTGACTGTTTTAGAGGGTGCCTTGTGAATTAACAATTTCATGAATTCCATGTGGCTTCTATGGAGTGTTCAAAATGTCTAGCTGACACTGGCTGGGATAGATGGATGGTTTTCCTGTTCTGAAAGTCATTGAGCTAATTTCATTTTTTTTTTTCTCCCTTTTGTTTGTGCAGAATTAGACTGGCTGAACAACCCGAGCTTTTGTGTGGGAACCTTGACATCACTGAGCCAGCCGTCAGAAGAGCCCTCGACCCCTGTTCCTCAGCGCTCACCATGCAGAAGGTAAGCTGTTGGACAGGTGGATTTTGGCCTTTGTGTGCTGCTGAAAGTTTAGCTGACATGGTTCTTTTTGGAAAGCCTGTGGTGAGAGCTGAGTTTGAGCTATTCCTTCTGCTTTCAGTAATGGACCTTACATAGAATAATGGACTTCATGTGCAGTAAAGGACTATCGTTCCTGCCTTGCTCTGGTGGATGGTTCTTTTTCCTCTTGCACTGCTATGGCGAGCATAGGGGACAGTGGGTGCCTGTAACTAGGAGTGAGGGAGGGGTCAGGTAACTTCACTAACATCGTTAGTAACCCTTAGGGTAGTAATGCGGGGGTTGCTTTGGGTACATTTTCAATACTTCTGTAAAAGTAGCTCATATAACGGGACAGAGAATGAAATCTCGAGAACACTCGGCAAGCACAGTTGCACACGGCTATATGTGGCTGGACAAGATCATGGAATTGAGAAACATCCTCCTTCACCAGTATAGGCTCCGTGGCCTCATTAATTCAGAGAAAGTGCAGTACCATAAAGGTTCAGGAATTCATTGGACAATGATAACAGATGATAACCAAGGATACTTTGGTTATGAGGAAGAAGAGTTCATTGTCACCCTAAAAAGCAAGGACCAAGCTAGGCACTGTTATCTCATACCTGTAGTACTAATTACTCTGAGTAAAAGCCCAGGAATGGTGCTGCATGTATGTGCGCTCATGTGTCACACACACACACAAGTAAGGACCTCAGTTAAGCCTTTTCCTTTTCCTTTTCTGCCTTAAAGTTGCATTGGCATAATAAGTGCCACTGAAAATAAGACTGATTGTGTCAGTAAATGACATTTTTCTTGATCAAGTTACTACATGTATCTACAACAGTGTAGGCTTCGAAGTGGCAAAAATGAGATTCTCCAGCTGTTTTTATTTTAGGCGCAGGTGTTCAGTATGGGGTGAGCTATATAGTCCAGCAAGTCACTATGAAGTATATGAGAAAACACTTCAGTGTATGTGAGAATTTCTAGAGCTCCCCAGTACATATTTTCTTGGTTACATATCTTCTCCTACTTCTCTTTTGAAAACAATTGTATGACTGCTTTTCTCTTATCAGGAGTCCTTTGAAGTCTGAGTCTTCAGATGAGAGTGACAGTGGCAGAAAGCTCCCACAAGGAAGCAGGAAGAAGAAGAAAGAGAAGAAGAGGAAAAGAAAGCACCAGCACCATAGGAAGACGAAGAGGAAACACGGGCAGTCAAGCAGCAGTGAGTCTGAGCACGACACGGATTCTGGGAAGGATCAGCCTTCCCAAAGCCTTACGGGCACTCAGAAGGGATCCGAAAAACCCAGGTGGGTGTCTGCCAGTGAGGTTTTTTGTTTTTTTTTGTTTTTAAATTAATTAATTAATTAATTGTTGGTCGTGGGGCTTGAACTCTGGGTGTTGTCCTTGAGCTCTTCAGCTCAAGGCGAGCACTCTACCACTTGAGCTACAGTGCCACTTCCAGTTTTCTGGAGGTTAATTGGAGATAAAGAGTCTCACGGACTTTCCTGCCCAGGTTGACTTTGAACCGAGATCCTCAGATCTCAGCCTCCTGAGTAGCTAGGATTACAGGCATGAGCCACTGGCACCTGGCAGCCAGTGAGGTTTTAAATTCCAGTTTGTCTCCCTTGATGGTTGTCAAAAGATAGACATTTGAAGGATTAATCTAGCCATCCAGTCAGAAGAGAGCTCTGCCATCAAAGCAACTTACAAACAAGAAAAACTGTCATCAAATTGGCAGCCTGATTATATTTGAGAAATATTATTTATGCCCAATAATGATTATGTCACAGTTGGAATTGGGACAGTGAAAGATGCCGTTTGTGCAGCATGGATGACATGGGGTCAGTGCCCAGCGAAGCGGTCATTTAGGAGTAGCAATCACAGCTGCCTTGCTGTGACCCCGTCACTTGACACAAGGCCCAGTGCAGTGCACTTTGCTGTCTGAATGAATGGCTATATTATTGACTTCTACTTTAGTTATTGCACCTTCTGAAAATTTACCTCTTATTTACACATCCATTTTTAGAGCAGAGGAAAAGGAGTGTGAAAGGATTTCCTGAAACCACACAGGAACTTCCATAAGAACTTGAACGATTGTTCATTTCTGCCTGTGCTCGACCATGCCAGAGAGAATCTTCAGTGTTGTAGTAGTTTTATGACTCAGACAGCATTTTCAAGTTCAGTATTTTTGTTGAGTAACCTATTAGATCAAAATTGATTTTTCTTTTAAAAATTTTGCTACTGGGGTTTGAATTCAAGGTCTTGTACTTGCTCGGCAGATGCCCTATCTCCTGAGCCACCCTCTCGGCCTCAAACTAGTTTTTATCCTCTCATTTCCTGCTGCTAACTTCTGCTGTCTTCTGGGAAGGTGACCTGGCAGAGTTGTTTATTCTGTACAGACAGGGACGAAGGTATTTTGAGTGATGAATGTCTTTCCATGATGCCAGGGAAAAGGGTTCAAGGAGGGTGGCGTGCCGCGCGGGACCTGGGGATACTTCCCCAGGGTGACAGCTACTAATTGACTTGTATTTCATGGGACAAGATTTCCTTCACCGTAAGATGAAGGCAACACACAGCTGAGACTATGTCTTGCTTCCTGACCCACAATACCGACTTGGGAGAGTGGGGAAGGGTAACCTGCAGTGTGCCCTTGGCTTTCCTCTTCTTTCTTCTCTATGCAGTGCATTAATTTCTTCACAGTGGGCTCTCCTTCTTTTCCAAGTATTACATAGTTTATTTTTTTATTTTTGTGGGCTGGGTGCCAGTTCTGTGGCTTGAACTTAGGACCTGGATGACATCCCTGAGCTTTTTTTGGTCAAAGCCACAGCTCCACTTCTGGCTTCTTGGTGGTTAATCTGAGAGAAGAGTGTCTTGGACTTCCCTGCCCAGGCTGGTTTTGAATCGAGATCCTTAGATTTCAGCCTTCTGAGTAGCTAGGATTACAGGTGTGAGCTACCAGTGCCCGGCCTTTTTGTGTTTTCTTTTTTAAAGTATGAGCTGGCCTAAAATCATCACAGGCAGCCCACTTAATGTCCGTGGATATCACCAGTTAATACCTTTGCCTTGTGTTCCAGTGTGCCTTAGAGCAGAAGTAATTTTTTTTAATGTATTTTTATTGTGAAAATGCTGTACAGAGGGGTTACAATTACATGGGTAAGATAATGAGCACATTTCTTATCAAGCATTGTAGCCTCCTGCTTTGTTTCCCCTTCCCGTCCCTTCGTATCCTCCCACTTCTCTCGGTCCCCTCCCCCCCCATCAAAGTTGTAAAGTTTGTTTTTTGACATAACAACTTGTACATCTCATTGTGAGCAGAAGTAATTTTTAGAAAATATAAAGCTTTGTTTAAAAGAAATATAAATAGTGCTCCCATGAAATAAAGTTGTAATCATTTAAGTGAAATGCTATAAAGTACACCTGTACACTTGAGGATAATATCTGAGATGACCCCGTTGCTTGGTACGGGTGACAGGTCTGCTTTGTTTTGTCCCTTCATCCCTGGCCTGTATGGTTTTCTGCACTTATGTGTGTCTGATGCCATGGGTGCTTAGAAAGCTTTCAGCTTGCTGTTTTGGGCTGTGAGGGAATGTTACTGTAGAGTCACCTGTCCCTTTTCCTTTGTCCACAGCCAAGGAAATAATGCAGTTGCTGGTGCAGGCACTCACCCTGTGTGGCTGGAGGACATTGAGGCTCTGACAGGAGAAACCTTCCGTATGGATAAGAAACCTGACCCTGCAAACTGGGAGTATAAAAGTCTCTACCGAGGGGATATAGCAAGGTATCCAGTGTTTTCCCCCTCTTTCTACCCTCTCACTCTCTCTCATAGGTTCTGTTGGGTGTTAGCCATTGCTGTTAAGGCGCATGTGTCATATTTACTGAAAAAGGCAGGCTTGAGGTCAGGTCATACTGACTTGCTTTACCCATGGGGCATTGCTTAGTGCCTGGTGGATAAGCCTAAAAGCAACTTACTGTAACAGAGTATCCAGAAACGATTTGGTTTAATCTATCTGGTTTAGTCTATTTGGTTTAAAAAAAGTAGCAAAGACCTTTTTATTTATCCTTCTCCCCACATAACATTTAAAAAGTGACATTTAATGATAATGACTTTTTCAGGTTATTTCTAGCATATACCACCAGATGATCATAAAACTATGTGGTAGGCGGTATTTGCTTCAGTAATGAATTTGAACTTTCCCCCTGTAATCTGTCAATCATAAGTATTTGAGTAAGCTAGACAAGATGGCTCATGCCTGTAATCCCATCTTCTTGGAAGGCTGAGGAAGTAGATTGGTAAGTCGAGGCCAGTCTGGGAAACCTCACAGTTGACACTCAAAGCAACAGCAGTGGAGTACTTAATAAAACTTTTCAAGCGCATTTTCTAGGAAACTTAGGAACTAAAGAACAATAGATAATCTCTATTTCCAAATAGTTTATAGGTAATGAAAATCAAAGGTAGGGAATTATAGGAAATAAGAGTAGATCTTGGAGATTGTTATCCTTTATTATAGGTTAATACTCTTTAAAGTTCAGTTTCTAATGCCTCACCAACCCTCCAAATTAGAATCACATTTCTCTTCCTGACTTTATCATATAAACAATTCCTGCTGAAATTTCCTTTGTGAGTTTATCTTGGTTGTTTTTGGATTGTTTCAATACTCTGAAGTAGTATAAAGTTTTGTATATCACCCAAAAGAGTGGTGGGCACCCAGGAAGAGATGGGGAAGGTAGCATGCCTGACCATGCAGGAGGTGTGTACATGGTCCCCTGCTCCTGCTTTGTCAGCCCGTGCGATGCCATGGCTGCTCCTTGAGGAGCAGAAGGAGGAGGCAAGGACTCGAAGGTCAAGTATCTGTGCCAGATCAGGCAGCCAGGGGAGCACATGAGACGGGGTGTGGTAGGACGCTTTCTGGAGCGACCAAAGACCCAGGTTCGCATTTGATGGCCACTAACCAGCAGCACAGTCCCAAGCAGGTCATCCACCTGTCTCAGCCTCCTTTCCTTCATTGGGGAATTGGGAATTACAGTTCTTACCCTGCCTTGCACACAAGTGTCAGAGATGTTTGTAGCGACGTAAGGCGTTACTATTTACTACTAGATGAAAAGGAGAAAACGTTAACCAAGAGTGGCTCTTGAGGTTTTGCTAATGAATGTCACAGGCCATAGAAAGAAAGTAATTAGAAAGCACTTTCTTAGTCTAAACTGCAAAGATGGATTTTTTTTCTTTCGTGTTGGTTATTTTTTTCTCCTTAGTGTTCTCATCTAATTTGCTATAGAAAATGTGTGTCTATGTGTGTGTGCATGTGCGTGTCTGTGTGCGTGTGCATGTGCATTTGTGTTTCAAGGCCTATAGATAATCTGAGTTATGTTTTACTACAAAAAATAAAATATGCGAATCCAAACTACAGTGTAAAAATAAAATTTAAAATTGAAGATGTATCTTCACTGAATGTTTGTAAATGGTTTCTTCTAAGAATTACAATTGTTACAGCTCTTTAAAAAAATAGGCAGTTTTGAATTCGAAAAACTTCACACTTATCATAAAGATGAAAGATGTTCATACTGAGATACTTCAGCCCAAACCTTCACAAACTAGTGTAAGTAAGTTGCTGAATGAAAAAGATTCATTTTTTTTCATATTAGAGAGAAACTACCTCTTGCCTTACAAACGCAAAATAAATTCAGTAGACTCCACTCTTTTAGAAACCACCAGCTCACTATTAAGGCTTGAACCTCAGTAGCACTAATTGGGAAAAATGTAAAAACAGACTTTAATGTGTGAATTGGCTGAAATAGACATTTTCTGTAGGAAACATCTCTGGGTTTTTGTTAAGCATGCTCTTAAATCCTCAAACAAACACTTAACCCATTCTGGGTCTCAATTAATACAGCACTTGCCTGGCATGCCCAAGCCATGAGTTCCATCCCCAGTACTGCAAAACCATAAAGAATGCAACTGAAAGCTATTTCCAAGATCATTCTGGAAATGGAAAGAATACATTTGATAGCCCAAACAGTGTCAAGGCCATTAATTTGATGATCTCTTGCTTTTTCATTCCATTTCCTATCGCCAGTATACCCTCTCCTTTGTTTCGGGGTACCTGAGGTTCTCTGTGTTTCAGTGAACACTTGTTTTTCTTTTTGCTTTAGGTAAGAGATTTATATCTTTTGAGACATATGTTCAATAACTACTCTTCACATCCTGCACCTGCATTTCTGACACGTAAAGCATAGCAGTCAGGCAGGTACCACCCTCAAGACTGTCTCAGGCTTGCTTTTATGCCAACTGTTTGGAAAGGTCTGTGACCTCTAAGTTTGCCTTTGGAGGCTAGAATTCAATGTAGAAAGTTCAGCGTAGAAAACAAAGCACCTGTTCATAATTTATAGTAGAGCTATACAGCATAACAAACCCCCTTTAGTATGTTTTTGGGAGAAAGGGGCAGACAGTGGGAATTGAACTCAGGGCTTCGTGCTTCCTAGGCGAGACCACTTGAGCACTCTTCCAACTCCCACATGTCTCTCATGCCTTTTAATTTATCTGCTTTAAAAAATTGTCTTGAGCTTAAAAGTAATCATTACAGGCCCCTTCTTAGCCTCAAGCACAATAAAAAAGATTTTTGCCCTTGTCTACCAAAAAAGACATGCATTTTTGCTTGACAGGTTCATCAAAGTTACAGATCAAATCTGTTGCTAAGGAACACAGTTTCTGAGCTGGTAACTATCCTGATGACCTGACAACATGGCCAGCATTCTAACACTCAAATTAAAAGCACTGTTCAGGAATTCCACCCTTTTTACTATTGCAAAGGAAAACCATAAGGGAACTTCTAGCTTAGTAAAACACTGACTGGACCTTGGCTAATGTTCTTCAGCAACAGACCAGAAGATTGAGTTGTATACTGATAAGGCTTTTACCACTCACTGGGTTCTGTTTTGCTTTGCTTTTTTGGTCAGTTGTGGGGCTTGAACTCTGGGTCTGGGCACTGTCCCTCAGCTCTTCAGCTCAAGGTGAGTGCTCTACCACTTGAGCCATAGTGCTGCTTCCGGTTTTCTGGTGGTTCATTGGAGATGAGAGTCCCGTGGACTTTCCTACCCAGGCTGGCTTTGAACTACGATCCTCAGATCTGAGTCTCCTGAGTAGCTAGGATTACAGGCATGAGCCACCAGCATCGGGTCCTACTCACTGGTTTTGTGTCATTTTTCCATAGCCTCCTCTTCTAGCATCGAAGTCCTTCTGATACTCATCTCAAACCAGGCTCCCAGATGGCCAATGTCCATATTACCTGCCCTCTTTAAAGCCTGTATTCCAGCCTGTGTGAATTATCAGGTCATGCAGATGGGTTCCACTGATGCTCCACATAGTGTAGTCTACAAAACAAAATCCGCAGGCTGTTTTTTTTTTAAATTATTTTTATTGTGAAAATACCATACAGAGGGGTTACAATTATGTAAGATAGTGAGTACATGTCTTATCAAGCATTGTTGCCCCCTCCTTTGCTTCTCCTTCCCATCCCTTCCCCTCTCCACCCCCCCACTCCCCCCACCCAGGCTGTTTTTTTCACTTTGTCCAGACCCATAATGATCTTCTTTATGTCACCACTTTTGCTGAGGAGCTAATAAATTTGTTCTTCAGTTGTATAAAAGGAAAGATTTCCAACATACAACATACAGCTTTTCTTCGGTAGTTTTTCTTGTTCTTCATTGTCCCCCTGAAAGTGCTGGTTGCGGTAGTGGTCCATGTAGGAGTTGCTGGACATAGCACAGAGAGGTGGACAGGCACACAGCACTTACTCTACTTAATTACTTCCTTAAACAGCTTAGCATGGGGTTATTTACTAGAATCCGTGTTTGTCTCCCCTCCCTCTTCCTCTTCTTTTCCTCTTCCCATCTTTTTTTCCTTCCTATCTCCTTTTCTTCCTCTCTTTTCTTCTCCCCCCTCCCCTGCCCCCCTCGCCATTCCTGGGGCTTGAACTCAGGGCCTGGTGCTGTCCAAGCTTCTCTGTGCTCCAGAATAGCACTCTACCACTTGAGCCACAGCACCACTTCTGGCTTTTTCTTTTTCTTTTTTTTTTTTTTAATTGTGAAAATACTGTACAGAGGGGTTACAATTACATGGGCAACATAATGAGTACATTTCTTATCAAGCATTGTAGTCTCCTCCTTTGTTTCCCTTTCCCATCCTTTCCCATCCTCCTGCCCCCCCATCCTCCCCGCTCTCCCCCCCCCCCCCGCAACAAAGTTGTAAAGTTCGTTTTCGACATAACGACTGTACATCTCATTGTTGCAATGGGTCCACCTGTATCCCTATTAAACGATTTATTTACTTCTGGCTTTTTCTTAGTAGTTTATTGGAGGTAAGAGTCTCATTGACTTTCTTGCCTGGGCTGGCTTCCAACCGCAGTCCTCAGGTCTTCGCCTCCTGAGTAGTGAGGATTACAGGCCTGAGCCATCGGTGCCCAGCTTCTTCCTCTCTTTTCTTTTTGTGCTGGTACTACATCTTGAAACTCAGGGACTAGCACACTCCATTGACTTTCTCTACTCAAGGCTATTGCTCTACCACTTGAGCCACACCTCTACTTCCTGTCCTGCTTTTTTGCTGGTTAATCAGAGATAGGAGTCTCATTGACTTTCTGCCCAGGCTGGCTTTGAACCTTCATCCTTAGTTCTCAGTCTTCTGAGTAGCTAGGATTATAGGCGTGAGCCTCCAGTGATTTAAAAATTATGATCAGTGTAATATACAACTCTTCATTCTCAGTTCTGACAAATGCATATCCCTGTGTAGGCCAGAGCTCTTGAAAAGTACAGAAGGTTCCTGTGACCCCCAAATGTTTCCTTTTTACTCACTATTCTAATGTTTCTCTTACCAGTTAGTTTTGCCTGATTGGAACTTCATCTAATTGGACCATGCAAAAAGATATGATGTGAGAAACATAGTATTTTGTGTATGGCTTCTTTTGCTTAGTGCAGTGTTTCTGAGACTTATGTGGCATTTCTCAATAGGTTGCTTCCTGTTGCTGCCTGTAGAATTCTACTATATGGCTCTACCACCATTTGTTTAGTCTTATCTGTCGATGGACACCTGGATACTTTCCAGTATTTGACTAGTCTGAATAAAACTACTGAGAACATTTGTGCACAGGGCTTTGTGTGTGCATGTGGTTTCTTTCTCTTGAGTAAATACCTAGGAATAGAGTTGCTGGGTCATAAGGTAGACCTGTGTTTAAATTTGTAAGACACTACTAAGCCTTTTCCCAAAGTAATTCTACCATTCGCACTCTACCAACAAATGAGAATCTTGGTTGTTCATCAGCATTTGCTGTTGTTACTCTTGTAAATTTTAGCTGTGTCAGGGGGATAGGGCATATGAATTGGCATCTCTTTTTTTTTTTTTTTTTTTTTTTTGTCGGCCGTGGGGCTTGAACTCTGGGCCTGGGCGCTGTCCCTCAGCTCTTCAGCTCAAGGCGAGCGCTCTACCACTTGAGCTACAGCGCCACTTCCGGTTTTCTGGTGGTTTATTGGAGATAGGAGTCTCACGGTCTCTCCTGCCCGGGCTGGCTTTGAACCGCAATCCTCAGATCTCAGCCTCCTGAGTAGCTAGGATTACAGGCGTGAGCCACCAGCGCCCGGCTTGAATTGGCATCTCTTGAACTAATGATATTGGGTACTTTTTTGTGAGTTTATTAGCCATTCATGTCTTGTGTAAAATTCTGGTTCAGCTCTCTTGCCCAGTTGGCTGGCACTCTACCTCTTGAGCCACAGCTCTACTTTTGGCTTTCTTGTTGGTTTATTGGAAATAAGAGTCTCACGGACTTTTCTGCTCATACTGGATTGAGTCATAATCCTCAGATCTCAGCCTCCTGAGGAGCTAAGATTACAGGTGTGAGCCACTGGTACCCGGCTTCTTGCCCAGTTCCCCCCCCCCCCCGAGTTTTTAATTAGATTGTTTGCATCCAGGAAAGTGCATGATTCGCCTTCACCTTAGCCTGTGCAAGCACTCAGTAGTCATGTGTGCGTGGGTAACCCCGGGCACTCGTGCATGTTCCATAAAAGCTTCTCTTCCTCCAAAGTAGAAATAGCCAAATGAACTCTCACTTGACACACTATTAAGATTAAGAGACAGAGCTATAGACAACGTCAGGGTTAACAGGCTAGAGACGCAGGACAGCAGAGGGAAGGCAGGACCGATGACCTAGGCCCCGCGTCAGTGTGCTTTGTTAGGAGCAGTGCGAGAAGGGAATAATGCTTCTGCCTTGCCTGTCATGCATGGCCGTGATGGCTGAATGACGCAGTATATGTGGCAGTACTGTTAACTCCAAAGACCCAGGAAAACAAGTACTAAGATCTAGAAGACAGGCATGATTTTAAATTCACGGAGCTGTGAATAAAGGCAGGAGGTGTCAGAGGAGGAAGTGAAGCCAGGCAGAGGGGAGCTCTTTGCTGACCTGCTTTGGCTCTGAGCAGAAACTGATAGGATCGTGAACGTGGATAGAGGCACATCCACATGAACTTGGATGACTAGAGTTTAGGTCTAATGAGTCTTCACGCTCTACAGGTAATGCCACATTCTCCCTTTGTTACTTTTTTCTTTTTCTACAAGATACAAGAGGAAAGGAGACTCCTGTCTAGGTCTTAACCCTAAGAAGCAGTGTATATCTTGGGAAGGGGCTTCTGCCTCAAAGAAGCACTCACACAAAGCCCCAGAACGCTACTTCACGAAGAAGAGTGTGGGATTACTGAATGTTGATGGAATTGCTGTGAGCTGCAACACAGAACCTCCCTCTGCTAAGCCAGGCTCATTCATCCCAGTGAAGGACTCAGATGATGTGGCTGCACCTGTTACAAGCTGGTTGAATCCTTTGGGGATTTATGATAAGTCAACCACACAGTGGTTACATGGACATGGTCCCCCCAAGCAAGAAGGGAAACAGCCAGACTCACAAGTCGACAGAGAGAATGCTGTTCTCAAGGCCAAGGTAGAGGACTTTAACAGGAGAGTTCGGGAGAATCCTCATGATACTGAGCTGTGGCTGGCGTTTGTGGCTTTTCAGGTAAGTGTCACTGTCCTACTTTTCTTACTTTGTAAGAGAAGACACATTTTTGTTTGCTCTGTAGCATTGCTTTTGGTTTGGCTATGGATTGAATCCAGAATCTTGTGCATGTTAGGCAAGCACTGTATCACTGAGCTACTAACCCCGCCTTTTCTTGTTTTATTTTGAGACATGGTATCACTGAATTGCCTAGGCTGCTTTTGAAATTTGAATTATTTATTTATTTTGGTGGCACTGGGGTTTGCACTCAGGGCCTGATTCTTGCTAGTAGGTGCTCTACCACTTGAGTCATTCCCCCAGCTATTTTTGCTTTTGTTATATTTTGAATAGGGTCTTCACTTTTTGCCTGGGCCAACCTGGACTTCGTTCCTCCTATTCATGTTTTCCTCATAGCTGGGATGCCAGACCCACACTACCATACCCAGGTTTTCATTGTGATGGAGTCCTGTAGCTCAACTGGCCTTAAATCATTATTATTCTGATCTCAGCTTGATGGGAAAGTGGGACAGATGACCTAGGTCTGGTCATCTACCATGAGCTACCATGAGCTGGTTTTGAAACACTTTTTGAGCTTTATGAAGAAATTTGGTACTGTATATAAAGGTTATTAGAGAAGTGGAGGTGTAGCTCAAGTGGTAGAGCACCACCATGAAAAAGGTAAGTGAGAGTGTGAGGCTCTGCTCCCATGCCCCGGTACTACAAAAAAAAAAAAAAGAAAAAGAAAAGAAGCAGCTAGAGCTTGTCCAGTGAGGAATCCAGTGACCCGTCAGGAATAAATGGAGCCGGGGTAGGTAGTAAGTGCTGTAGACGCTGTAATGTTACAGAATGTGCTCTTTGAGAATGAATGGAGCGAGATTGGAACAATTTTGTGTGTGTGTGTGGTTCTGGGATGGAACTCAGGGCCTTTTATGTGCTGGACAAACATGCTGCCACTGAGTATGCTCCAGCCAGGGAATGGGATCTTGCCCACCAGACAGAGGCGTTCCTGAAGGACAGACCACACAGGCAAAGTGCACACAAGTGTGAGAGCGGGTCAGGAAGTCCCCTGTGCAGGCCCTTAAAATATGTGGCTCTGTCTTCATTCTTCATTGGTAAGGTTGGCTCCTTTTCAAGCATTGCATGCTAGTTATTGGTACATAGACATAAATATGAATGGCAGAGAGACAGGCCAGTCAGGTGAAATGAAGACCAAGCATACCAGGTTAGAACACCACCCTAGGAAATGAGTTTCAAGGTTACTTTTTTTTTTTTTTGTCAGTCGTGGGGCTTGAACTCTGGGCCTGGGTGCTGTCCCTCAGCTCTTCAGCTCAAGGCTAGCGCTCTACCACTTGAGCTACAGCGCCACTTCCGGTTTTCTGGTGGTTTATTGGAGATAGGAGTCTCACGGTCTCTCCTGCCCGGGCTGGCTTTGAACCGCGATCCTCAGATCTCAGCCTCCTGAGTAGCTAGGATTACAGGCGTGAGCCACCAGCGCCCGGCTCAAGGTTACTTTTTGTTTGGTGGTTTTTTTTTTTTTTTTGTATTGAGGATTGAACCCAGGACATTTCACTTGCTGGGCAAGCCCTGAGGAAACAAGTTTTTAATTAGAAGTTATAAACTGAGTCTGTGGAACAGTTGTTTTCATGATTTCTTTCTTTTTTCTTTTTTGGTATCTGTCCTGGAGCTTGAATTCAGGGCCTGGGTGCTATCTCTGAGCTTTTATGCTCAAGGCTAGTACTCTAAAACTACAGCTCCACTTCTGCCTTCCTTGGTAGTTAATTGGAAATAAGAGTCTCACAGACTTTCCTGCCTGGGGTGGCATTGAACTGTGATCCTTAGATCTCAGCCTCCTAAGTAGTTAGGATTATAGGCGTGAGCCACTGGCGCCTAGCCAACTATTGGTTTTGACAGGAGGAAGAGACATTGTGGTTGATCCTCTGTAACCCATGAGTAAATTGGTGTTTGTGTTGTTGAGGATGAGGCCATGAAGTGTCCTGGCCTGTGTGCACTGGAGGAGGGAGAGGAGAAGCGGAAGAAGTCACTGAAGCTCCTCCTGGAGAAGAAGCTGGCCATCCTGGAGCGGGCCATCGACTGCAACCAGAGCAGCGTTGACCTGAAGCTCGCCAGGCTGAAGCTCTGTGCGGAATTCTGGGAGCCCTCCATGCTGGTCAAAGAGTGGCAGAAACTGATCTTCCTGCACCCCAATAATACAGCCCTGTGGCAGAAATACCTTGTATTTTGCCAGAGCCAGTTTAGTACCTTTTCAATATCCAAAATTCACAGTCTGTATGGCAAGTGCTTGAGCACTCTCTCTGCAGTTAATGACGGCAGCATCTTATCTCACCCTGTGTTGCCTGGCACCGAGGACGCCATGTTTGGTAAGGAGATACCAGATACAGTTTGGATTTAGTAGAGAATGAGATTATATTCTGTTTTGCTATAAATTATCAAACACACACACACACACACCCACAAACACACAACAAGGTATGACTGGTTAATTATAATAGATTAGCCCAGCCCTCAAGATGGGTGGGTTAGAGCCAGAAAAGTTAGGTAACTTGTACTGGACAAGCAGTTCCAACTTTCCTACTTATTAGCCAAGTGAATGTAGCTGGATCTTTTAACTGTTTTGATTGTCTGATCTTACTTGTCAACACCCCTCGTTTTAGGGTCTCTAGCAATAATACACATGAGATGCCCTGCTGACCTCATAGATGTCAGGTATTACTGTGCTGTTCATGTTTTTGGTGTGTCCCAAAGGAGACTGGAATAAAAATTTTGGCAGTAGCCAGATAACGGAAGGCAGCACACAGTGCAGGGGCTGGGGCATGTCACTCATTGGTTTGAATTGTGGATTTGTTCCTCATTGGCTGCAGTGTGAGCTTGGGGAGATTCTTACCCTGCTAGAGCTCCTTCTCCACAGGAGCAGTAGGTTGCCTGTGCTGTGGGTATTGCGCGTGACCAACGTGCAGAGCGCCTAGCTCTGTGCGCATGCAGTAGACACTTGTTTGAGCAGAACTCCTGTTATCATCATTGTCAATGTCTAGAGACTGAGTTTCTCTAGAAATACTAAACAGTGCGCTGATGTAAATGGTGTCGTATATGGGGCTGGAACATGTATTTAGCATGTATCAGGCCCAACATTCAGTTTCCAACACGAATAAACAACAAAAAAAAACATGAGATTTTTTTCATAAAGCCTCATTTGACATTACTTATGATAGGCTGACATCGCATAAATGGAATTACATCCTTGTTAAGGTGAACTGAAATCAAACATGGAACACTGACTTTGTAGCACACTGGATGTGTGATGAAAATTGCTGGTAGCAAATGCCATCTATGAATGGGGAGTTCAGATTGTACTTTCCAATAACTACGCCATCTTTCCTGCCATTTTTTTTTTGGTGCCAGTGAGAATTGAGTGTTAGACATTTGGCATCAAGGTTAACTTCTTGACTTGTTTTTAGATACTATGTGTAGTTTCTTGTTGTTAATATTTACATTCTGGCCTGGAGCTGGTTGGCTCATGCCTGTAATCCTAGCTACTCAGGAGGCTGAGATATGAGGATCACGGTTCAAAGAAGCCAGCCCAGGCAGGAAAGTCCGTGAAACTCTTATCTCCAATAAACCACCAGAAAACTGGAAGTGGCGCTGTAGCTCAAGTGGTAGAGCACTAGCCTTGAGCTGAAGACCTGAGGGACAGTGCTCAGGCCCTGAATTCAAGTCCCCCTCCTGACAAAAATAAATAAATAAATAAACATTAAAAAATTATATTCTGTGGTAGTTTTAGATAAATACCAGAAACAGCAGACTTGGTTTACAGTGTTATTGTTGGCCCTTTTAGATTAGGACATGTCTGTACTGTCGGGTTGAAAGCTAAGAGCAGTTCTGGAAAAAAGACTTGTCTTGGTGTTTGAGTAGCTGTTCTTTGTTCCTCTGTGCTTCACCTAGGGATTCTTTGTTTTCTGGTTCACAGCCCTCTTTCTGCAGCAGTGCCACTTTCTGCGGCAGGCTGGCCACTCAGAGAAGGCCATCTCTCTGTTCCAGGCCATGGTTGACTTCACCTTCTTCAAACCTGACAGTGTGAGAGATCTGCCAACTAAAGTACAGGTACCAAGCTCGCCTCTCATGACCATTCTCTGTGTGTGTGTGTGTGTGTGTGTGTGTGTGTGTGTGTGTGTGTGTGTGTGTGTGTGTGTGTGTGTGTGTGTGTGTGTGTGTGTGTGTGTGTGTGTGTGTGCGTGCCAACTAAAGTACAGGTACCAAGCTCGCCTCTCATGACCATTCTCTGTGTGTGTGTGTGTGTGTGTGTGTGTGTGTGTGTGTGTGTGTGTGTGTGTGTGTGTGTGTGTGTGTGTGTGTGTGTGTGTGTGTGTGTGCGCGTGCCAACTAAAGTACAGGTACCAAGCTCGCCTCTCATGACCTGTGTGTGTGTGTGTGTGTGTGTGTGTGTGTGTGTGTGCAGAGAGAGAGAGAGAGAACAAAAGAGAGAGAAAGAGAGAAATATTTCCCTGATCCAAGAGAGAGAGAAATATTTCCCTGATCCAAGAAAAACTCCATGATGAAGCTGGTAAAATATGGATAGATAAAAGAAACCTCTATCCCTCCCAAATCTAGAGCCTCAGCAATGGCCTTAGTTTTATACCTGGGCCCTGGTTTAAATGCAGGTCCTCTCTATTAGTCAGGGGGCAGGGGGCATGGCACACTTAGACTGGGATCACTCTTGAATGCCCTGGAGCTTGTGTTGCTGATGCAGTGAAGCTTCCCACTGCCTGCAGTCTTGGCCTGAGTTGCAGATGAAGTTATCTGTAGGTTCTTGTCAACACCAGGCCTCACTGAGGTGGGTTCATCTTTTAGATGACAGATGAACATTGTCAGCAGTGTTATCAACAATAAAAACATCTCAGAGCTACTCATGTAAGATAACCTGACTCCTTTTTCCACTGAAGGAAATAGTTTTCTGCCCTGCAGGAGGGCAGGGAGGAAGATGGTAGAATGGCTTGAAAGGTCTTTCTGTGTGGGCAAGGACTCCATCATGTGGTAGTTTCATGAATTGCCAGTATAAACCATTTTTATCATAATTTTACCTCTAAACAAAGTTGGCTTAGAGACTCATACCCATTAATATAAGTGTGACAGGTTCTTACCAAACCACCAGGTCAAACAGTTTTAGGACATGCTTTTATATTTTAAGAATACAATGTGCTCCAGAAGTGATTCTTAGCCAGGGAACTGTGAGCGCTGAACCCCCACCCCCCACTCTCTGCTAAGCCTGCTGGCTGTCCCCAGGACCTCGCTGGTGGGTAGAGGACACTGCCCATGGCTGATGCCCTGAGGACCACCGCTCTGTGATGTTAAATAGTAACAGCACCTGGCTTTCCCAGCCTTCACAGGACAACTTTGAAGCAACGCTTCTCATGCAACAGTGTCCCCCTTGCCTCTGTAGCTGAGAGACATGGTTACCACCACGCGTCAGCATCACTGGTCCGGATTCCTGTGGAATAACCACATTGGTTGTAGAAGTTATTCTTTTTGTCCAATCACTTTTACAAGCGCAAACCTAAGAAGAGCAAGCAGTCTTCCAGCCCCTTCCTGGAGTGACAGGCACACACTTGCAGTCTCACGCCCCATCACACCCTTGTTGCCATGCCCTTTGGTGGCTCCTGAGGGACCATGCTGGTCAGCGCGTGCAGCCCTGCCCAGGCTCAGGGAGTGGAGGCCTGTGGCCCTCGGCCCACGATGTCCCTGTTGGGAACTTGCTTGTCCTCAAGAGATTTCTTGGAAAAGCTTTTGTGAGAGTAGGTTGTTGGCTCTCTTTCAAAGTCCTGCTGCCAATTGATAAGCGGATCACATTCCTGCTCAGCACTGTGCTCGCCTTCCATTCCATGGGGAATTATTTATTTCCAGTGAGCTGGTTTCCAGGACCTAGTGTCCTGAAGATGGGGGTGGGGTGGGGGTGGAGGAGGGCCCGCATGTGCATGGATGCCCTGTGCCCACAGTACCTACTGACGCCTTAATAAGCGCTGAGCACCACACTGTTAAGATAAACAGTTACTAACGCGCGAGTTGCTGGGTTTCCTTCCCTTCAAAAGGTCTTGACAACAAATGACTTCAGGTATTGTTAGGGACTCCCACGGCATGAGAGGCGCCAAGGACGGTGCCACTGTCACTTGTCCCTGGTGAGTTCCCTTGGCAGGATCAGAACCAGGAAGTTAGTGCTCATGCCCAGCTGCAGGCTCCCATTGCCACACCTAGGCCTGGCTTCTCGTGACCTAATCCTGAAGATGAAGTCATCATTTCGCCTGTGCCATGTTTGATTTGTTAGACATCACTGGGTCCAGCCCAGCTTCCAGCATGCACAGAGGTAGGCTGAGGTGATGGGCGGCCCACTGAACCAGGTGATTCTTTTGCTGCTTTTGACTCACACATTAGGGGTCCTAGCTTCTAATGCCCAGTGCTCAGCAGTTTTGTACATGGTGGGCCTCACTTGGGGTCTTTTAAACCTCCACAGGTGGAGTTCTTTGAGCCCTTCTGGGACAGCGGGGAGCCCCGGGCCGGGGAGAAGGGCGCCCGGGGCTGGCGGGCCTGGATGCACCAGCAGGAACGGGGTGGCTGGGTGGTCATCAACCCAGGTAAGCCTCCCCCCCCCCCCCCCCCAGTAAGGGTAGATATGCTGTTGTCTTCCTATTTAACTGTAAATACTGCTTATTAGTAACATAAGGACATTTACAAACATCAGAATGTAAAATCATACATTAAAGTGGATGTCATGGCAGGATAGGCTGTTTCTTCCCCACGGCCACCTGAAAGCGTCTACCTCCCTCAAGTCTGAGCACCACTCTCTCCCGCCCTCTGCAGACTTGAGCTTCTTTTATCAATGTGTTCTAATAAGAAGCAAGCTTTTGTTATAGCTTCCACCCCCATTCCTTTCTAGTGTGTACTTAAAACACTTTTTGTTCTTCTGGCTATGTATAGATTAACAAATCCTTTGAAAAAATCATTGCTTTTTAAGGAGTGTTAAAAAAGGATTAACTAGCATGCGTTACACTGTCATTCCACATGACCCAAGTGCTTTACAGATCCACACTGGAGAACAATGTGGAAAGGTGATTTTTACTATCAGGGCAGGGCTCTGTGTGTCCCCTTGGAATTAACAATGTATTACAGAAACTCTTGCATTGAATTTAGTATAGTTCTAAGAATCTAATAGCGCCCCCTCCCCAAACAGGGGGGAAAAAAACGGATGGTTCTCTTGTATCTAGAAAATGGGTTGATAATCATCTTTGTTTTTATTTTTAATTTCTCAAATCCATCTTGACACATTTAGCATTTAGAAGGTAATTGGGACTCTATTCTGCATTTCTTCTTCATGTTTTACTTTTACTTCTAGTTATTCTGTTGTTGTTAGGTCTGTCTGTCCAAAGCCATACAATCTTTTGATGTATATTTTTTTGCGGGGGGCGGGGGAGTGATAGTAGAGTTTTGGCTCAGACCCTCACGCTTGTTAGACAGGCGCTCTACCTTTGGAGACACACCTGAAGGCATGCCCCTCCCCTACTTCTGCCTAGATGACGATGATGATGAGCCAGAAGAAGATGACCAGGAAATCAAAGATAAGACTCTGCCCCGGTGGCAGATCTGGCTTGCTGCTGAGCGTTCCCGGGACCAGAGGCACTGGCGTCCCTGGCGCCCTGATAAGACCAAGAAGCAAACGGAAGACGACTGTGAGGATCCCGAGAGACAGGCAAGTGTCCTGTGCCGCCGGGCGGCTGACTTCCCTCCTGCCAGGAGGCTGCGGGGCCTCCTCTTGCCCGTGCTCATTTCCTTTGCCCCGGTGAGTGGGGAGCAGTGTCCCCTGGTGTAGTTCCTGTCCCCCGGAGGGAAGGAAGGCTCCTATGGCCACTCTTCTGGAGATGGCCTTCCAGGTCATTCACTTAGGTTTTCTTTTTTTTTCTTTTTTTTTTTGTCATTGTAAGGCCTGAACTCTGGGCCTGGGCGCTGTCCCTCAGCTCTTCAGCTCAAGGCAAGCACTCTACCACTTGAGCCACAGCACCACTTCCATTTTTCTGGTGGTTTGTTGGAGATAAGAGTCTCATGGACTTTGCCTGAGCTGGCTTTGAACCGTGATCCTCAGATCTCAGCCTCCTGAGTAGCTAGGATGACAGGCGTGAGTCACCAACGCCCAGCGCCCACTTAGGTTTTCATGTGACCCTGGGGAAGGAAGGCTGTAGATGCAGGTTCTATGGTCTGGATCACTGTTGTAGATTCCTTAATTATATCCACTGTCCCATCACACTCTTGGGTCTGTGGACATGTACATGCAGCAACTAGATTGGACTAGAAGGCCCAGGGACAGGATGTAGAGGCCATATTGGGGCAGCTGGCTCACACAGTGTCTTGATGGAGAGGGAGCGAGTGTTGTCCTGTTGACAGCGGGCACTTGTGCTGTGCCACCTGCCCTCTGGCTTGGGTACCAAGTAGCTGGCAGCTTTTGACGGAAGAAATGCTATTTCAACACCTGCAGCCCTAAAGCAGTACTGGCTCTAGCTTCTGTGTGACCTGTGATGTGTATAGATCAAGATGTCTTCTTGGTAACAGGCTCTGTCCCTCCCTGCAAGTGAAGTGCCTTTAGATGGAGGGTTTTGCCTCTTGTTCATTGCTTGACACCTGTACCTGTGGGAAGGCTCCTGGATGCTGAACAGATATTTGATGGGAGCTTGATGGCTGCAGTGTGCCAGCATTTGGGGTGATGCATGGGACGGCCATGCTGGAGTTAGGCTGCAGAGGAGTGGGCATGAGGAGGTGCAGCTTCCAGGGACGCCTTCCCCCTCCGGCCTGACGCAGGGAGGAGGGCAGGGGGTGTGACTCTACCCCAGAGGCCTCTTTCCTGCTGGAAGCTGAAGGCATGGAGGAGGGCACTAGAGGAGTCTGTAGACTTCATGGTCGGCTTGCAAGTTGTTTTTCAAGGTTCAGAATTTCGTTTGTCCCCTGGAAGCAGATTTCAGAGCAAATGGCTGCTATGAGCAGTGTCTGGTCATTTAGCTTTTTCTCTTAATGGAAGCCTGTGCTTGTGTTCTGAGGTCCTCTGCTGAGAGACATAATCAGCTAGCCAAAGAGAACCTTGACACAAAGGATAGTGTCTTTGGCTGGATGTCAAAAAGGAGCTACATGAAATCAGCTGCGAACATGCACCACTGTATTGGTTTCTTTTCATTGCTATTCACACACTCCATTGCTCCTGTTCCCTTCTTACTTGTGCCCGTCTATCTCAAGCAGATTTCCTGAAGTAATCTGTGGTCAAATAAATCACAAGTAGTAAATCATCCTTATTGAAGACAAAATAATTTGCCAAACTAACTACGAAGCAATTGTGTCGTTCGAAGGGAACCTGACTAGGTTTTCTGAAACTCTAGCTGGATGCTAGGAAAGCTGTCAGCTTCAGCCTCTTGGTCCCTCCCTCTCCCCTTGCTCCTCCCCCCCCGCCCCCAGCATTGCAGGAATTGGGGGGGGGGTGCCCAGGCATCCCCTGCCATTGGGGCTGTTCTCCAGCTTCTAGATTGTCTTTTGTGTTTTACAGAATTCTTAGCTCCTATTTAAGATCTATTCTGAGTAATGTTGATTCGTTAGTACACTGCATAGAGTTGTGAGGCGTTTACTAGCTTGATTAAACAGGTCCCGGATTCTGCCTTTGTTGCAGGTGCTGTTTGATGATATTGGGCAGTCTCTGATCAGACTCTCCAGCCAGGCTCTGCAGTTCCAGCTGATCGAGGCTTTCCTGCAGTTCCTGGGCGTGCCTTCAGGCTTCATCCCGCCGGCCTCCTGCCTTTACCTGGCCATGGATGAGAGCAGCATCTTCAGTAGTGGACTCTACGATGAAAAGCCCTTGACAGCCTTTGATTTTTCATTTTTGGGCATCAGCTGTGTTGGCCGCATGGACCAGTTGGGCTGTCTGCGGTGGACCTGCGGTCACAACCGAGAGGGCGAGGAGTTCATCCGCAATGTCTTCCACCTCGTGATGCCCTTGTTCTCAGGGAAGCAGAAGTCTCACCTTTGCTTCTCCTGGCTGCGGTATGAGATGGCAAAGGTAACTTCGCATCTCCCCCCCCCCCCCCCCCCCCCCCGGGGCCTTCTCTCTTGTATCAGATCCAGTACCAGATCCAGTACAGGCTCCTTTGAGTACTGTGTCCCAGTCCTTCCTTTTTTTCAGGGACTGCTGATGGCACCTCAGGCATGGCTCCCTCCACTTCCCCCACCCTCCAGGAAGAGGAGGCTAGCAGGCACCAGCCCCGATCTCAGGGACTGGAGCTGTCTGCTGTGTGAAGACTTGTCTTACCAGATGTCTATGATGATATGGGCACTTAGTGTTAAGAACCAAAATAAGCTTAAGTGGGGTTAGAGGATTTAGGGCTTATTAGAATAGAGAAAATAAGCTACTTATCCTGTGATTTGTAACTATCTGTTGAAAAATTAGTCTCCATCTGGCGTGCTGCCCTCTGCTGGCCACTCTTAGTATTGACTCCTAACACTCAAAGTTCTCCAGCTAACTACTTACTACAATTTAAATATACCAGATTGTTTTAAAATAGTGTCTTTGAAGGAGGGTGCCTGTGGCTCAAACCTGTAATCCTAGAAGCTCAGGAGGCTAGGATCTGAGGATCGTGGTTCAAAGCCAGCCCATACAGGAAAGTCCATGAGACTGCTATTTCCAATTAACCACCAGAAAACCAGAAGTGGTGCTGTGGCTCAAAGTGGTAGAGCACTAGCCTTGAGCAAAAAAAGCTTGGGAACAGTGCCCAGGCCTTGAGTTTAAGCCTCACAACCAACCTCCCCCCAGCCCACTCCTCCTCAAAAAAGTGTCTTTGGTAAAGTGTAGTGAACTCATCTCTTTGGAAAAGAAAATTTGGAGCATAGCAGCCTTAAAGTTCCAATTTGTTTCTCAACAGAGAGAGTTTCCATGTTTTATTAGATATGTAATAAAAGAAGTACAGGTGTCTTTGCATTGCCAGGGCTTCCTGAAGTTACAGTGTTTCGGGGTTTCCTGGAAATTCTAGAGCACTCAAAGTCATTCTTTTCTTGTGTGTGTGTATGTAGGTCATTTGGTGTCTGCACACTAAAAACAAGAAGAGATTAAAGTCACAGGGGAAGAACTGCAAAAAACTAGCCAAGAATCTCCTCAAGGAGCCAGAAAATCGGAACAATTTTTGCCTCTGGAAGCAGTATGCACATCTGGAATGGTTGCTTGGCAACATAGAGGATGCCAGGAAAGTTTTTGATACAGCACTCAGCATGGCAGGCAGCAGTGAGCTGAAGGACCGTGAGCTGTGCGAGCTCAGTCTGCTCTATGCCGAGCTGGAGGTGGAGCAGTTGCCAGACTCCAGAGAGACGGCCACAGCCCGGGCTGTTCATGTACTAACCCAGTTGACTGAGAGCAGCCCCTCTGGGCCATATGTTGGGCAGGTAGTGGCCACTCGGGTTTTGAAAGCTCGGAAGGCTTACGAGCATGCACTGCAGGATTGTCTAGGTGAGAGCCATGTCTCTGATGGAGCTCCTGCCGATTCCTTGGACTGCCTGTGTAGTTTGGTCCGGTGCTTTATGCTCTTCCAGTATTTGACCATAGGAATCGATGCAGCTGTGAGGCTATATGAACAGGTATTTGCCAAACTGAAGGACTCCGTTTCTCCAGAGAGCCCTAGCCTGAAGGACCAGAGCCACCCCCAGAGTTTGAGCAGTGTTTTAGAAGCTGTCAGCCTGATGCACACAAGTCTGCTGCAATTCCACATGAGAGTGAGTGTTTACCCGCTGACTCCACTTCGAGACGCCCTCTCGGATGCTTTGAAGCTATATCCTGGCAACCAGCTGCTTTGGCGGTCTTACGTACAGATTCAGAGTAAGTCCCACAATGCCAGCAAGACCAGGAGATTCTTCGATACAATCACCAGGTCTGCCAGACACTTGGAGCCATGGTTGTTTGCAATTGAAGTGGAGAAGCTGAGGAAAAGCCTGGTGGAGACCGTTCGGAGGTAATTACAGGCCACCTCTCTCATGTGCTTCACAGGCCTTTCTGCAGTGAGTGCTGTCTCCTCCTGTCTGCCAGGCCTCCACAGCACAGCCGTGGATGTGGCACAAGGCCAGGACCCCCTGCTGTGGTGCTCTAGGGGATCACAGAGTAGATAACTGATAGATGAACATGACACTTAGAAGGTAGACCCATCCCTCCACAGAGGCTGGGTGGCTGACTTCCAGGGCCAGCCATCTTGGGAACCTGGCTGCTGTTTCTGTGTGCAGGGGGAGGCTCAGGGAGTCTCAAGCTGAATTGAGCATAGTTGAGCACAGGCTCTGGAGGTCAGCTCTCTGATCTCAGTGTGGGCTCTGCCACGTAGTGCTGGGTGGCCTCAGGCTGTCGGTCACTTGACCTCTAGCAGGTTCCTCATCTGCCAGTGAAATAATGAAGAAGCCGGAGGTGCCAATGACGTCAGTGCTTGGCACAGACCAGTGCATAGTAATTGCTACGCTTCTTGAAGTGTCATGCTCTCCGTCGAGGATATTACGTGTGCAGATTAGTAATTGTTTAGGCATCATTGTTCATTGTGGAATCTCTGCTGATGTTTCAGTGCAGCCTTTGCAAAGGCAAAACTGCCTTTGCGTGGTATTTCAGTTTGCTTATTCCTTATTTCTTCCATTATTTTACTCACTCTGCCTGAGTCTTTGTCTACTTGCAACCAAAAGGTTTTCCTTCCCAGAGCGTGAGATTGCGTTCTGATACAGGCGAGGTTTGCCGACAGTGCTGTAGGCTGTGTGGAGCGGCAGCGCCGATCGCCGCCCCCAGACACGCACGGGCAGGGGTGCCATCCTCCGCCATACTGCAGCGACGGAGGGGAGAGGACGCACCTGGGCTACATGACACCTTGTCTTACAGGGTGGGCGGTAGAGAGATCCACGCCACCATCCCCGAGACGGGCCTCACACATCGGATCCGAGCCCTCTTTGAGAACGCTATGCGGAGCCACAGTGGCAGCCAGTGCCCCTTGCTGTGGAGGATGTACTTGAAGTTTTTGGTAAGATGATACTTTGACACCATTTTGTTTTGACAGCTCTAACTTTTTCCTTCAAAAGTGACAAAAAAGCAAGTGGGAAGGCTGAGGGGGGCCTCCCATTCGCCCTCACACCCCCAGTGTCACAAGCTTGCCGTGGTTCAATCCTTAAGGACCCTGATGGAGTAATGGCTGAGGCTCAGTGAGGACACAGCCATGTGGCTGGCTGGCAGAGACCAGGCAAAGAAGCCTTGTTGGAACAAACCAGAAAGACGGCTACACCCTAGCTAATCTGACCAGAAGTGGGAGGGAAAAGACACAAAGGGGACATCACAGCTAACACAAGTGAAATCCTGAGGATCATGAGGAAATACTTTGAAATGCAAACTATATTCAAATGAGCTGGAAAATCTGAGAGGTGGTACACTTTTAGATGCACTTAAATTTCCAAAACTGAAATAGGAAAAGTGACTTAAATAGGCCTATAACAAGCAATGAAATTTAAGCAGTAATAATCTACTAACAAAGAAGAGCTCCGAGCTGAGGATTTACTGCCCAAGTCTATCAGACATTTAAAGAACACTAGTACTCCTCACACTTTTCCATAAGCTAGAAAGGAGAGGAATGCTAGATTCATGAAGGATAATCCTCAGCCCCAAAACAGACAAGGTCACAGCATAAAAAGAAAATAGAACAATTGTCTGAATAAAATACTTGCAAATCCAATTCAGTAACATTAAAAAAGGTCGTCCACCATAACCAAGCTTAGAGAGAAAACCAGCTGAAAACATGGATAGTCTCAGACTTTTTTTTTTTTTTTTTTTTTAAAGCAAAAGCGACCCAGAATTTAATTTCGGAAAGGAATACTACTCTGTAGAACACCCTAGATTTTAGGTATAGAGAGAATATTCCAAGACTAAAATTTCTGATGTGAAGTCTTACTTTTAATAGATAAAAACCTATTAAGCTATCTTTTTCGTGTGTGTGTGTGTGTGTGTGTGTGTGTGTGTGTGTCCCCGTGTGTGTGTGTGTCCGTGTGTGTGTGTGTGTGTGTGTGTGTCTGTGTGTGTCTGTGTCTGTGTCCTGGGCCTAGGTGCTATCTCTGAGCTTTTTTGCTCAAAGATAGCACTTTATCACTTGAGCCACAGCTCCACTTCTGGCTTTGGGTATTTAACTGGAGGTAAATCTCACAGACTTTCCTGCCCAGGCTGGCTTCAAACTGGAATCCTCCCATCTCAGCCTCCTGAGTAGCTAGGATTACAGGCATGAGCCACTAGCACCTAGCTTTATTGTTTTTAATTTGAGAAAGGGTCTCCTTATGTAGCGCAGGCCACATTGAAACTCTCGATCTTCTCGTTTTAGCTTCCTGAATGCTATGGTTCTGCATTACCATAATCCCAGGCCTGGTGGTTTGATTTCTCTAAAAGAAAATTTTCATAAGATGGTAAAGATTAAAAGCAAAATGTCCTCATTTGCACAAGGTCATCAGCTTTACCTCAGTGACCACCTCATTTCAAGTGCTGCTACTGGAGCTAGGATGTAATAGCTCCAATAAAGGAGACATAGGACTTCAAAAGCCAGAAGTGATTTGGGCAAAGGTGGCTCACACATGTAATCCATGTACTCAGGAGGCTGAGATCTGAGCATCAAGGTTTAAAGCCAGCAATGGCAGGAAAGTCCATGAGACTCCAGTTAACCACCAGAAAACGGGAAGTGGCGCTGTGGCTCAAAGTGGTAGAGATTAGCCTTGAGTGAAAAAGCTTAGGAACAGTGCTCAGGCCGAGTTCAAGCTCCACGACTGATAAAAAAATAAAAAGTCCCAAGTGTTAAACATCACCAATCTGGTGCTGTGTGGATGGCTTGGCTGTGGTGCTGAGCTGGTTCTCTGGTTAGCTGGGCTCCATTCCCCTCAGCTACTCTGATGGAGCCAACTTCCCACACAGGTCAACAATATTGGGGACAACATGCAGATTGTACAGATTTTTTTTTGTCTTAGTCTCTTCAATTGATCCTATTTTGTCCTTTTGCCTTAGGTTTCCCTAGGAAACAAAGAAAGAAGCAAAGGTGTGTTCTACAAAGCACTTCAACATTGCCCTTGGGCAAAGGTGAGTTTTAAAACACTGACCTAGCTTCAGTTGAACTAGGCCTTTCCCAGACACTGGCTCAGTCCAGCCAGTGTCATCTGAGACTTAGCTCTGGGAGTGCAGTACCCCATCCTGAGCCTGTCCAGGGCCTTTTCCTAGTGAAATGGAGCCCTGTGGAATCTGAGCCTTGTTTCCCTTCCTTGCCCTGGAGCTGGTCTTTGGAATACAGCTATGGTTCAGCTTCCCACCATCTTCCCAGTGGATCCATGTCCCAGCCCAGTCAGGAGACACCCAACCAAGCGGACGGTGTCTGCAGTGTCTGCCGCCTCTGGCTGTAGTTGTATGGAACCTGAGCAGATGGGGCAGGCTAGGGGGAATGGAGGGCATTTTCTAGGCCCCATGCCTTGTTCTCAGAGCTCTTCCATACTCTGCAAGTACTGGCAGTGAGAATAAGTGTTTCTTTGTCGATAGGTGCTGTACATGGATGCCATGGAATACTTCCCTGATGAGCTGCAGGAGATCCTGGATCTGATGACTGAGAAGGAGCTCCGAGTGCGCATGCCCATGGAGGAGCTGGAGCTCCTGCTGGAGGACTAGAACCTGGCTGCCAGCTGCGTGGTTCTAGAACAAGGGGATCGTGTGGGATGGAGCACAGAGCTGCAAGTGTTTCTGTCATTTGTGTCTGGATGTATAAATGACACAAAGGCTATTCTGCATATTATATATGTGACAGTGTACATGTGTTGAGTTGAATCATACCAATGGCAATGAAATCTTTGTGGTTAAGGTGTACATGCCTTCCTGTTCTCTCTGGTCCTGTCCAACCACCTCTGGTTCTGCCACCCTGTGGATAGCTCTCAGTACTGCCTGCTTTTCCACTAAGCTGCCCCCTGAATCTCAGTGCTGACCTGTACCCTGGGGACCTGGGATGGCCTGTACAAGCGGGCAGCGCCTGAGCAGCTCCTCACATCGAGTGCTATACTATCAAGGGTTTGCTCTGGGTAGATGTTGAGTAGAAAAGAGATGGAGAGAGACCCTATCTTAGATTAAAAAAAAAAAAATCTTAGTGGGCTGGGAAGGTGGCTCAGTGGTAGAGCGCTTGCCTTGCACGCCTGAGGCCCTGGGTTCGACTCCTCAGCACCACATAAGCAAAAAGAAAAAAGCTGGAAGTGGCACTGTGGCTCAAGTGCTAGCCTTGAGCTGAAGAGCTGAGGGACAGCGCCCAGGCCCAGAGTTCAGTTCCCACGACCGGACCCAAAAAAAAAAAAAAATCTCAGTTCTGTTTCAGTTGGTGACAGGAAAGTCTGAAAGACGATTGAGACTTCTCCCAGCTCATAGACAAATATGGTGGGCAGGGAAAGAGTTTTGAGCTCATCCAAGGCAAAAGGACCACTGCCCATGTTTGTCAGGAGCTGGTTATTTTCTCTGGAAGTGTTCATCACATCACACCACAGGGCCCACATGTGTTGCTGAGCTGCGGGGGACCAGGAATTGCTCAGGTGGCTTCTGCTGTGTCAGATACAAGGGGCTGCTCTGTGGGCGCTACTTACAATACACATCTGTTGTTTTACTTCCAAAAGAGAAGACATGGTAGCCCTTGGCACAGGCCAACCACTTGCTGCAGTGGGAGCTATCAGTTCTCTCTAAAATATCTCTCCAGAGAAAGGGCTTCAAGAACCAGTGGCTTTCTATAGGCAGGCAGGTGGTCTGTCTTGCTCCCCAGGTATCAGCAGCCAGGAAGAACGTGCTCTCTGAAAACACTCTTGTTCAAGCCCTGACTGAGCTTTGAGGGACCTGACCCCTGCTCTGCTGGAGGGCGGCCTCTGAACGTTGGGAAAAGCCCCTAGCTGGCGGCAAGCAAACAGGTTCTCCTCTGGTCTTCAGAGATGAACACAGTCCTGCAGACAGGCTAGTTCCCTACCCTACCCTACCCTGGTAAGACACAGGTTTTGATCTAGAACTGAGATAAATATGCATTAAGCTGAGTCCATGGTAACTCGTCATGCTGGTAATAAATTCATACATGTCTTCACCCAGACCATCATGGATGCTTCTCTTGGAGACCAGAGCACACTGCTAAGCCAGCTGGCTCTCTGGGTTCTTCTCCCCCCACCCCACCCCCCCTTCCACCAGCCTGGGTCTATGAAGCCTGGCTTCCCCAGAGCTGGGCCCTCAGTGTGGCGATGCCAAGTGGACTGTTTGTGAAAAGCACACTTTATTGGGACACAGAGTGCAGCACAGCACAGTGAGCAGACGGAGACTGCCTGACGGGCGACCTACAAGCCACACTCCCCAAACAGGGTGTTTTGTAATAAAATTCAACTGACCCATGGATTCCTTAGGGCAACCCTAACTGCATCCCACTGAAGGACCAGGGAAACGCCCAGCACTTTCCTGAGGCTGTTGTGGTTCCTAGAGATAGAGCCCCTCAGGCGTGCCTTCTTGTTTCTTATAAAGAACGTTTTCTTTAGATTTTTTGAAGTCTTCATTTGTTACTTTCATTCTGCGTTCTCTCAAGGCCATCAGACCAGCTTCTGTACAAATTGCCTGAAAGAAACAACATTATGTTCAGAAAGTGGAATGCTTATTTTTATCTTAGAGAGCTACTCTGAAATAAGGTATAAGACAATCTAGGAACAGATTATTTTTTCAATGTTTTAAGCACATTATTGATTTTCAGAAAGGATCTGAGGTGATTTAAACAATATTTATAAATGGTTGGGAAGCAGGGATGCAGGTTCTAAGTTTTTCCTTTTTTGTTTTTTCTGGGGGGGAGGGGCAGAATCTGGGACTTGAACCCAGGGCCTAAGTTTTTTGCTCAAGGCTATTGCTCTACCACTTGAGCCACAGCTCTACTTCCACCTCCCTCCCCTTTTTTTTTTTGGTGGTTAGTTGGAGATGAGTCTTAGGGACTTTGCTACTTGGGCTGGCTTTGAACTGTGATCCTCAGATCTTAGCCTCCTGAATTGCTAGGATTACAAGCAAAAGCCACAGTGCCTGGCAGACTCTAAGACTCAATTTCTAACAAGCTGAGTGGCTACCCAGTCAATAAATTCCTGTAAATCCATTTTTATTAATGGAATACTACTAGGAAATAGAGAATAGAGCAAAGGTAGACACACACACACACACACACACACACACACACACACACACACACACACACACACACACACACACACACACACACACACACACACACACACACACACACACACACACACACACACACACACACACACACCCCCCCCCCCCCCAGGTATTAATTTTCTTATCTGGTTCAACAGAGCAACCCATGGTATCTACTACAGGTTCCAAGGAACTCCCACATTGAGGAAACAAAACACTAAATATATGCACATTCAGAACATATAAAGTTCAATGTCTGTACTATGATTGATTCATTCATTTTCCCCTAACTGTTACTGCCTAACTTCTGCTGAAGACACACCACATTCCAACAAATCTTAAATGGTCGCCTTTCACCTAAATAGCACATGAATTTTTTTTTTTTTTTTTTGGGTCTGGTCATGGGGCCTGAACTCTGGGCCTGGGCGCTGTCCCTCAGCTCTTCAGCTCAAGGCTAGCGCTCTACCACTTGAGCCACAGTGCCACTTCCGGCTTTTTCCTTTTTGCTTATGTGGTGCTGAGGAATCGAACCCAGGGCCTCAGGCATGCAAGGCAAGCGCTCTACCACTGAGCCACCTTCCCAGCCCTAGCACATGAATTTTTATCTTGCTTTTGAAGAAGGCATATTTCACACAACTGAGGACAGGGAAATGGGCAGATCACCCAATTTACACAAATTGCTAATAATACAGGATTTGTTCTCATTAACTGAGCTTCATGATGCAGAAATGGGAATTCAAAACTTTTGTCTTTGAAGTTTCTTTTGGTTTTATAAATGTATGATTATTTGAATTTGCCCCTGAGCTGCCATATTGGAGCTTGAGCACAGGGCCTCACACTTGCTAGGTAAGCTTTACCACCTGCCTCTAGATACTGTGTCTCGGCTGGGCTTGGTCAAAACCATGTGCGATAAACTCCCATGTGGGCTTACTGTACTGTAAGTTGAGAGTACAGAACTGACTCATTTATTCTTTCAGTAATTACCTGCCCAAAGTGAAACAAAACAAGAACTCTTGTAACATGACAAAGCACGATTGATCTTGGCCCTGAAAGTTCTCTTTGGTGACAGCCATGAGGTTATTTACTTCAAAGGGTCCAGCCAAAACACGGATGTGTTTGTGCACAGAAACAGCTACGATTTATTTGCAAGCTTTCAGGAACACTGCCACAACAGCACAGTGGCACAGCCCCCTCCCTTCGTCAGTCATTCATAAACCACCTGATACCATGATGTACACTGTTTTCTGAAGGCTTAAGTTTCAAAATAAGTTGCCGTAAAAACGGAAACAATTCCTATTAAATAAGGAAGACAGGTTTTTTTCCTCCCTGACTAAACCACTAAGGCAGTATGGGACTGATTGGACTGATGGGATGATCCCAAGGATCAGCAGGCATTGGCCTGGAGAAGTACCTGTCCCCTTCCTCCCCAGCCACGACCTTGTGCTGCTCAGGACCTATACTCACTGCTGCCAGGCCTGGGCATCTGGGAAGAAATGTCTTAACTCCTAAGACTTGTGATGAGATCAAGGGCTATAATCTGGTACAGCCCAGCACAACACAAAGCAGGAGCACAAATGCAGTGGTGCTGACCCCTTGGCAGCTCTGGGGACTTCTCCAGCAGACTCAGATCTGGGACCAAGTGACACACACAAGCACGTCACCTTGGCCCTGGTGCAGGGAGGAGACAAGTTTAGTGCAGTGATTTATCCTTGTTGCTATGAAGGTTTGGGGTTATTTCCTAATTTGAATCATAAGTGACTTCAGATAAAAAGCAAAACTACCACTTGAATGTAAAGTAAGCCAACAGGTAATGGCAACTGAAGTATCAGATATCCATCCACACATCAGACCTAAACAAACTCCAAGAGCTCAGTCTTTCTTAACAGATGGGCCACACTTCCAGAGATGAGTCTGCTCAGCCTAGTTACCTTGATGTCAGCCCCAGAGAGGTCATCCTTTGCCATGATCAAGTCATCTAGAGTCACATCATCAGCCAGCGTCATCCTGCTTGTGTGAATCTGGAAGATACGCTTCTTTGTCTTCTCATCAGGCAGGGGGAACTCAATCTTCCTGTCAATGCGGCCTGCAGGCACAAAGCCTTCAGTCACATGCCATATGGACCCAGCCTCATCCCGTCCCCTTACACCCAACCTTCAGATGTGGAACAACTGTGGAATGACATTCAAGCCTTACAAAGCAAACAATCGTTTCTGTACTGTGTAAATTTCTACAT
The DNA here is from genome assembly GCF_024711535.1 of Dipodomys merriami. Lineage (NCBI taxonomy): Eukaryota > Metazoa > Chordata > Mammalia > Rodentia > Heteromyidae > Dipodomys > Dipodomys merriami. The sequence goes on from NW_027203359.1 coordinate 1,333,583, forward strand.
TTGAATTTATCCATCAAAAGCCTATAGAAATAAAGGAGCAGTTCATGAATAGGGTATTTACTGACAAAGGATAGACCTTTGTTCTTTATCTCTTTAGACTAAAAGGTAGTCTTTATTATGAGGACAGAAAGCCTATAATGGAAGAGTGGAATTCAAAGTGCCAATCTGCACAGACTGTGATCTCAACCTATTCAAGTTTTACTGTATTTGCTATTATGTGTATCATTTTATAATTCCCCCCAAACACACAACACAAATATATAGACATCAGTTCTCTGTGTTGAAACAAGAGCAAATTTAACCTGGTCTGATCAGTGCTGGATCCAAAGTTTCTATCCGGTTAGTGGCCATGATAACTTTCACATCCCCCCTTGAATCAAAGCCATCCAGCTGGTTCAACAACTCCAGCATGGTTCGCTGAATTTCTCTCTCACCTCCAGAATTTGAATCGTACCTTTGAAAAGGAGAGAAAAAAATAAGGCCCATGTGATATGCAAAGGGGAGTTTTGCAAGATGCACCAGGACACACCCTCAATCCCATGGCCACTCCCTTTTTGTGTATGACCTGCCAGCCTGACAGTGACCGTCAAAGGCAGAAACGGCCATGCTCCCAGTCCAGATGGTTTGACTCAGGGAGTAAGTGCTCAAGCTGTAGTTAGTCACAGATGACTGATTTCTAGGTGCTCTCAGCTTCTGGGGAGAGTCATCTGGTCTGGAGAGCAGAGGCTAAGAATTCAGCAAGAGCTTGCTACCTCAAGAGCCAAGAGCATTCCCAGAATAGAACTGTACAGTGTACAGTTTTCTCTCTGAGTAACACAAAATAGGTAAGGGCAAATGTACCTTTTGGTCCCAATGGCATCGATTTCATCAATAAACACGATGGATGGTGCGTGTTCTTCTGCAACTCGAAACAATTCCCGTACAAGTTTGGGCCCATCGCCTAGGTACTTCTGAATAAGTTCTGAGCCCACCACTCTCAAGAAAGTGGCTGAGGTTTGATTTGCTACTGCTTTAGCTAACAGAGTTTTACCTGTTTTAGATAAAAGGAAAAAAAAAAGGGAAAAAGCCCTCAGTGTGGTTCTGAGTTAGACATGCTGCGCTGAGGTGGGAGGCTGCAGTGTTGAAAGTACGCTTCCACTGGGCGTTTGGACACTGCCACCTTAATCCACTGACACATTCTGAGCGCTGCAAAAAACTTTTTCTGAACTCCTCATGATGATGTCAAAAAATCTTTTTTCTTGGCACCAGTCCTGATGCTTGAACTCAGGGCCTGGGCGCTGTCCGAGTTTCATTTTGCTCAAGGCTAGTACTCTGCCACTTGAGCCACAAGCTGCATTTTGCTGCATTCCCAGCTTTTCTCCTGACTACCTGGAGATAAGTCTCATGGACTTTCCTGCCCAGGCTGGCTTCAAACAGTGATCCTTAGGTCTCAGCCTCCTGAGTAGCTAGAATTATAGGTGTGAACCACTGGCACCAGGCACAGCAGCTGTCTTAAACTAGGGAACTGTAGTGTCCTCACTGGTCAGGTTAGTAATTATAAACAATCAATGCTGCTGCTCAAGGTAAGAGCTGAGCGAGGCATCATGGCACACGCTAATAATTCCAGCATCTGGGAGGCTGAGACAGAAGAACTGTGAGTTTTAAGGTCAGTCTAGGCTGCACAGTGAGAACTTGTCTCAAAAAAAGGACTAACAGATGTAGTTCAATGATGGAGTATAGACTTTGCCAGGGCTAGGTTCATCTCCAGCACTATCTAGATAGATCTAGAGACAGATATCTAAGTAAGCTGAGTGTTCACGGCATCACACAGAACAAACCTGTGCCAGGTGGGCCATAGAGAATGACTCCCTTAGGGGGTTTTATACCCATCTCTTCATAATATTCAGGATGGGTGAGAGGCAACTCCACAGATTCCTACAGAGGAGAAACACTTGGTAAGAATGAGGCTTTCTTACTGAAATGATTAGCATTATCTAACATTATGAGAAGATCTCAATTGTACCAACAGTGAGGAAAAATGTCCTAAGCTCAGACCCAGCAGCTGAAGAGACATGGCTCTTCGAAGCCATCACATTTCTAAGTTACACCTAGTGTCTCTCTTTAATTTCCTATAGTCAGTCCTAAGCAACATTTAAGCTGTTCTTGTGCAAGAGTGTCTTAAGAAAGCTAAAATTCACCCTCTTGATCAAACAACAGAGAGGACCTGGAAGGACTTCCTGATGGCTATCCCCATCGGGAGATAGTACATATTTCCAGCTGTCTGAGAAGATCTGTGAGGGCCTGAATGAATTCCTTAGGGATCAAAGAACCTGAAGTCAGCAGACCCACAGCCATACACCAATGCCAAGGACCACTGAAGATCGGGATTACGTGCTAGACCCCACCACTATATCTTGTACAGGCAGTGTCAAAGTCAGCACGATGGGAAGTAACATACCTTCACATAGATCATTCACTAACCATCACATAGGAAAGTATTAGACTATAGCTGATGCAGGAACACATAATCTACTGTTATTTCGACTATCGAACTCAGTGTTAACAAACAAGGAACTCCACAACTGGTAAGCTCTGAGTCAGTAACTGGTCTGACCAATAAAGAAGAACAAGTGTACACAACACGTCAAAAGTGCCCTACCTGGAATAATCAGAAGTCTTAAAAATGCAGTGCTGGTGCCCCATCATACCTTAATTTCCTGGATTTGGTTGTCTAAGCCCCCAATATCTGCATATGTCTCCTGGGGAGCCTTTTCCACCTTCATCACTGTGACCAGGGGGTCTGTGTCATCCATCAGCACCCCTATCACTGCGTGCACCTGGCAACAACAGCACAAGTTAACAGACCCCACACAGTGCGGGTCCAGAGCTCTTCTCCCCACCCCCGGCACTGTTTAGTACCACTGCCACAGAACGGGTGGATGGACCTCAGAGGAAGAACAAAGTTCCATGGCGCCCTTAGAGACGTAGCAACTCACCTTGTGGTTGAGCAGGACTGAGCAGCCTGGTTCCAGCAGATCCTTGTCCACGAATGAAAGGATGCTGACGTAGTGCTCGGAGCCCACAGATGTAGACACGATGGCATGATTGTCATCGATGATCTCCTCCAAGGTGCCTACTGACATCGGGGTCCCCCTCAGGTCATCCACCTTGGATCTTTCCTCCTACACAATAACGTTCCACAAACGAAAAGCAGCTTAGACCTAAACGGCAGAGCATCCTGACTGTACTAGATTTACAAAGGTAGCTAAGAAGGCTTCATAAAACTTGGCACAGTCCAGTCACTTGAACACATTTACTTATGGGTAGTTATAGGTTCTAAGTAGAATTCACTTTGTTAAAAAAAAAAAAAAAGACAGTAACTTCTCTTCTTACCTCTTGCTTTTCTTCTAATGGTTTCATTTGTTCCTGATTTCTAATAAATTCTTCCTCCATGAGAAGATAGTCTTTAATTCTCTCTAACTTCAGTAATTTTAAGCGGCACTGAGTGTGAGGTGTCACTGTAATTAAACAATAAGGTTTCAACTGAAGACCTCGCTGAAGAATGGTTACATAAGAAACTTGGATTTTTAAGGGATGGGAAGGGGAAACAAAGGAGGAGGCTACAATGCTTGATAAGAAATGTACTCATTATCTTGCCCATGTAATTGTAACCCCTCTGTACAGTATTTTCACACACAAAAAAAAAAATCTGGGGAAAAAAAAAAGAAACTTGGATTTTTTCCACTAATGTGAATTACAGTATTTGGGTATTACTGGAACCACACATAAATACTTATTTTATGCCCCCCCCAAAAAAAAGGTTTTTTCAGGAATTTAATATCGGCTCATTTTAGCTGGAAAGATTCTAAAAACATCCAAATTGTGCTAACTTTAAGCATTCATGTACCAAAACAAAAAGGAGACATAGGCTCTAGAATTTCTAACCAAGCATCTCAAAATAGGTTTATGGCCAAATAAGCAGTGTAAAATAACCAATCCTGACTCAACAGAATAGTCTATATGCTTCAAGAAGAAAGAAACCATTGGCTGGGCATGGTGGCTCACTCCTATAGTCCCAACAATTTGGAAGGCAGACTGAAAGGACTGCAGTTTGAGGCCAGCAGAGACAAAAATTTCTTGAGATTTTTCATCTCAACAAACAAGCCAGATGAGGTTGCATGACTATGATCTCAGGTAGTCTGAGGACAGCACAGGGCAAAAATGCAAGCCTCTATCTGAAAAATAAACTAAAGGAAAATAAGGGGCTAGGGCTCAAATGGTGCAGCACCTGCCTAGCAAGCACAAGACTCTTGAGTTCAAATCCCAGTACCTGAGTGAGTGGGAAAGGGAAGGAGGTAGAGAAAAAGAAAGGGAGGGAGGGGAGGAAGGAAGAAAAGAAAAAAGGTAAGGCAAGGTAAGAAAAGGGAAGAGAGGGGCTGGGAAGGTGGCTCAGTGGTAGAGCGCTTGCCTTGCATGCCTGAGGCCCTGGGTTCGATTCCTCAGCACCACATAAGCAAAAAGAAAAAAGCCGGAAGTGGCACTGTGGCTCAAGTGGTAGAGCACTAGCCTTGAGCTGAAGAGCTGAGGGACAGCGCCCAGGCCCAGAGTTCAGGCCCCACGACCGGACCCAAAAAAAAAAAAAAAAAAAAAAAAAAAAAAAGAAAAGGGAAGAGAAAGAAAGAAATGAAGAGAAGTAAGGAGGGAGAATTGAAAATTTTACTTGGAACATACACTAACTATCCATGTGACGTGACTTTTTTGTGGGTGTGTGCCTATCCTGGGCTTATACTCAAGGCCTTCACTCTGTTTCTGAGTTTTTGTGCTCAAGCCTAGCATTCTATCTTTAGAGCCACACTTCCATTTCCAGCTTTTTGGTAGTTAATTGGACATAAACAGTATCACATCTTCTTCCTGAGTTGGCTCAGGTCTCAGCCTCATGAACAGCTGGATTTTACAGGCATGGGACACTGCACCTACATGACTGGACTCTTGAACTTCCTACTCTCTTCTGTTGACTTAGTCATCTCGTTCTGTACCAGTACCATATTGTCACATTACAGTAGAATTAGTGACCAGTATTACTGTCCGACTCCCTGTATTCTTAAATATTAAATTAAATTTGAACTGAAGCCTGAGGGAGAAACAGGAAGCCACAGGAAGGACCTGGGGAAGAACATGGTAAGCAGAGGAAAAGGCCCTGAGAAGAGCAGTCATAGGTCACAGGCAGGCAATATGGCCAGTGAGCAAGGGTAAGAAGCAAGGCCTCCGCATGGAAAGCATGGAGAAGTGGGCTGAGTCAGAGCACAGCAGTCTATGTGCATCAGGAAGCCATGGAAAAGTATTAAGTTCAGGCATCGCATGACCCCAATTTTAATACAGTAACACTTCATTTCACGAAATAGTATTTCAGAGTAGCTCAAGTTCCACTTTGGGTCTGTGATCTAAAACTATACATTTGTACTGGTGCTGCAGTCCTAGACTTTGGGAGGCTGAGGCAGGAAGCTTAGGAGTTTGAGGCTAGCCTGAGCTACCTAGTGAGACCTTCTCTTAACAGAGCAAAATGAAATGACCTATACTTTTGATATATTAGGGCTGGCTATTTAAAGAAATTTTATGTAATACTGTATTTTAAAATAAAGTATAGCTGTTATATCAACCTAGAGGAATATCACACACAAGATAGGCAGAATAGGTCCAATCACAGAGCTAGCACCTCCACAAATGCCCACTTCCTGTCTCCCCTTCCGACTCCCAGCTACTGCACAGAGATGGTTTCAACTAGGAACTGAAGGCAACAAGAAGGAGTCATGGCATTACCCAGTGGCAGTTTGCTGGCAGCATCTGGTCCCTTTGTTTTCTTCTTCTTTTTCCCCACTCTAGTTGGTACAGGAGGTTCATATTTCTTTTTCTTGTCCTTGGGTTTTTAGAAGAGCATGGGAAAAAAAGTCAATAGAATCATAAAACACACATTTTTTTTTCCTGCTTCACCACCATCTATACCTAGATGGTATAATTTTCCTTATCTCTTAGAATGCTATTAGAAACTGCCTTTGGAAGAGCTAGATTTTTACTTTTCTGTAATCTTAACAAGTCCAATGTAAATAAGACAATGTAGTCTTCTTTTAATAATAATAATATATATAAATGATAGTGAATTCGATTAGTTTTAAAAGGAGAAACTAGAATTGAGTTTCATGACAAAAATTTGAAACAATTCTTTAGCTTCAGGATGTTAAACACTAAAAGTACAAGTATACTTAAAAAACTTTTTTACACATTCAGTAAACATTAACACTTAAAATACCATTTGATAGGTCAATAACCTTTTCAAAAACACAGAATGAGTGTTCAAGCTATGGATTAGGAGAGGTTCACAACTACTGGATCACATTGCTCTTTTAAATTTATAGATCCCCAAAGAACTCAGCTAAGACTTATGACACTGTCCACAATCTGTCAAAATCACAGTAAACATCCGGTGTTATTTACCTTGTCATCCTTCTTGCCACCTCCAGGACCGTGACCACCACTCTGACTTTGACCCTGAAACAAATCAAACCCAGATGTCAATTTTGAATATAATCCCTTCAAAAGCAGGGCCTTCTTGTCCCATGATTTAAAAAAATGAACACACCCTCCACTTCAGCATTTACAAAACCAAGTATTTGGTTGCTAAGGTATGTATCTTGTATGGCAGATACTCGCAACTGATTGCCTCTTTGAACCAGGAACAACTGTATCATGTAGCAGATGTAACTAAGGAATCTGAGGTTCCAAGAGTACCTAGACCTTGAGGTTCCTTTACACTCTCACACTGAGGCTCCAGAGACTACGTTTCAAGAAACCAGGGCATGAAAGCTCCTCAACTACCATTTACTCTCCATGTAGATCACACCAGAATCCAGAAGACAACGTAATCTACCTTCCATCCCTATAGCCCTGAACATGGACAAATCCTTTTTCTTTTCTTTTCTTTTTTTGGGTTCGGTCATGGGGCCTGAACTCTGGGCCTGGGTGCTGTCCCTCAGATCTTCAGCTCAAGGCTAGCACTCTACCACTTGAGCCACAGTGCCACTTCTGGCTTTTTTCTTATGTGGTGCTGAGGAATCGAACCCAGGGCCTCATGCATGCAAGGCAAGCGCTCTACAAATCCTTTTTCTGTCTGAAATGTCCATCTTAATATGCCAAGAACTTAGTGTATTTTGAAAAAAACCAACTCAGTGGGATTTCTGATTTTAACAGACCCCTCATTTATAGTACAATACCTAACAGAGCAGTGCTTCAAATGGTAGCTTTTAAACACAAATAACATGAACTTGCAGTCTCCTCAAACTACCTCCATGTAAGTATCTCTTAAGTTAATATACCCCGTTTCAGTATCAAGACAAAACCACCACATCATGGTTATCTGGAGACAATATCACATTTATTTCACCACATGAAGGATTCTTAAAACTCTGTACTTTAGTGAAGCAGCTAATTAAAAGATTACAGCGATTCTATGTAACGCAGTTATACTGAAATAAGCTATTCAAGTTATAGGCCTGTAACAATTACTTATACCTCTTAAGGAAACTTGGTGATGGCTGGTCAGGTGTTTTTTTGTTTTGTTTTGTTTTGTTTTGGGTCCGGTCATGGGGCCTGAACTCTGGGCCTGGGAGCTGTCTCTCAGCTCTTCAGCTCAAGACTAGTGCTCTACCACTTGAGCCACAGTGCCACTTCCAGCTTTTTTCTTTTTGCTTATGTGGTGCTGAGGAATCGAACCCAGGGCCTCAGGCATGCAAGGCAAGCGCTCTACCACTGAGCCACCTTCCCAGCCCCGATCAGTTGTTTTTAGGGTGCTTATGATGTTCCCAAATATGTAATAGGTATTTTTCCTTCACTATCCTTTATTCCACACAACCCTGCAAGGTAGATTTCATTATTCCCAACCAGCCTGAGAACATGGAGACTGTGGAATTAATGAATGTAAATTTGAATTCTGCCTATGAGCTACATGGCCTTGGGTCAGAATACCTCCCTGTGTCCTCACCTGGAAAAGAGAGATGCTACTACCTCCTATCTGTTTCTGAAAATGAAGTAACTCAGGCAAACCACTTATACTTCCATGACAGTCTATTACTGGTAAACAGGAAGGGAAGGGTCTCCATTTTAGCTGCCAGTCTGCCTACAAAATATGAGCTTCATTTTATTTTTTGTTACTATTGTTATTTTGAGACAGGGTTTTGTTATGTAGCCCAGGCTGACTTTGAACTTCACCCTTGGTCCTCTTGCCTCAGTCTCCCATGAGCTGTAATTACAGAAACAAGTCCCTTTTTGGCGGTCAATTGGAGATAAGAGTTTCTTTGATCTGTCTGCAGGGGCTGGCTGTGAACATCATTCCTCAGATCTTAGCCCACAGAACAGTTAAGACAACAGGTGTAAACCACTAATGCCTGGCTTAAATTTAAAAAAAAAAAAATCATTTGCTGGTACCAGAGTTTGAAATCAGGATGGGCACTCCCTAGGCCCTGTTAGTGCTTGAGCCATGCCTCTAATTCTTTTTCTTTCCTTATTTTTCACATCGAGCTTCACTTTTCCCCCAGGCCAGCCTGGACTGCGGTCCTCCTATGAACATTCCATGTGTAGATGGAATGAAAGGTGTGTGTCACCATACTCCGCTTTCTCTTGGTTGAGATATACTTTTTCCCCCGAACTTTTTGCCCAGGTTGGCATCAAATCACAATCTTATCTCAGTAGCTAGGATTGCAGGCAAGAGCCACAACACCCAGCTTATAATGTGTGCTTTAAAGAAGTCTGAATCCTAGCCAGGTGCTGGTGGCTCACGCCTGCAATCCTAGCTACTCAGGAGGCTGAGATCTAAGGATTGGAGTTCAAAGCCAGCCCGGGCAGGAAAGTCCATGAGACTGTTTTTTTTTTGGTCCGGTTGTGGGTCCTGAACTCTGGGCCTGAGCACTGTCCCTCAGCTCTTCAGCTCAAGGCTAGTGCCCTACCACTTCAGCCACAGCGCCACTTCTGGCTTTTTTATTTTTGCTTATGTGGTGCTGAGGAATCGAACCCAGGGCCTCAGGCATGCAAGGCAAGCATTCTACCACTGAGCCAACTTCCCAGCCCCTCCACGAGACTCTGATCTCCAATAAACCACCAGAAAATAGGAAGTGGCACTGTGGTAGAGTGCTCGCCTTGAGCTGAAGAGCTGAGAAGAGTGCCCAGACCCAGAGTTTAAAGCCCCACAACAGACAAAAACAAAAAAAGAGTCTGAATCCTTTTCTGTTCTGTTCTTCACTCTCTTTTGTGTTTCTCCAACTTTATTCCTCCACATTTTGCCCAGGCCATCATGACTTCTTATTTGAACTCTTGCCTCCAAGTGGAGAACTCTGACCTTCTAAAACAAACAGCTGATCCTGCCCTCTCCTCAAAAACCATCAACTGCTCCCTGCCCTTTGTGGTACCATATCCAAGCCTGGCCCCTGCCAAATCTTTCATCTACCTTTCCTCACTCTATGTGAGTCTGATCCAATGGAAGATGTGAATGGGTTCCACACTCCATTTCTGGGGCATCTTACACGTTTCTTCCTTTCAGATAATTACACCTTTTACTAAGCAATTCTGATATGCCATGCAGTGTGCTAAACATGCTCACAGTGTTATCCTATTTGATTCTTACAAACTATATGAGACTAGTACATCATGGCCCTTATTGACAGGAAAGCTAACCAAGGCCCCACGAAGTCCAGAGATTTGCACATTGTCACATTTGTCAGACAGAGCGCCAGGAATCCCACCCAGGTCTACTGGATACCACAATCTAGATGTTTCTTTATGGCTCTAGAAAGCACGGGTCTGTCGCCTACCACAACCACTTACTGTGTTCAGTTTCCTCCTTGGCAAAACGAGAATAATATTAACAATTACTTCCAGGGACTGTTGTAAAGAAGGACGAGAAAATGTTGGAAAAGAACTCAGACGCCTTTAGGCGACCTCAGTGATTCCGGCTAAGCACAGTCTCCTGGAGGGATTCCCTGGCGTGCTGCTGATCGCTCTTGCTGGACCGGGTGCCTTGCGGGTCACTCCCTCAATTCCGGCCTCTGCTCCTAAGTCACCATCGACTACCGTCCTTCTGACACCCCCATCAGAGACTGAGGCCCTCCCCGTCCCCCTGCAGCCTGTCTCGCCAGGCCGAACACCACATCACACTGTTCTCCGTCTCTGCGGCTTCTCCTGGGGGGGCGGGGGGGGGAGGGGGAGTTAGCGCCATGAAGGCAGCCCCCGCCCCGGGAGCTCCGAACAGCCGAGGCAGGCAGACAGACACAGCCACACGGGCTACCCTCATCCCCGGGCCCAGAACAGAGCCGAGGCAGGCAGGCAGGCAGGCTGGCGGGCAGTGAGACAGACAGACAGACAGACAGACAGACAGGCAGGCAGGCAGGCTGACAGACAGACGGGCAGGCAGGCAGGAAGCCAGAGGCAGACACAGACAGACAGACAGACACACGGACACACAGGCTACCCTCATCCCCGGGCCCAGAACAGAGCCGAGGCAGGCAGGCAGGAAGGCTGGCAGGCAGACAGACAGGCAGACAGAGGCAGGCAGGCAGGCAGAGGCAGAGGCGGACACACGGACACACGGACACACAGGCTGCCCTCCTCCCGCGCCCAGCCGCCCGCAGGCCCAGCCCGGCCTCCACGCCCCCCCCCCTCCGCTCCAGGCGTCCGCCCTTTCACACTCGAACTCGCCGGGCTCGGCAGACGCCGTCCGCGGCCTGCGGCGGTGCTCGGTCCGGGCGGGCGGCCCCGCTCCGCCGCCCCCGAGGCCCTGGCAGGGAGCCCGCGGCCCGCACCCCCGAGGCGGCGCCCGAGCCTCTCGCCACAGCCGCCCCGCTCCGCCGCCGACCCGGCGACCCCCGGCCGAAGCCCTGAGTCACTCACCATCTTGCCTCGGCCGCTTTAGCTGCCGCCGCCGCCGGAAGTACATCCGCAGCGATCGCCCGTCACAACCGGAAGTTGCTGTGAGGGAGGGACGCTACGGAAGCCGACCAGGACCAAATCCCGCAGGACCTTGTGCCGGAGCGCGTGTGTGGAAGGATTTGGGGACGTTTTACTGGAGGAGTCTTACGTGGCTGCGAGTGTGTTTTTGTCAGCAACGTAAGAGAATGACTTCCACTGCCAAAGACCTAGAACAATTTGGGGGAAAAAAGTCAAAAATTGTAACTGGACAGAGTTTACTGCAAGGCCACGGCCTGGCTCTTGGAACTGGTACGTGGACCTAGGCACACATCGAACATTTTAATTTTGGTTGTGGAATCAACGAACAGTTTTCAAGGTCTGTTATTTTCTGATGACCTATGGCTTAGAATGGTGCTAAATGTCTTATAGTTCCCGTTTGGAATTAGTTGGCCTAATTGGTGAAATCCATCATGGATTTTGTATACTAGGATGCCAACAAAGAAAGAGAAAGGAAGGAGGGAAGGAAGGAAGGAAGGAAAAGGAAAGGAAAAGGTGTTGCTGCCTCTGGAAACTTCCATGATCGGGTGCTTTAAATACTGCTTCTTGTGGAGTATGAGAGAGGGGGTAAAATTGACGAGTACAGTGTAAACATGTACAATGATGTAGCAGTGAAATCCTTCTGTGTATAACTAATATAAGCCAATAAAAATCTTATTAAATATGGTACTTCCAAAAGAATAACGAATGATATTCAAGATCATTGAATCCATTTTGTTCTTATCTGCCCTACACTGACTTAGGTATTTAGTTGTGAAACACTAAAACCTAAAAATACTTCACTTAGTAAACATGATGCATTCATTCCTTCAGGTCCACCGTTGCTAAGTGGTTAAATCAAACTTTTGAGCCTAAGAGGTCTCTGAAATAGTTAATCAAGCTGTTACAAATGCCAGTCACAGGCAAAAGGACAGATCCTGGGACAAACTCCTTAAACCACTAGCACATAGCTAGGTAGTACTTGGAAAAATGTCCCCTGAATGAAGTCCTAAAGAACCAAGATGTTTTATAATGAAATTCTGGGAAAAGAAAAGAAACATAAATTGTTGACATTACTCCTATATTGACTATAGATAAAAGAGCATGACACTAAAAATCAGACAAGTTCTAGGATAGGAGATTATTCAATAAATGGAATTATATAATATATAACCCAGGCTGGCCTTGAAATAATATTCCTGGCTGGGTGCTGATGGCTCACACTTGTAATCCTAGCTGCTCAGGAGGCTGGGATCTGAGGATCGTGGTTCAAAGCCAGCCCGGGCAGGAAAGTCCATGAAACTCTTCTCTCCAGTAAACCACTCAGAAAACCAGAAGTGGTGCTGTGGCTCAAGTGGTAGAGCACTAGCCTTGAGCTGAAGAGCTAAAGGAGCACCCAGGCCCAGAGTTCAAGCCCCATGACCAACAAGAAAGAAAGGAAAAGAAAGAGAGAAGAGAAAGTAAGAAAGAAAGAAAAGAAAAGGAAAAAAGAAACAAAGAATATTCTTGTCTCAGGCTTCAGAGTAGGATTACAAGGCAGGCACACTGTGACCATAAAAAGTTCTTTTTATCTTTTCTTGATTGGATGATTCTAAAAGTGTGATGCAGTCTTGAAGGGAAGTGTCAGCATGTAGGAAGATGAAGCTTTTTTTTTTTTTTTTAACTTTTGTTAAAGGAGCTTAGGACTGTTCATTAATGTGCTTCTCATTTCTTTTCTCCCTCCATTCTCTGGTGTCTGTTAGTTTAGGGCATCTCAGAAGTCTTCTTTTATCACACTGTAATAGAAAGACTTGTCACTGTTGACCTCCATAAACAAATTTGACTTCAAGTTATCAGGATATATGAAATTGCATGATAGGGACAAGGCAAGACAGCCATCTCTTCCCGAACGCTCAGAGCAATGCCAGCTCAGCAAAGGATGTGCATGGGAAGTTGAGGGAGTATATCCTGAGTAGTATTGGAAGGGCCGTAATGTTTCTAAGATGTTACCACAGTCAAAGAAACATAAGCTGAGGATCAAAATTTAAGGCACACCACAGGTGAATATACATGCATTGTGAGCTGTACACCTGTGCATCTCTTTTCTCCCTGAGGCTGACTCTCCATAATATCCACTCAGGGGACAGTCATATTTGCAATTCTCCCTCTTTCCCACCTTCAACTTCCAACCTTCTCAAATGCCAAGTGGCCAACCGTTTGGGCCTCTTCCAACTTTTTGTTAGCCGTTCAGTCTATAGATAAGCTCATTTTTTGTGTTCTTTTTAGTTGTATTGATTTTTATCTATTTTGTTTTGAGGGTTCTCTTGAGAGGAGTGTGGAAAGTCCTTCCACCATAGAAAGGGGCAATGGAGCTGTGAAGAGGATAGAAGCTAATATGAAGACAGTAACTACTTTGTGTGTGTGTGTGTGTGTGTGTGTGTGTGTGTGTGTGTGTGTGTGTGTGTGTGTGTTAGTACAAAGGTTTGAATTAAGGGTCTGGGCACTATCCCTGAGCTTTTTCGCTCAAGGCCGGTACCCCACCACTTAAGCCACAGCTCTACTTGTGGCTTTTTGGTGGTTAATTAGAAATAAGAGTCTCAGGGATTTGTCTGCCCAGGCTGGCTTTGAACCTAGATCCTCAGAGATCTCTTTCTTGACTAGGTAGGATTACATACGTGAGCCACCAGTGCCTGGCTCAGTTATGTGTGTGTGTGTGTGTGTGTGTGTGTGCGCGCGCACACACACACACACACACGCACACACACACCAATCCTGGGGCTTGAACTTATGGTCTGGGTGCTGTCCCTGAATACTTTTTTACTCAAGGCTAGTGCTCCATCTCTTGAGTCAAAGCTCTGTGATCCTCAGCCTTTTGGTAGTTAATTGGAGGTAAAAGTCTCATGGACTTCCCTGCCTGGTGTGACTTTAAACTGGATCCTCAGATCTCAACCTCCTGAATAGCTAGGATTACAAGTATGTAATTGATGTCCTCCCCCAATTCTATCCTATTCCTTATTTTAATAGATGTTGTATTGAGAAGTCTTGTTTAGAGAAATGGGAAAGGAGAGACATTTTGTGATGAAAATGTCATTTGATTCTTTTCTTTTCTTTTTTTGCCTGTCCTGGGGCTTGAACTCAGAGCCTGCGTGCTGTCCCTGAGCTGCCCTGTGGTTCAAGGCTAGTGGTCTACCACTTGAGCCACATCCCCACTTCCAGCTTTTTCTGAGTAGTTTACTGGATACAAGAGTCTCATAGACTTTCCTGCCTGGGCTGGCTTTGAACCACAGTCTTTCAGATCTAAGCCTCTTGAGTAGCTAGAGCCACTGACCCAGCCATTTGATTCTTTTAAATCCTTCCACACATCATAAACCCAAACCAGAGCAAGACCTATTACTCATAATAATCTGAATTGAGCTTTCCTTCAATGTGATTCCAAAGAACTAGAAAACTTTGGACGTGAAAAATGATTTACCTGACAGTTGCCAGGACAACACAATTTCTCAGTTTCTGGAAACCATCTTCCAAAGGCTTCACCATTTCACTTCGGCGATTATCCCTTTTACCTGTTACCCCTTCATTCAGACTTTAAACTGATAGCCTGAAAAGTGGGGAGGGAGGCTTTGAATAGCATTTAAATGCCATTCATTATTCGTCTGGCAGTACAACACATTTAATAAGGTTTTGCTTGGCTCATATTAGTTACACAGGGGAGGGTTTCATGGTTCTATCTCCGTACATGTTTACCCTGTATTCCAATCAATTTTACCTCTGTGTCACACTCCCTCCACACGCTGATAAACTTTTAAATCATATGGCCTCCTTCAAATATATCATGGGCAAAAATGACCTGAGGTTTGATAACCTGCCACCTGCAATAAAACCCACCTGTAGCATCCTACCCTACACGGACAGGGGCCGTTTTGCTATCCGTCGTGTTCTGGGCTTGGGTCAAAGAGGAATGAATTTTGTGAAAGGTACATGCAGTTCAGCCACTGGCCAGCAGGGGGCGCAAGGCAACCTAATACTGCAGTGGTGGGCTCTTTTTTTTTTTTTTTTAAACTCAGGTAAACTGTTTAGAGGAGGAACTTCCACGCTTTCTATCCTAACCCTGTGGGCTTCTGCGTGTGGGGAAGGCATTAGGGCTTAATACAGAGCCTCACACTCTCTCCTAGCTTTGTTTGCTCAAGGCTGGCCCTCTACCACTTGGAACCATACTTCTACTTCCAGCTTTTTTTTTTTTTTTTAGATAAGAGTTTTACAGACTTACCTGCCTGTGCTGGCTTTGAACCACCATCCTCAGATCTTCACCTCCTGAATATCTAGGATTCCAGGTGAGAGTCAGGCGTACCCGGCCCCTTGGGCTCTTGTTCCACCAACAACTGACATTTGTTGCTCATCCACGCCTCAGTGCGCCCACTCTCTTCCTCTTGGGGGCCCTCGGGTAAAGAAACTTGATATTTCACCTTGTCATGTTCAGACCCTGGCCCCCCTACCCACCCACCCACCCAGCTTCCGGAGTCTGTCCCCTGGCCCAGCTCCTCCTTCATGCTGGAGGAGGAGCTGCTAAGCCCAGCAGCAAGCTACTATTGCTCCTCTGTGCCCTCCTCCTCCCCTCGCACTCCTCCCACTGCCCTACTTGCTTTCTTTGGGTACCAGATTTTATGTGCCTGACACCACACAGCTGAGAGGCAGTCAAGTCTAGCTCACAGGCCCAGGGCAGAACCCTAACTTTTATATTCCTCTCTCTTTTTTTGTCTCAGAGAAGGGGCGACACATACACATACACACACACTTTTCCTGTCTTATGTAACTGCAACTCCTCTGTACATCACCTTTATAATAAAATTAAAAATTAAAAAAAAGAAAATTCAGAGGCCTGTGATATGCCTTAGGTTCACATTCTACAAGCAGCTACATATCATGCTGTTGACGACTCAAGCTAATCTGTGAGTCTCACCCATCTCTGCATGGGAGACCTCTACCTGCTTCCTTCTGCTCAGCTTTCCAGTTTGGGCCTCAGCACTGTGGGACTACTCAGAAGCTCCACTGATAATGAGGATTTATGAATGTATGTATGTGTGTATGTATGTATGTGTGTGTATGTGTGTATGTGTGTATGTATGTGTGTATGTGTGTATGTATGTAGGTATGTATTTTCGCTGATTCTAGGACTTGGACTCTAAACCTGGGCACCATCCCTGAGCTTCTTTTCCTCAAGTGCCACGTCTGGCTTTTTCTGAGTAGTTTATTGGAGATCATAGTCTCATGGACTTTTCTGCCCTGACTGGCTTCAAAACACAATCTTCAGATCTTAGCCTCCCGAGTAGCTAGGATAACAGGTGTGAGACTCTGGTGCTTGACTGGTAATGAGGATATTTTTTTTTTAAGGCTGAAACAAAAGAAGGGAACCAGTGGACGCAGAAAGAAAGCAGCCTTTTCAATGTTATCCTTATTTGACTAAAAGCAACTTCTGGAACATGAAGTAATGAGAAAGGACCCCTTCATTGGCGGGTCCAAATCCCAGCATAGTAGTCAAGAGCAGTTTTCCTGTAACCTCTCTCTGTGGGGTGATCCATGGCCGCATGCTCATGTGTCGCTGGATCATCTGATCACAGCGGCCCTGCACCCGTGCATCACCGCACCATTGCATTCCTGCACTAGGTGCTGCTGCACCCCTGCATCCACCACAGCTCTGCACCACTGTGACCTCAGACAACCGCCTCCCTGTACCACGGCAGCCCTCTACCACTTCATCTTTGTACCACTGCATCCTTGCACCAGTGCATTTCTGCACCAGCGCAGCCGAGTTCCACTGCAGTGATCATTTTTGAATTAGTCAAAATTAGCTCTGGAATATGTCAGCTTTCCCTTAAGGAAGACTCCCTCCCTACAGTGGGGAATACAGGACCACATCTGAGGGCCTGCTGTGCTTTGTCCTTGTACATCTGCTCTTCCGTCCTCTCCCATGAGCTTGAGGGCTCTCTCCTTATTGCTCTTGGGTCCTGACCAAGAGGCTTTGTTGGAACCACAGAAGGGAGGGGTCTGTGTGGCTGATCCTAGGGTGGGACTTGGGTCATGAGAGGACATCTGGACACCATGAAGCCAAAGTCAGGGGACAGAGCAGCGTGTGGATGTCCCCACCAGACCTCGACAGAACCCTGATACAGTTCATAAGGGAGGTGGCATTTGAGTGGATTGGTGTTGGCCAAGAGACCAAGACAAATCCCTCCCACTAAGACTGAGTTCCCAAACTAAGGGAATGTCACCCCTGGGTGAGCCCCCAGCAGCATGAGGGATGATGGATGATGCTCTCGGTATCTGGTGAGTGGAGTCACCGGGCATCTTGCCCAGGAGCTTAGCTGTCCACTCAACCAAGGATGGCCCTCCCAGAATGCAACCTGCTCCGCTGTGGACAGGGGACAGCAAAGGACTTCTGTCAGTTTTCTGAGGAGCCCTGCCCTTAGCCCTGGTGACACTGGCCTGTGTGAAGCTGCAGAAACAGAGAGAAGGGGAAGTTCTACTTGTTACCTCCCAGAGGGAGGGTTTTGAGTCAGGAGGGATGGGTCTGGTGCTGGGAGTCTTTGTATTGTGTTTCCTATTGACCCAGCCTTTCTAGGCAGAGCAAAATCTTCCCCAACACATGGCTGTTCTTTTGATTAGAAATGACCACAAGTGCAGAGTGTGCTGGAAGGGTGGGAGGGAAGATACCTTCAGCGATGTCTGTCAATCAAGCTCTTCCTATGTTCCTCCCTCCTCTCCAAGTAAAATATCAAAAGTCATCCCCTCCTCTGAGCCAAGATTGCCAGGGACTGTGTCTGTTGCCTGAGACACATGCTTGAGCTAGGGGCTTGAATTGGGGGGAGGGGGTGGGTAGGACTGACAGCTGAGCCAACCTCTGCCCACCTGTGACTCCGGGCCTGGATCTGTTCAGATGTGCCCTCAACGTGCCAACAGAGCCACCATGTCTCCAGCTCCCAGAAGTCCATGCGCACGCCCCCAGTTCCCAGGAGACATCAGCTGTGTGCCTGGCAGCCTCCATGCAGATGACGCGAGGGGCAGTTTGTTAACAAATGCAGCTCCGTCTATCTTGGCCAAGCTTTCTCTGGACAGAGCAACTGCCCTGGGGAAAGGCAGGGGAAGCCCAAGTGCCAGGCGTTTGAACAGCTGAGAAGCCAGCTGCCGGAAGCGGAAGTTCCAGCCAGACAGCGCCAGCAATGGAGGGAATCACGCATGGCATGCGGTGTGCAGTATTGATTGTAAACATCCCCTTACGGGTGTGTCTGCCCTCTTCCCAGGCACAGAGCTGAGCTGAGACAGGGAAACAGAGGTTCAAGGGAGGAAGCTCTCTGGCCAGAAGGTTCTGCTCTGGTCCTGAGTTATCTCAGGGTTCTGAGGCTGGATGTCTGCCTTCAGGATTTCAGCTAGTTGGCCTGGAACATTTATTGAGCTTTTACAGTATACATGGTACTCTGGCTCAGGGCAGTCAGGCTCTGTGTAAAGTAGGGTAACAATGGGGACAGTGACATTGATGCTTCTATGTAATGAGCAATTTCAGTGTGCTAGGCTCTGGATTCGAGCCTGATGGGTTGGACAAAGTACCTTCAAGGTTCAAGAACCTCAGACTGTGACCTTATTTGGAAATAGAGGCACTACAGATGCCCTTAGCTAAGTTGGATGGGTAAATATTCCAATTATAACTGGAATGGAGTGGGCTGTTACTCCCGAGAGGTGGGTGTGGGAAGTGTGACTCAACAGGAAGAATGTTCGCCCCCACAAGCTTGAGGCCCTGGGTTCAATCCCCAGTAGGGAAATGAAAAGAAAGGAAGATTCTTGGGTGCCAGTGGCTCATGCCTATAATCCTAGCTACTTAGGAGGTTGAGGTCTGAGGATTGTGGTTTGAAGCCAGCCTGAGGAGACAAATTGGAGAGACTCTGGTCTCCAATTCGGCAGCATAAAGCTGAAAGTGAAGGCTTGGGTCAAGTGGCAGACTACCTGTTTCAGTGAAAAAGGTAAGGCCCTGAGTTCAAGGCCCCAGGCCAGCATAAAAAAAGAGAGAAAAAGAAAGAAGGAAAGAAAGAAGGAAAGAAAGAAGAGAGGAAGAGAAAATAAAGAAGAGAAGGAAGAAAAGAAGAGGAAAAAAGAGAAAAGAAAGAAGGATTTTTCATTACCCAAACAGTGATAGCATAAGTATTATCTTAAGCCACCCCATTTGGGATTTGTGACCGTAGCTCTAGGAAACCAATAAATAACAACAACAAAAAGAGAGAGAAGGGGAAAGTCAGTGACCCAAGCCACACAGCTAGGAAACAGACCACCTGGGATTCCCAAGCAGGTTGATTCCAGAGGCCCAATGGTGAGTGATTAGCTGAGCAATTAGTTGCTATTTAATGGGCCCATTGTGTTCACCACTGCTGGGAGGTGGTAAGAGCTGGCTGTTATTTTTGTTGCTGTTATTGATTATATATCATCTCAGGCTCACTCCCTCCTCTGCATACTTCCTGGGATTGAGGTGGAGATCAGTAAAATGATGAATGCCTTGTAATCTTTCAAGACCAGACAGCTGGAAATTATATCATCCTCAGTGGTAGCAGGAGAGACAATGAAGTGGAGAAAGTCACAGCTCCCAGTTTTCCCCAAGTCAAGGAAGTTTGCAGCACCTGTTCCTCCTGGTGGGCGTGGTCAGGGAAGATGAGGATTCTGTAGTGCCTTTGTCCCCCTGAGATGGGTCTGTGTTTCATTCGGGATACCAAGTGCTGTTAGGTGCAGGGGAGGAGGGAGAGGAGGGCTCTGAATCCGCACTTCCTGGACCCACCTGCCTATGCCATTCCATGAGGCTCTGTGAAAACCTCACAGAGGATGGAGGAATGAGGAAGGGAGGAGGGGTGGATGTGGGATGAGGGTGGAAGAGGAGGGTCACTGAGTTTCTGTTGGAGGCAGTGGTAGTCTCAGCCCTGCTCTGCGTCCTCTCTGCTACGTGCCAGTATGCTTTCCTGAACCAAGCAACCAGCCAGGTAGCCCTTCACCCAGCCAACCACCCGCCTGTGAGCACAGATCCTTCTGGTCCTTTCTTCCCAATGCACTCCCCTCCTCGCATCTGCAGGGGCAGGTGCTTTGCTGGGTGCCAAACACACAGAACTGAGCATGGAGCCCATCCCCTCCAGAGCTCAGGACCAGCGGGGAGAGGGACGCATCAGAAGAGGGCAGAGCTGATCCACTCACCTCCAGCTCCATCTATTCCTTCATGTGTTTCTCCCGGTGAGGGCGGGGGGCCGTAATCGCTGCCATCTGGGCTGGTTCACTCCGTGCTGGGTGTTTTCACCTGCGTTAGCTCAGTGTGTCATGACAGCCATGGTTATCTCCACAGTTGCAGTAATAGCTCAGGGTCACACGGCTACGAAGCTGAAGGCTGGGAGAAATGCAAACCCAGATTCTGTGAGCTCTAGCCACCTTCCAGCAAGCCCCCTGCTCTTTGTGTGAGCCTTTGTTTTTACCCTCAGCTCCCAGTGGAGCTACTATCAAAATCCCTATGAGCCCCAAGACTGCATCTGGGTGCTGTCAATGTATGTTGTTTTTGTTTATCCTTGGGGGGTAAATACCTTTTGTGTGTGTGTGATGTGTGTATGTGTATGGTGTGTATGTGTATGGTGTGTATGTGTATGGTGTGTGTGTATGTGTGTGTGTGTGTATGTGTGTGTGTGTGTGTGTGTGTGTGTGTGTGTGTGTGTGTGTGTGTGTGTGTGTGTGTGTACTGCATGCTGGTACTAGAGCTTGAACTCAGACATGGGCGCTGTCCCTGAGTTTTTTTTGTTTTTTTTTTTACTCAAGGCTAGGAGCGCTCTACTACTTGAGCCACAGCTCCATTTCTGGCTTTTTGTTGATTCATTAGCATTAAGAATCTCACAGACTTTCCTGGTTGGACTGGCTTCCTGGTTGGACTGGCTTTGAACTGTGAGCCTCAAATCTCAGCTTCCTGAGTAGCTGGGATTACAGTCACAGGTGTCTGGCTAAATACCAAATTGTATCCTCCTGACCAGTAGCCGGTGACTTCTGAGGCAGGAAGAGGGAGGGGCCTTGCATCTCCAAAGCCCACCCTGGAGCTGGAAGATTCTCTCTGAATGCCTGAGCCCCTGTCCAGTCTCCTCATTGGTGCTAGTGAGGCCGTAGGGGCATCTGAAAAACAAGTGGGCCTTTTGGGGGGGGTCATCTTTGGGCCTTCTCACATGTGTCCTTCTCCTGGGCCATGTTTGGGGGAGGCTGGGAGTCTGGACACCCCAGTAAGCACTGCTTTAATCTAGTGACAGGCGGATCTGAGGTGCCAAGGAGTCCCCAGAGCATCTACCCCCCCCCACTCAGCATGGGCCAGTCCTCTCCCCCCCATCACAGCGTCAGCTGGCTGGCATATCCTCCTCTTTAGATGAATGTCGGTTATTTGAAGTTCCATCCATGTAGGAGCAATCGTGGTCTCTGCCTTACAAATAAGGAGCTGGTGGAAGTGACTGTTGTCAGGTTAGAGTTATTAAAAGTGTCTAACATTAGAGGAACTTCATAGATAGACCTGCCGGATGTCAAGGCTTTAAATGGTTAAGCATGCGATGTGATTCATAACTACCGTCATCAGACCCAGTAAAAGAAATAAACCAAAGGAGAAATTAAAAACAGCAACAACAATGCTCCTTGGATTTGCTATCTCATCTCTCTCCTTCCTTTCAAAGCCTAGCTTCTTCCCAGTCGGGTTTGACATTTCCTCCTCTTCCCACCCACTTCCCTAAGCCTATTACAGTCAGATTCTGCCCCTGAGACATCACAGGACAAGATCACCCCTGGGAGTCATCACTGGAAAATCCAAGGGACACTGTATGCAGTCCCTGCTTCCCTGAAACTGTCAGTCTTGTCTGGCTCTGTGCCTGTCTCTGAGCCTACTTCTCTGGGCTCCTCTCTCTAAGGCTCGTCTTCCTCCTCCATCCGGTAAACATCCTCCAGGGGTGCGCCCTCCCCAGCATCACTGCTCTGTGGGACCTGAGCACTGGCTCTCTTGATGTCATTGGCTCTTCTTGCTGGTTATCCACAAAGAGGCACAGCAGGTTCCAGACTGTGTGGAGGATGCTTTCTGTCTTTTGTCTCCCTGTTATATTGTCAACATTCAGTATGAGAAGAGGGGGTGCATGTAGCTGCCCCTCCCAAGGAGTCCAAACCTGGAACCATCCCTTAAGGATGGCTAATTGGCATGGGGTAGGGGCAGGGGATAACAGAAACAGCCTTTGATTGGTGGAACTACAGAGTCTGAATCTCAGAAAATCTCAGGAAGTCTGGTGAGACCATAGGATCTACCTGTCTGACTGGCCTTTGCTCTGAGCATTCATCCATAAGGGTGAATTTGTGTCCCTGAGATGGAGATGTCTTTTCTGAAATTCTGACCAGTAACTAATGAATGCCCACAGGCTTCACAGTGTTTGGAGTCAGACTCCAACACTCTGCATGATAGTAGCATAGTGGAAATGGGGACATGGAGCTTCTGTCTGCTCCCAACACCACAAACTACCAAGGGTCAGCCAAAGAAGCCCTTGAATTACAAAAGCAACTGTGTGTTCACACAGTCCCTTTGCAAAGGACAGACC
Organism: Dipodomys merriami; assembly: GCF_024711535.1. Classification (NCBI taxonomy): domain Eukaryota; kingdom Metazoa; phylum Chordata; class Mammalia; order Rodentia; family Heteromyidae; genus Dipodomys; species Dipodomys merriami. The sequence continues at coordinate 1,356,139 of NW_027203359.1, forward strand.
CTGAGGCCGTAAAAACATCCAGACATTTATTTACTTTGGATTGCTATCTTATTTTAGGGTAAATTTAAATTCAGAGAAAAGCTGCAAAAGTAATATAAAGTCACTCATAAAGATGGAGTTCTTGGCAGGGTATTGTGGTTTTCACTTATAATCCCAGCTAGTGGGAGGTGAAGATAAGGGGAATGATGATTTGTGACCAGTCCGTGCAAAAGAGTTTGTGAGACTCCATCACAACCAATCAGCCAAGCTTGGTGGTTTACTCCCATAATCCCAGCTAATCAGGAGGCATAGCCTGGAGGAGCCAAGGTATGGATTCTGAAGATGGTCCAGGGCAAAAAGTGTGAGACTCCATCTGAAAAGTAATGTAAAGGAAAAGAAATTGGAGGCATGGCTCAAGTGATAGAGAACCTGCCAAGCAAGTGCAGCACCTTGAGTCTAAACTCTATTACTGTGTGTGTGTGAAAGAGAGAGAAAGAGAAGAGAGAGAGAGAGAGCCATACTCTTTGCCCAGTTTTCCTGAATGTTTGTACTTTAGGTAACCATGGTACAAATGAACTAACAAATGAACACAGATGCATGGCGATGAATGGAACTACAGGCTTTGCTTGGGTTTTACTGGTTTTCTTTCTGTTCCAGAATCCAACCCAAGAACCACATTTTGCCTTGCTTTTCTGACCTTGGCTTCCTGGAGACTGATTTTCAGGGATTTTGTGGAACAGCCCGCACTGTGGGTTTGTCAGATGCTCTTCAGTGACAAGATTGGGGTAGTGGAGTTGGCAGAAGAAAGAAACCTGCTAAGGTGGGGGGGGGCTGGATCATATCAGGGGGTGTGTGGACTCCACTTGCATCCTTGCTGAGGTTAACTCTCTTCTCTTGGGTGCAGCCAGGATAGCCATGTCTCTCCTCCAGGAAGTTACTGGCTTACACTTTGCAAATTCTGTCCTTGGCAAGCAAATCACCAAATCCAGGGAAATCACTAGGTCCAGGAGAAGGGAGTTCTGCCTCACTCCTCTGTGTGAGTCCTTCTCTGAAGAAGCATGTTTGCATATACTATTGGGAATTTTTCTGAAAGGAAGATGGGTCAGTGGCTCAGGTTTCACAAATTTGGAGGGCTGGCCTCTTGGGGGGGGGCTGCCATGGGTGGAGTTTCTCCTGTTAGCTTGATGCTGTGTTCTTGAGCTTGGCTCCTCTAACTGAGTCTGGGTCATGAAAGAGAGAGTTCAGGTTTGGAATTGTCATTAATGGAGGGTCCTTCCCACAGGCTAGATGTCCCTTGGGCCAGGGATAATAGAATGAGGAGACAGGGAAATGGATGCAAAATTTTTTTTGAGAGACAGTGTTACTTACAACCAATCACAGAAAGGGAAAATGACTAAGTCTAGTCCATTGTCAAATCCCGGACGGATCCTGTGCCTGATCCAGACCCCAGACAGTCTGGTTGCCTGATGTTGACCATTGGTGTGTCTGTCTTTGTGTTAGCTTTCCATTGCTGTGACAAAAATACTAAGAAAACCAACTTATCGGGAAGAAAGGTTTAGTCTGGCTCATAGTTTGGGAGGTTGCTTTTGGACCTGTGATATAGCGGAACATCATGGTGGGAGCACACGGTAGAGGGAGCTGTTTTCCTCATGGTGGCCAGGAACAGCTAGAAAACAATATTGCCTTCAAGGGCACAGCTCCAAGGACCTAACTTACTCCCATCAGATCCTATCTCCTAAAGGTTCTACCCCTTCCCAGTGTGCCACAGGCTGGGGGCCTATGTCACATGGGCCTTGGGGGTGTGCATGTCACTCCAGATCCATACTCTGTGATGATTATTTTAGGTGAAGCAGGGGATGCAGAAAGACAGGAACTGGGGCTTCACAAGCTCATGGAATGGGCTGTGGGACCTGGCATGGGGCCTGTGGGCTGATGAACCTTCAAGTAATCACTGTGCACATGAGGTCTGAGGACTGCTTTGATTATTGTCTCTCCTTGTAAGGGTGTGTGTGTGTGTGTGTGTGTGTGTGTTTGTGTGTGTGTGTGTGTTGAGGGAATGTGTGTGTGTATGTTGAGGAAATGTTTGTGTGTGTGTATGTGTGTGTGTGTTGAGGAAGTGTTTGTGTCTGTGTGTTGAGGGAATGTGTGTGTTTGTGTGTGTGTGTTGAGGGAATGTTTGTGTGTGTGTGTTTGTGTGTGTGTGTGTGTGTGTGTGTGTGTGGAGAGCCAACGTCTCATCCTCAGAGTTTTGCACGCACCTCCATGGGAGAAACTGAGAGAAAGAGAGAAGTGAGGGACCAGGGGGTTTAAGTTAATGGAGAAAAGAGAGAGTACAGGTGGGGAGGTCCAGGTCATGATATTCTAATGTCTGGAGACAAATCTCTCACTTCTTCTGAGCAGTGGCAGCCACAGTCTGCTTGGTGGTAGAAACAGAACCTAATATGACCAAACTAGAAATGACCCCCAGACCTGTCCTGCAATCAGTCTGCCCCTGTGACTTAGACAAGAAAACTTAGAAGCGACTTCCTGCAGGTGAGCAGTGCTCTATCTCTGTCCACCATGACATCTGCTGGTCATGGAACCGCAGAGGTGCTAATCAAGTACAGAGCTTTGAAAATGGAGCTGATGGAGGGGTAATCTGCTCAAACTGTCTTTGAGATTTTCTGGTAAGAGGCAATCAAGTGTCTCTAGACAAGAACAATTGTCTCACCGCCCCAGGGCTTGGGTACTTGAAGTGTTCAACAAGAGGCTTGTCTGCCTTACACAAGCAGCTTCAAACTATGCTATGCTTGACCCCACAGCCTCCACCCTTGATGTGAGAAGCAAATTAAATCAACAAAATGGGAGGTGTTTAGGATCCAAGACAAAGAGTTGTAACTCGATATTCCCGCTCCTAACAGCTCTGTTTTGAAGGGAGATCTGTGACAACAATATATAATGACATCCTCATCAGCAGTAATTGTAAAGAATTCTTCTCCTCTGTGAAGCTAATTAGAGGCAGTTATTGAAATAAAAGGCAGTAGGCCCTTTTCTCATGGAAGGGAAGAAAGTGGAAACGGAACTATGATGAAATATTTTTCATTGAAGGTGAGAACGAGCGAGCGGTTCCCTGGTATAAGCCAGGTGAGGACAACAAAGCTAGGTGAGAAAGAAGGAAGGGGAAAGAGAGAGGAGCCAGAAAATGGCATGTGTGTGTTTGGAGCATACCCACAGTGGGTCCACACACATGAACACACAGGAAGGCACTTAGGAGTTCATTAAAAACCACTGGTGAGGCTGGGCGCCGGTGGCTCACACCTGGAATCCTACTCAGGAGGCTGAGATCTGAGGATCACGGTTCAAAGCCAGCCTGGTCTGGAAAGTCCTTGAGACTCTCCAATTAACCTCCAGAAAACCCAGAAGTGGCGCTGTGGCTCAAGTGGTAGAGCTCTCGCCTTGAGCTGAAGAGCTGAGGGACAGCGCCCAAGCCCGGAGTTCAAGTCGCATGACCGACAGAAACAAAACAAACAAAAAAACCACTGCTGAGGCTGGGAGGTAGTTTGATGGCAGCCCAGGCTAAGGAGTTAATGATTTCCCCATCTCCACCAGCAAGCCTGGCAAGATGGGGGTGGGGGTGGGGAATCTGTGATCTTATCTACTCAGGAGACATGGAAGGATGGCTGTCCAGGATTTACCCCAGGTAAAAACTGGAGACTCTGCAGAAAAGATTGGCCCAAGGGGTAGAGCCCAGTAAACTTGGAGACCCTGTCTTCAAACCCCAGTACTTCTAAAACAGGGAAACAAACAATAATTGAAACCTTCCCACTGGAGAAGCCACTGAGAATCCTGGAGCCAGAGATGATCATGATAGATCTCCTGGAATTCACAGCAATCGTGAGAGACCAGAAGAGAGCGTTTGGAACTTACCGACGTCCTCAGGGAAGGGCTTGCCTCTCCCAATCTTTTTATGTACCTAAAGATGGAATCTGAAGGATTGAGTCCTGACTTATTCCCCAGGGTCAAGCAGAGCTCCAGGTGTGTGCTCACCTGCTTGTCTGCAGGCAGGTCATTCCAACCTTGATCCCCAGGAGACAATAACCCCTGCATCTTAGGTAGAGCATTCCACCTGGGCCTGGCCAAGGATACTGCCCTTGGCCTCCAAGAGACCCATTTTTTTTTCTAATTTTCTGCTTCCTTGTTAAACCCTATCTAAGCCCACCCCAAAATCCAGTCCTTTGCACAACCTCCAAATCACGGGAAGGTCTGTACCCCTCGCTGTTCCTCAATAAACAGTCCTCACCTGTTGATAATCGAGTCCAGCCTACTCCTTGTCTCTTCTCCTCCATTTTCCCAATGCTCAGGTGCATGGTTGCTCTCTACCACCCACTGAACCCCGTCCCCTTTCCCCCCACCCCCCTTGGTTCAGGGAACTTACTAGTTCCCTGCTTTGGAATAAGGTCTAAGGTCTGGGAATCGCCAAGACCCTGCTGTTCGTCTTTAATCTTTTTGCCTCCCCTGCCCTAGGAAACACCTGGCAGGCGGCAGATGCTCCATAAATGTTTGCTAAATGACTGGGCGATTGGATCAACACAGCTGCACACAGATTTGGCCCTAAAATGCTGGAAATAGCTGCCATGAAGCCCCAACAGTAAAGCTAGCCATTCTTGTTCTGGCTTAATTAACTCGTATTTAATAAATGATTAAAAACACATTTAGTGTCTCCTTTTAGGAGTGCTTACTGAGAGAGGCAGAGACAGTGGATGGTCCAGTTGGCACAAGGACAGCTGGAAATGAGGCAGCTGACAGTGTGACTCTTAGATTAGAAGGCAGCTTTGAGGGGAGAGTCAAAGTTGGAGATGGAGAGCTTACTTTGAGTCAGGAACTTCTGGTCATTTAAAAAAAAAAAAGTTACATCTTTTAAGCAACATGATTCAGCTGTAAAGAGGGCATATCATTCCACTGCCCTGATTTGGAAGCCAAAACTTGGGAAAGTTAACAAGCTTGCCAATATCCATATCCAAATGTGTCTGATTTTTTTTCTGACCCATTTTATTTTATATTTTTATTTTGAATATTCAAAAAGAACAGATAACTAGCCAGCCACCATTGCCTCACACCTGCCATTCTAACTACTAGGGAGGTGAAGCTAGGGAGGCTTTAAGTTCAAGGCTGGTCTAGGGGTGTTGCAAGACCCTCTCAACAGAAACAACTGGGCATACTGGAACACACCTGCCACTCGAGCTACAGAAGAAAACATAAATAGGAGGATCATTGTTCTGGCCAGCCTAAACCAAAAGTGAGACCTTATGTCAAAAGAATCAGAGCAAAAAGGGTTGGTAGCAAGGCTCAAGAAATAGAACTTCTGCCTAGCAAGCATGAAGCTATTAGTTCAAACCCAAGACTGCCCCTCCCCCCGCAATAGTAATAATAGATAATGACAGGAAACAATTAAGAGTTATCCATGTATCTAGGACTCAGAACTAATAATATTTAGTATCTTAGTATATTTGCTTCTTCTGTGTGTGTGTGTGTGTGTGTATGTGTGTGCATGTCTGTGTGTGTTTGTGTGCCAGACGTAGGGCTTGAACTCAGGATCTGGGCACTATCCCTGAGCTTTTTTTGCTCAAGTCTAGCCCTCTACCACTTGAGCTACAGCTCTACTTTTGGCTTTTCTTTCTTATTTTTCCTTTTTTTCCCTGGTTAACTGGAGACAAGAGTGTCACAGATTTTCCTGCTTGGGCTGGCTTTGGACTGCAATCTGCAGATCTCAGCTTCCTGAGTAGCTAGGCTTATAGGCATGAGCCACCAGTACCTGGATCTGTTTTGTTTTCCTTTTTTTTTTTTTTTTCAGGTAAGGGGTAGGTTTATTCAGTAGACCTGATGGGACCAGGCAAGGTTGGCACTCCACGTGGCTGGGAAAGGCCTGGGAATGAGAGAGAGCTGGGAAAGAGAGGAAAGAGCTAGAAAAGAGCAGAGAGAGGGGTAAGAACAGTAGCACTCACGTGGTATTCAGGTAAGGGGTAGGTTTATTCAGTAGACCTGATGGGACCAGGCAAGGTTGGCACTTCACGTGGCTGGGAAAGAGAAAGCTGGGAAAGAGAGGAAAGAGAGAGAGAGGGAAGAGCTAGAAAAGAGCAGAGAGAGAGAGCAGAGAGGAACAGAGAGCTAGAAAAAGAACAGCGAGAGAAAGAGAGAGAGCTTGTTTTCCTTTCTTAAGAAAAGTCCCTCTACTGGATTTATAAACATGCACTCTATAAGGATTTCAAACACTGCAAGAAAATGTAAAAGTTATAAAAGATCTCAAATCCTTCAACCCAGGAAACACATTATTAATGTTGAGTGAATATAATTTCAAACATCTTTTTAGGCATCAGAATATGGTTAGAAAAATAGATTGCTATAGAAATAAAAGCTATTGTGAGATGGAATGAGCCTATACCTGACATTTGAAAAACAGTAATTAAATTTAATTTGACTTGAATTCAAAAGAAAAAATAACTGACAAGAAGTAGAAGAAATCATTAAACTTCAAATAAATTTTTCTTTTTTTTAAAAGGTGATATTGCTCCATGTGAAGCTAAGAAATAAAAAGTACTAAGAAGTGGAAATCATTGTATTTCTTCCTAGAGTGTGAACCCAGAGTCTTGTATTTGCTAGGCAGGTGGATCTACCACTTAAGCCATGACCCCAAACCTAGTTTGTTTGTTTGCTGGTTATTTTGGAGATGGAGTCTCTTGGACTTTCTTAACCCAGGCTAGTAGCAACCTTGATCTTTGAACTCTCAGCCCAAGTAGCTATAGGTGTGAGCTACCAGCATCCAGCTTCATTTCTTCCTTTAAACTTTTAGTGAGACGTTTCATTCATGCTACACATATGAACAATTTCGCTTCTCTATCGCTTTTCTCCAGAATTTAAGTCTGTCTAGTATAAATTGATTTTTACATTGTTTTATATAGCATCCACATTTTCATAATTATTTCAGTGTGGGAATCACGGCTCCCCCATCTCAATCCTGTAATATAAAAAAAAAGAAAATTAACCATGACTGCCCACACACCTGGGCAATCTGGAGTTGTCCTGTGACTGGCTGGATTTTATATAAATAGCATCCTATGTTCTTTGAGGTCTCACCTAGGGTGAATATCTCCTTTATGTCATCATGTCTGAGAGCCCTTGTGGTTGGGTCAAAAGCTAATAGAAAGTGCTTTGGTCCTTAGGGCCTGAGAGATATCAGTCCATCGTCAGCACCATGCATAGTTGCTGAGGGGAAGTCAAGGTTTACCTTCTCTAGGTAAGTTTTACTTTTCTGCACTCATTCCTAGACAGTCTTCCATCACCAGCCTGTGCCTTTATTTTCCCATTTGTAAAAGACAGATTCCAATAGTGTTTCTTTTCAGTATTAACTGAGGTTGTTGTTTAATTTGCTTAGCATAGTGCTTGGCTCCTGATTATGTGTTAGCTATTGTGCTGTTGTAGCCAGGGTTTTGAAGTTGAGGAATATAGATAGGATTCTTTGGGCCTTGATCTCCAGTCTACTGAGTAACTGACAGAGGTGTAATTAGGTGGGGGAAAGTTTTTTGTTTTTTGTTTTTTGTCAGTTGTGGGGCTTGAACTCTTGGCCTGGGCGCTGTTCCTGAGCTCTTCAGCTCAAGGTGACTGTTCTACCACTTGAGCCACAGTGCCACTTCTGGTTTTCTGGGGGTTATTGGAGATAAGAGTTCATGAACTTTCCTGCCTGGGCCGGCTTTGAAACTCAATCCTCAAATTTCAGCCTCCTGAGTAGCTAGGATATAGGCGTGAACCACTAGCACCTAGCTTGGAAAAAAAGGTTTTTAAGGCAATAAAATTAAAGCAAGTAGCATAGTTGAAGGCACACAGAGACAACCTGCCTTAGGAACAACTAAAGATCCCCAAATCAGAGAATTTTAAAAAAATGGAATGAAGCAGGTGCAGTGGCTGAGGACTGCAAACCTGGCTATTCAGGAAGCTGAGGTAAGGGTGATCACGGTTTGAGGCTAGCTAGGGCAGAGATATGTGACCCATCTCAGCCCATAAAAAGCTAGCTATGGTGTCATGAGCCTGTCATGCACACAGGAAGCATAAATAGGAGGATCGAATTCCAGGCTGGTCTAGGCAAAAAGAGAGATCCTACTTGAAAAATAACAAAAGCAGAAAGGGCTGGCTCAGGTAGTAGAGTGCCTGCCCAGCAAGGGTGGAGGTACTAAATTCAGACTCCAGTATTATTAAGAAAAATAAAGAATCAAAGATGTATTTAAGATAAAAGACAAGACAAATTCTCAAAATGGCCAATTAAAAAAAAAAAGCCAGTCTGTAGGTCAAGGTTAACAACCTGGTCCTGGAAGTTCACAACTCTGGGATGTACTAATGTTGTACTTGCTAGGCAAGCACTTTGCCACCGAGCTCCATCCCAATCCCATCCTTTATGTTTCTACTTTATCTTGCAGTGTAGCAGGTGTTTCTAACCCAGGCACAGTGGTTAGCTTTGTATATTCAAAGTAGCTCACATAGTTGCACATAGCTTTGATATTTATTATTAAGTTGAGCTAACTCTCAAGAGGGTGTGAGAAATAGAAACTGAAATGCTCCGTTGTGCGGGGAGTAGAGGGGAGATGGCACCCAGTGTCACAATGGTAGAGGTCACAAGGGCACCCTTGCAGGGAGTCAGTGTTTCTGTGGCAATGTGCCCAGCCAAGCTGAATGCACAAAGCTATGCTGTGCTGATCTCATGAGACCGCAAGTCCTTCTCGCCCAGTCCAGATCCCATGTCTTCTCTGAGCAGTCTCCTGTGTCCCATGAGGCTAGGCTCTCAAATGTTCTTATAGAGAAGGATTGATTTCTTGAGGAGAAGGTTGTGCATGAGAAATGCATATTTTCTGGCTCTGCTCCAAGACGTTCTGGTTGAGAATATTTGGGAAGAGATAGAAACCTTCATTTCAAATATAACTCCTAAGCTAGACAGTGGGGGCTCACTCCTATAATCCTAGCTAATCAGAAGGAGAGTAGTTTGAAGCCAGCCAGCGTAGCAACATCTGAGAAGCTCTTATCTCTAATTAATCAGTAAAAAGCCAGAAATGAAGCTGTGACTCAAGTGGTAGAGTGCTGGCTTTGAGTGAAAAAGCTCAGGGACAGTCCCTAGACTCTGAGTTCAAGATTCAAGACTGACAAAAAACAAACAAAAATATAACTCTTCAGCTAGGCTTGGTGGCACAAGCCTCTAACCCCAGCACTCAGCAGAATGAGGAAGGAGAATCATCAGTTGAAGGCTAGTCTGAGTAGTAAGAGTCTGTCTGTAAACAAGTAAACACACACACACACACACACACACACACACACACACACACACACACACACACACACACACACACACCTTGGGTGGAGAGTGTACTTGGTAGAGTACCTGCCTAGTATATGTAGAGACCTGGGTCTCATCCTCAGTAGTGCAAAAACAAAGTCAGCAACAACAAAACAGTAACAAAAATATTCTAGGTAACCTCAATAATTTTGGTGAAGTCTACATTCTGGATGCATGGCTCTCTTGGGAAGATAATTCTAGAATGACTTAAGCTCCAAGGCAGTTGCTGGGTAGACTTAAGAAAATCCACTCCAAAATGCTCCAAGAAGATACAGAAACCTCTTACCTAAAGACAATCATCAGGTGGTGGTTTTTATAAACTCACACAGCAAGCCAGGCACTGGCGGCTCATGCTTGTAATCCTAGCTACACAGGAGGCTGAGATCTGAGGATAGCGGTTCAAAGCCAGCCCAGGCAGGAAACTTCATGAGAATCTGATCTCCAATAGACTACCAGAAAACCAGAAGTGGCGCTGTGGCTCAAGTGGTAGAGCGCTAGCCTTGAGCTGAAGAGCTGAAGGACAGCACCCAGGCCCAGAGTTCAAGCCCCATGACTGGGAAGGTGGGGCTGGGAAGGTGGCTCAGTGGTAGAGCACTTGCCTTGCATGCATGAGGCCCTGGGTTCGATTCCCCAGCACCACATAAGCAAAAAGGAAAAAAGCTGGAAGTGGTGCTGTGCCTCAAGTGGTAGAACGCTAGCCTTGAGCTGAAGAGCTGAGGGACAGCGCCCAGGCCCAGAGTTCAGGCCCACAACTGGACCCCCCCTAAAAGCCCCCCAAACTCACTCAGCAACACACAGAATCTCAGTGTGTGTGTGTGTGTGTGTCAACTCAGTGGTCTCAGCCTTTACCTTCACCATATTCTGTTCCTGGAGCATCATTTCTACAGCATCTGGAGATGCATCTCTGAGATGCAGGAGGGAGACACATCTCCCCTCAGGAGCTTGGACAGGCTGACAGCAGCATGTCTGACAGTACAGGGCTTCAGAGTGTGTCACCACAAAATGTGTCCCTTTGGCAGAGAGTTCGTTTGAGTTGAAGTCAAATGAGAAACAATAGATAGATGCAGGAAGAGCCCTCAATCCTCTCCCTATCTGTCTGGAAGCAGAGCATGTTCCCTTGTTAAATGTGTCCCCTGGACCCTCTCTTGTACTACTGGAGAAGGAACTGACTTGAATTTACCTAAGTGAACTATACTATGCCCCTGATCTTGTATCTATATGTTTTCCCTCCATATCAACCTTTCCACAATGCACTGCCATTTAGACTCCGAACCCCCCCTTTTTAAAGAGTTTGTCACATCTTCACCCATGATTGCCCTCTATTAAAAATGTAGCCAGGAGCTGGTGGCTTCCACCTGTAATCCTAACTCCTCTGGATCAAGAGGATTATGGTTTGAGGCTAGTCCAGCATTGAACCTGAGACACCATTTCAATCAATAGCTGCATTTGGTGGTGCATGTCTGTTGTCTTGGCTATGTGGACAGTATAAATCAGCAGATCAAGGTCCAGGTTCGCCTGGGCATACAAGCAAGACACTAAAAAACTAAATACAATCTGGGTGCTGGTAGCTGATGCTTGTAATCTTAGTTACTCAGGAACCTGAGGATCACAGTTCAAAGGCAGACAAATCTAAGACTCTTTTTTTTTTTTTTTTTTTGGGTCCGGTTGTGGGGCCTGAACTCTGGGCCTGGGCACTGTCTCTCAGCTCTTCAGCTCAAGGCTAGCACTCTAACACTTGAGTCATAGCGCCACTTCTGGCTTTTTTTCTTTTTGCTTATATGGTGCTGAGGAATCGAACCCAGGGCCTCAGGCTTGCAAGGCAAGCGCTCTACCACTGAGCCACCTTCCCAGCCCCCAAATCTAAGACTCTTATCTCCAATTAACCAACAAAAAGCCACAAGTGGAGTTGTGGCTTAAGTGGTAGAGTACCAGCCTTGAGTGAAAATGCTAAATGAGAGCATGAGGCCCTGAGCTCAAGACCCAGTACTGGTACACACACACAAAATGAAGGCAAAAAAGGCCGGAGGTATGGCTCAAGCAGTAGAGTACCTGCATAACAACTGCAAGGTGTTGAGTTCAAAGTCCAGTAATACTAAAAGCAAAAAGGATTTATAAACAGAGTTTAAACATAGCAAAACTCTGCTTATGGGTTTTTTTTTTGGTGTTTTTACTTCTATTTCTTTGATTTAGTTCCATGCCATGTAAAAGTATTAAGTAATTTTGTATAAAATATAATACCTGTATTTTTCTGCTATCTTTATGCCAGTTTAATTTTCAGCCCCCTCCTCCCACTAAACATAAGAGGAGAGAGAACAAAAAGTTTCTTCCATCCCTATGGTGAAGATGTAGGCGAGGTTCCATCGATACATATCTTTCCTGTCCTATACAGCTAGCTGATGCTTAGAAGTTCATTCTTCAAAGTTTTACCTTACAATACAATCATAACCAAAAAAAAAAAAATAATAGGCACAGCTTCACAGGCTGTGTTACTTAGATCTTTTCTTCTAAGGACAAATAAAAGATGATTTACCAGTCCTTCCATGTGCTAGCAGAGGAGAGGTAAAACCCAATTATAACCTTCAAGGAGCTTATGGAGTCCAAAACAAACCCCTGGGATGTTAAACAAGAACGTTTCAACAAAAGACCGAGACAAAAATAAATAAATCATCGCAAGGCTATGTGTGAGAAATGCAGACATGACTCAGGGTACTGGGGAGCCGATGGCCCTGCAAGCCGCAGTGGACTGGCGTGGGGAGAGGTTACACAGAGGAAGGGGTGAGTGGGCAGCTCACAAGAGAGGCTCTGGAAGGCAGCAAAGGAGGATCCAAGCTTCTGATGGTGTTGGGATTTTGCTGGAGGTTGGTTCCCATTGCTGTTGTGTTTCACCTGACCAAGGGAGGGGAGATGGGGGAGAAACACAGACCGGGGAAGGAAGCTGGATTCTAGTTATTCTTGTGCTGTGGTTTGGATGAAGCTCATGTGTTCAAAGCTGGGGCTTTGTGGAAGGGCTTAGATCCCAGGATTCTGACCTAACCCATGCATGAATCCCTCCACGTATTCACAGTACCATGGCACTAGTGGGAAGTGATGGATACATTAGGAGGAGGGGCCTAGTTCAAGGAAGTTTGTCACTGGGTTGTGCTCTGGAAAGATGCACCTGATCCTGAGCCCCCTTTTCTTTCTAGCTCTGCTTCCTGTCCTCCATGCAGTGAGCAGCTCCACTTCTCCATATCCTTGCGCCAAGATGCTCTGCTTCTTCATAGACCAGAAACAGCAGAGCTCGCCACCCACAGATGGGAACCATGCAATCATCAGCCATAACAAACCCTTCTTCCCTTCAGTTGTTTCTCTGGGATACTTGGTCACCTAAAAATAAGATGATGGAAAAACTAACCAGCCGTACATGTCACCGACGTAGGCCGTGAGGAAGCCCTGAACTCTAGCACAAGTGGTGAAAAACTGCCTGCCTGATACATGATGACATGAGACCTTAAAAAGCTGGAACACTGCTGGTAGCTCATGATTGTAAACTTGGCTACCCCAAGGCTGAAATCTGAGGATTGAGATTTGAAGTCAGCTTGAGTAGAAATGTCTGTGAGAATCTTAACTCCAAATAACCACCAAAAAGCCAAAAGTGGAGCTGTGGCTCAAGCCTTGGGCTCATGATCTAAGTATCAGCATTCAGGCTCTGAGTTAAAGCCCTAGGCCCAGCGCGCACGCGCGCGCACACACACACACACACACACACACACACACACACACACACACACAGAGTTGAAAGATGCCGTTGCCAGTGGCTCAAACCTGCAGTCCTAGCTATTCAGGACACTGATACCTGGGAGACAGAGGTTTGAAGCCTATATGGACAGAAAGGTCTGTGAGACTCTCTGTCTTCAATTAACCAGCCAAAGGTCAGGCTGGAGGCATGTCTGAGGTGGTACAATAGCAGCAGAGCAAGCAAAGCTGAACAAGTGTGAGTTTCTCAGTTAAAGCCCAGATATTGGCCTCAAAATAAAAAAAAATAAAAACAATAACAATAAAATCCCCCCAAATAAAACAAAAAAAACCCCACATGACATGTATGAATACAATTGCAAAATACAAACATTAGGGTCCTTAGCAGAGAAGTAGAATCACCTTCAGGATTTGTTACACAGCAGATTGTTTCTGTGGAATGTAAGAGTTGGGAGAGGTCACTGATAACACATTTCCAGGTGTTCCTGCCACTGCTGGTCTGGGGATCAGCTCCAGAATGATGACTTCAGACAGATGGCCACAGCCTGCTGAGGACATGAGCACTGAACGGGCCCCCAGGGTGCCATGTCCGATTCTCGCCTAGGTCCAGACAGGATTGGCTGTGTTATCTTCAGAAATTCTGAATTTTTCCCCTCTTGAATCTATTTTCCTTTGAAGTAATTTTAGACTTGCAGTCAAGTTATAAAAACAGTATAAAGCATATCCACGTACCTATCACCCAACTTCCTCTGATGTGAAATGCCTTGCGTAAGCAGAGAGCCGCTATGGAAACTCAGAATAAAACTTTTGAGACCACACTATTAACTTGACCGCCACATTTATTGGCCTCCACTCTCATTTCCTCCTTTAAGGTCCTTTTAATGGTCCCAGATCCAGCCCGGGATCTTCAATTGCATTTAGTTCCAGTGTCCATCCCAAATCATAATGACTTATCATGGGTCTTCTGTCTCCTCTGAAGTACAGTGGTTCTTCTGTCTCATCTTCCATGACCTTGAGCCCTACCTCTCCTATACTAGGGGTCAAGTCCAAGTGTCCTGACACCAAGAGCTGTTCTCATCATGCAGGTGGCCTAAACTAGCCACAACGCAGCTCCAAATGGGTACTCATGACCTGTGTGGAATAGGAGATGACTTCAGGGGCCCTGGTGTGGAAATACTCAATGTCAGCTCCCAGGGTGAGAAAGTAACTCCATTTGCCTGGCAGGCTTTTTGCTTACTGGGAGAGAATGTCTCTGCCCAGTGCTGCCGTGTCTTTAGCTCCTCTCCACACTTGCTGATCTGTTTTGACAAAGGGAGGAGAGGCCTGAGGCTTAGAGCCTAGAAACTGGCTGGAATTTATTAATGTAGTTTGATCTTCATTTTTATTGATTTTCCTAATTACTGTAGTCCCTATTTATAGCAAGTGATAACAGGCTCTTACATTTAGTGAGTGTGCCAAAGTCTCTTTTTGAAACAAAGCTAATTAAAAGCTGAGCTGATTAAAATGCAAAGACGACACAGCAGTGTGGAGGCCTGGGCCACGTGGTGAGTGGTGTGGGACGAGACACAAGAGAATCAGGAAAGGCTGCATCACATTTCTATGTCACTGAGAGTCCTGAGGCACTCCATTGTGAGTCCAGTGGTCTGAAACTCATGGGCCTATGAGGAGACCCTGGGCCCTCAGGGTGGGGCCTGGGCCAATCACAGTGACTTCTGTGAACATCCGTACTCCTACTGGCCAGCAAGATACCAGGGCAACGCAACAGGACCTGGGACTGGGTAGCCAGAGGGTGAAGGGACAGAATAGGGTAGCATAGACAGAACTGATGAAGAGCTCTGGAGGCAGGTCAATGGGGACTGAGGTGACCAAGAAAAATCATGGCTTTCATTACCCAGAAAATGCACGTCTGCTTCCATTTAGATCCAAGTGTGTGTCTGCAGCAGTATTTGGCAACATATGGGCTCTGGGTCTGGAATTACATCATTGACTGTCTGTCTAACAGTGTCCTTGTTGGCCAATTCATGCCTAGAGTAGCTGTGGACAGATTGAACTAATTAAGAATTCATAGTTTTGTAAAGGTTTTTTTTTTTTTGGCACCTGTTACTACCATCCTTCTTTCCATCTGTCCTACCATCTGTCCCTCTTTCCATCTGTTCTTCATCTTTCCTTCCATCATCCTTCCTTCCCCTTTCCCTTCCTTTTCTTCCTTCCTTTCCTCCTTCCTTCCTTCTTTCCCTCTCTCCTCTTTCCCTCCCCCTCCCTCCCTTCCTTCCTTCCCTCCCTCTTTCCTTCCTTCCTTCCTCCCTTTCTTTCTCCCTCCCTTCCCTTCATTCTCTCCCTCCCTCCTTCCTCTTAACCACCCTCCACCATAAAGTATTATACTTTTCTTCTTGCACTGGACCTCCAATGTTCCCATCATGAATCTTTCAACCTAAAGAAGAACAAGCTCATTCTCTGAGACCCAGAGGCGAATTTTAGGAAGCTCAAGCTCATTTTTTAAAAAATGTAGCTTAAAAGCTTGTATCATTTCCATACCCTACTTACAGAAGCCATCCATTGTGACATCTCTGCCAAATTCCTGCCACAAAATCCTGCTCACCTCTTTGAAGGTGAGCCATACTTCTTCTGATGCTCCTTAGTCTCCCAGCACATTCCAACCATCCCTAGGGACACACACTGGAGATGCAAGGACCTGCTTTATGCTAGTCCCTATACCAGGAATCTGCAATTGCTAGGGGTCAGCACCCAACCTGTTCTCAAAGCAGAGCCTAGGGGGCAGCTTGCTCTGTGGTCAGGGATTCCTAACAGGGACCCAGCAGCAGATCAAGGATGCTTTCCAGTGATGAGTGAGGCAGATGGTGGTCTAAGCTTTCTTAGTGTGGAGTTTTGCAGCTCTTAAGTTCAAAGCAAGGAGGCAGTCTATCACGCTTCTGCAACTGCACACCGGAGTTGCAAGAAAACATTGGGATTTGCCAGCTAGAGGAAAGAGAGTCACCTGCAGAGAGATTGGGAGCTGGGTGGAGGAGGGGCCAAGAGCCTTGAGTTCACCCATCATTTTCCTCCCACCCTATAACCACAGACAGGAGTGATCTCTGGTGCCCCACTTTCTTATGTTAAGATCAAGGGGGCTGGAGGAGGTGTGCCTGGTGGTCCTCAGCTCTCAGGATCATGCTCTACCTTCCTTTTACATTTGCCTTTGGTTTTCGACTTTCTCTTCTTCTTTTGTTTTTCAGAGCTGAGGACCAAACCTAGGGCCTGAGAATGCACCAGGCAAGCACTCTTCCACTAAGCTAAATCCCCAACTGCGACTTTCTCTCCTGTATAGGCCAGTCTCACCTCTTCATTTCTAAAACTGGTGTGTACACACAACTCTTAGCTTGTTAACACAACGGAGGTTTGCTATTATTTCTAAAAAGTTCTCTCCCATGTCTACAAAGAAGGTCAACAGCTTTCCTTCCTGGAATGGATGTTGTAATGGTAGAGGAGACTCACATAGACCTATAGTGGACCAGACCAGAAAAACCACTCTTCACTTATAGCCAACATTCCAAGATGCTGGTATCTCTTAAGGCCAATCTCCTACTCCCTTTTTTCCTGACCACAATAAATCTCTGTTTAATTAGATTCTCTCCTTCACAGCCCACAATGAGTACTCAACAAACTTTATTTAATAAAATGAGAATTTATTAAATTTTCAACTCTAATAAATAGTCAGCAATGGGCCCCCAAGCCCTGGTAAAAATGAAATGGTCTATGTGACCGTTCAAAAAGAAAACGTTAAACTAGGTTCTTTAGTTACAAAAGTGAGTCTCTGTCTCCCTCCCCTCCCTAGCCGCCAGCTTAGTGCAATCTAAAGGCCTGAAGTGGAATTTAATCTTCTTCCCCCACTGAGGTCCCAAAGACACCTTAACCAAACCTGCTCTTAAAAACACAAAGGGCAACTGAAAGCCAAGAAGTTGGTATAAAGAACAGGTAGGATGGTGCTTGTGGCTCATACCTGTAATCCTAGCTACCCAGGAGGCTGAGAGGTGAGGATTGTGGTTTGAAGCCACTCTGGTCAGTAAAGTCTGTGAGACTCTAATTTCCAATTAGCCACCAGAATGCCAGAAGTGGAGCTGTGGCTCAAGTGATAGAGCCAGCCTTGAGCAATAAAAGCCCAGAGACAGAGCCCAGGTCCCGAGTTCGAGCCCCAGTTCTGGCACTCTCCCTCTCCCCCCCCCCAAATAATCAGGCTAGATATTTTCCCTATCCACAGAACAAATCCATTGGGAAGGAAACCCTAGCAGAAAGAAGAAGGTCTAGGCACATTCTGGAACTTTCTTTCCCTTTTCTTGAAGATTCAGCATTTCGAATTCCAGGACGTCTTAGTGTCTTCCGGTTTTTGGTTCCCCACTAAGAGCAGAGTGGGCAGGAAAGCAAGGCTGAGGTGAAACCCGCGATGAAGAGATGATCAGCCACGTTCGTCCTGGGTTGTCTGTAGGATTTCATTTTGCAAAGACAGACGGACCTGGGCTGGAAGAACAGCCGTTAAGACCTGGGCGAGGACGCTTCCCATTCATTCCAGACCTGGATGGTGGCTGTTTCGGTTGGGGTTATGGTCAGATTTTGAAAGTTGGGGTTGGACCAATGGGAAACAGCTCCTGATGTGGGGCTAGAGAGAGGCAGAGCTGAGCTCACACTGTGAATGACATCCTCCACGGCCTCTCAGCTTCGGGACCGCGCCGGCCCCGCCCACCGCGCCGGCCCCGCCCACCGCGCCGGCCCCGCCCACCGCGCCGGCCCCGCCCACCGCGCCGGCCCCGCCCCGCCTCTACCTGTCCCCACTGGTCTCTGCCAACCTATTGTTCATGATGGCAAAGGCGCCCACGCCTCCGGAGAACTCATCTTCCAGGGCCTGCGTGCTGGGCTGGTGGGGGCCGCCATTGGCCATCTCTGACAGCTGCTTCTGCAGGATGGCCAGCGAGACCTTGTTGGAGTCCTTCATGGAGATCATCTCCCCCGAGAGGCGACGGCCGTCCGTGTCGCTCTCCGCCACCCCGTCCGTCTCTATGGAGATGTTGCCCTTGCTGCGCACGTTGCCCGGCATCACCACGTTCCGCCTGGACCGCAGGAGTCTCCGCTGGCACTGTTGGAAGCACCGGCCGTCTATCTTCCTCAGGATCCAGTTCACCGTCTGCTTGATCAGGATGGAGATGACGTTGAACAAGGAGTAGATGCAGCAGACGCCCGTGAGGATGAAGACGAAGTTGGCGAAGCGGTAGAGGCCCTGGTTGTCATACTGGGCGTTCTGGCTGCTGACCAGGTCCCCAAAGCCAATGGTGCTAAAAGCCACAAAGCAGAAGTAGAGCGAGTCGAAGTAGCTCCAGCCTTCCATAGGAGTGTAGAGGGCCGAGGCTCCGCAGGAGATGAGCACCGAGGCCGAGCACAGGATCAGCATGACATAGTACACCGAGGGCTTCCAGCCCGCCAGGCTGTCCGCCTCGCCCTTCCTGGGGGCCTTCAGGCTGTCCTGGGGCAGCGCTCCCCGTCTGCGCAGCTGGCGCTGATGGCAGGTCCTCATGATGTAGGCGATGACGGTAATGAGACGCTCCAGGAAGAGGTTGAAGAAGAGGATGGTGCTGGCACACCCGATGAGGCCGTAGAAGATCAGGAAGATCTTCCCTCCGACTGTCGCTGGGGTCGTCATTCCAAACCCTGAAGGGGACCAAAAAAATCAGAAGAGAGTCAGAGAGGGTTGGCATGTGGACGAGTGGAGGGCATGGCTTTGATGATTAGCACGAAAGACCCGAAGCAATTGTCATTTAACAACAACAACAACAACAACAACAACAACAACAGCCCAGTCTTGCCCTTTCTGGCAGAGAGGGGAGCGCCCCACCTCTGTTGGAAGGCGCTGGTGCTGCTCTGCGCACAGAGCCCCGCTGCTGTAAGCCCATATGCTACGAATCTATACGCGGGAAAAGAAACACAAACACATAGAGAGCTGGATGGATCTGGTTCATGTCCTCACACAGGTCTGGCTCGTGTTCTGCTAGAGGAAGTTCAGGGTTTGATGGGAGGTGCCAAGGGGAGCCCCCTCACAAGTGGGGCTCTAGGAAGACCCCACAGGGAGAGCTGAAGGTGAAGGTATGTGTGTATTAGTTGGGGTATGGTGGAAGTGATCCAGACAGGAAACATATGCCAGTATAGGTAACCGTGAGAAATCACCCATGATTTTCTCCGTTTAAACAAAACTCTTTGGGGGTGACAACAGAGGTGTGAAGTGTTACAAGTTGATTAAACATAAAATGTCTCTCAATTTCCACTTTGTTTTTCTACCTAAGTACACAGACATGTAGCTAAAATTATATCTTGCAAGACTGTGCGTGTCATTAAGAAAATATAGATAAACTTGGGTGCAATGGTATATCCCTCTAACACCAGCACTTGGGAAACTGAGGAAAGGATGAAGGTATATTGAGTTGAAGCCCAGCCTGGGGTATATAGTGAGACCCTACCACAAGACAAGACAAAAAAATAAAATGTGCCAGGCACCGGTGGCTCATGCATGTAATCCTAGCTACTCAGGAGGCTGAGATGAGGGTAGTTGTTCAAAGCCAGCCCAAGCAGGAAAGTCCCTGTGGAACTGTGGCTCAGAGTGGTAGAGCACTAGCCTGAAAAAGAACTCAGGGACAGCACCAAGGCCCTGAGGAGTTCAAGCACTACAACCAACAAAAAGCCAAAGAAACAAACAATAAGCAAAATCACCAGAAAGGTAAAACAGACCATTGATACACATGGCATTTGTCAGAAGGGGCTGGGAGGTCAGCCCACTCCCACTGGAAGGACCCCGATTCTTCCAGCAAATGACACAGTGCACGGCAACTGCCTGGTTTGTTAAAGGACTGGCCTTAGTGGGGAAAAAAAAGGAGCAGGCAGGCATCCTTGGAATCAGTTTCTTATTCAGATCAAATCTGCTTTTTCACCACACTTTCCTCTATTTTTAAGTTTACTTTCTTTAGTGGCTCTCTTTACTGGGATCTAAAGGACTCATCCATTCTCCCTTCCTGAAGGTCCCTCTTTATCCTCAAGCCAGACCTCTCCTTGTGGCTGAAGCTCAGCCAGTGGATGCCATGTTACAGCTTGAGAGGTATGAGCCTGTGGGATTAGGACCAGTCGGTCGGTCTCCTGAGGTTGAGCTAACCCCTCCAGATGCGCTTCTGTAGGAACATCCAGCTCCCCAATTAAATCCCTTCACGCCAAGAGCTACATTTGGGTAGGAAGTGAACAGCTGGGAACTAGAAGAAAGGAAGTTCCTGAGTTCAGCTTTTTGCTGGATGGAGTGGAATGGGAGGGACAGGATGCTTTGGTAAAGAAGGATTGAGAGACAGAAAGCAATCCATTAGGAGTTGGTTGGGGCTTTGGTGGTAGAAAGAACTAAGTCAGACCATCATCTCTCCTTTGGGAATTCCTTTTTCTTTGTCCTGGCACTGGGGGTTGAATTAGGTATTTTATACTCTTGATAGGCTTTTTTTTTTTTGCTTGAAGCTGGTACTCTATTACTTGAGCCACAGCTCTACTTCCAGCTTTTTGGTGGTTAGTTGGAGATAAGAGTCTCATAGACTTTTCTATCTGGGCTGGCTTTGAACCACAATCCTCAGATGTCAGCTTCCTGAGTAGCTAGGTTTATAGGTAGGAGCCTATAATCACAGCACTCAGGTTCCTTTGGGAACCCTTATTGTCAAAATCAAAGTGCCCTCAGCCCTGGAAGTGGCAATTTTATAAAGTTTTATAAAGAATTATGCCATCTGTTCTCCTGTTAGGATCCTTAATTCCAACTTCCAAGTTTAAGCTGCAATCGAGATTGTTGAAGTTGTGGAGAATTAAGTATAATAGCTAAGCTGAAAACAATGGTTTTGCGTGTTTTTTAAACCCAGTCCAAAAGAACACATACTAACCACGGTGTTGTGTAATTAGTTCCTCACTATCTGAGAAATTTGAGTTCTCTGCTCCAGTGAACTGTTGGAACCAAGAGAGCTTGCAAAATGTACCCCACTAGGGAGGTAGCAAAGTGAAGGCCTGGAGGCGTCACAACTCCAAAGCTGTGAGACCAGAGAGCACCACTGCTCCTGTTACCAAACACAGCCAGCGATGGACAGCCATCTGCTAACCTTATAATATCCCAGAAACTGGAAAAAGTTCGTGAAAATGAAGAAGGTTCAGAAACAATCAGTGAAAGGCGTCAGTGGCTTTATAAAGAGACCCAGCTGGGCCGGCTAGCTCAGGCCTGTAATCCTAGCTACTCAGGAGGCTGAGATCTGAGGACTGAGGTTTGAAGCCCGCCTAGACATTGAAGCCCATGAAACTCATCTCCTATTAACTACCAAGAAAGTGGAAATGGGACTGTGGCTCAAGTGGTAGAGCACTAGCTTTGGGCAAAAAAGCTCAGTAACAGCCCCCAGGCCCTGAGTTCAAGCCCCAGGAGATGTGTGTGTGTGTGTGTGTGTGTGTGTGTGTGTGTGTGTGTGTGTGTGTGTGAGAGAGAGAGAGAGAGAGAGAGAGAGAGAGAGAGAGAGAGAGAGAGAGAGAGAGAGAGAGAGAGAGAGAGAGAGAGGAGGCCAGAGGAGGGCCATTTGCTCCCTTCTCTCCCCATATGATCTGCACACCTCAGCCCGTCTGTAACAAGGCCACCAACAGATGCAGCCTTGCAACCTTGGATCTCTACAACTGTGTAAGACAAAGTAAGCCTCTTTATTCATACTGTTACCTAGCCTCAAGTATTTTGTTGTAACAATGAAAACCAACTGCCGTACTGGGAAAGGAGTACTGCCAATAGGGTAGTATTTCTAGTATGTAATACCCCTTCTGGTAGAAGGTGAGGAGCCTATAAAAGCTAAGTAACTTCCTAAAGTCATACAGCTGGAATTGTAACCTAGCTCATGCTTTTCCTACCTTGATTATGCTGAGTGCAAGCCACTTTCATCTCTACAAGCCATTAGTAGAATTAATGGAAGGAAATAAATTGGGCATTCAGAGTTCCATGCTTTATATAGACACCCAGACTACAGTGACCACCAAATCAGGTACCAACATCATAAGAAATTAGCTGTTATTTGAAGCTGAAAACCTACAACAGTTTTTTTTTACTTATTAAAATACACACTTCTTCTTGGAAGAACACAAAAATGCAATGCCTATATGCCTCTGATCATATAAAATAGTATTTATTGAAATGAATTCCAGGAAATGGAAAAAAGCGGCTTTTTTCTTTTTTCTTTGCTGTTTTTTCTTTTCGTTTTTGTCTTGTTTGTTCAACTTTCTGTCTTTGGGAGGGTGGGGGGGCACAGAAATGGAGAAACAAAGGGTGAACAAGTGCAGCAGTGATACTAGACATCAGGTTGAAAATGAACTATACAACTTGTGGGTGGGGATGGGAGGGAAATACTGGGAGAGAGCAAGGGAATAGGTGACATTGTCCAAAAAGAAATGTACACTTCACCTGACTTACAGAACCGTAACCTCTCTGTACATTGCCTTTAAAATAAAAAGATAAAAAAATAAAATACATATTGCTGAATGTATGGGTATCTGTTCAAATCATATAATTAAATCAATCTAAAGCCTGTTCACCTCATGCATTTCCATCTCTTTCTTAGGTGCAATAAATGAAACAAATTGTCACAGGTGGTGCTGTGAATATATAATTCATTCCCTGTGCTTTAAGCCTGGAATGATCAGATTTATGTTCAACCCCAAGTCTGGGAGCAGCTGAGCTGCGTGAGGTCCAAGGACACAGAGATGTTGGTTTGGAGGTCAGTGAAGGTCATATCTATTGTGTATATGTTAATTTAAGATATATCTTCAGGCAGCTTCTCATTCCAATCCAGGCTCCCTGGTACTGTGGGAGGAAGCCACCAGGAACTCAAGGTCAAAGTTGACCCTATGGAGCCCTTCCTTAAGACCAAAGTTTGAGGAAGGGCAAAGTCTAGAGTCTCTCAGACTTTTAGCTGCTTGGTTTTCCCCCCAAAGTCAATAATGGTGAAAAAATAAAATATATGATTTTTCAAATAGACATAAAGATGAGAGAGTAGAATAAGTAAGTGCTTATTTCCCAAATTCAGACATGATCAACATTTTGCCAGTTACCTTACTCATCTTTCCATTATCGTGACAAAATGGCTGAGAGAAATCAATACAGAAAGAGAACAAAGGTTATTTGGTTCACACAATTCAGCGATTTCCATCTGCAGTTGTTTGGTCTGTGGCTCTGGGGCGTGTGAAGTGGCAGTATATCAATGGCGGGCATGTGTGGTGAAGGAAGATTGGAGACCAAGGCTCTAACACAACCTTGGGGGCTACTCCAGATCCAAACTACAGCATACATCATGTTTCTCCTACTCCAACACCCCCCTTTTTGTGCCTACTCTGGGGCTTGAACTCAGGGCCTGGGCACTGTCCCTGAGCATCCTTTGCTCAAATGCCACTCTACTACTTGAGCCACAATCCCACTTCCTTTTTTTTTTTTTTTTTTTTATAATAGTGAGATAAGCATCTCATATACTTTTCCTGCCCCTGCCTCGGCTGACTTCAAACTGTGATCCTTAGATCTCAGCCTCCTGAATGCAAGGATTACAGGCATGTATAACCAGCAACCCCACCCCTTTTCATTACTAGAGTATTCTAAAGTATATCTCAACAGAATACCACTTCATTCATTAATAAAGACATACCCGAGGCTGATAAGGACTTGATTTTGCCAGTAGAATCACTGTGCCATCAGCACACCGAGGGAAGGCTCTGATCATTCCTTAGCCTGAATGCTGCCTGGCCCCTGCTCAACTTCTTCAGCCATGTCCTGTCCTAGTTCATTTGTATGAATCAGGATTCCAACAAGGTGCACATTTTGTGTGTCTCTTCTGCTCTTTTGTTAACAGTCTCTCACAAATTTCTCGTGCCTTAATTTGTTGGATAAATGTGTCCTGTAGGCTTTAATCAGAATATTTACAGAAGCAATTATGGGGACTGGGGGCGAGGGGGGGAGGACTGTGCATAATGAGAGTGTTCCCAGCGTATGACTGAGAAATCGACACAAATTATCTGTAAGCAATTTGGAGATAATGGCTTAAAAATGACTCTCTCTTTCTCTCTCTCTCTCACCCCCCCCCATCAAAGAATATTGCCCTCTCCCCTAAATAATCAGACATCAGACATGTGACTATATATAGGGAAGCTCACCATGAGTTCTGGTTTGGATCTGAAATGTCCAATAGCTCCAAAGGCCATGTAAGGAAGGCCTGGTTGCTAGCCAATAGCGTTACTGGGAGGGAGTAGGAGGCAGGGATTAGTGGAAAGGAGTACCATGGGGGTGGGAGGAAGAGGGTTGTGCTTTTGAAAGGATGTGGGGACCCTTGTCTTTTCCCTCGCCCTCTCACTTTGCTTCCTGGACACACGCTCTGCTGTGCTGCCCCAGTTCTGTATATTCTGTTTTGGTTTAGCATATATTAGTTGTCCAAGGGAAGGAGGGTCATTGTCTCTGTTTTAATCCTGGAAACCTTCAGGAACCTTAATGTCCAATGACAAGGGAATAACTAAATGGAACAGCCATTTAAATCAGTTCTAAAGCCACCAAAGTGACTGTCTCTGAACTGTCCTGTCTCTAAACTTCAGGGTCCATAGGATAGGACATCTTCCTCATGACTAAGTCACCATTAAGACATGCTGTGATTTGGCTGTGCTGGACGCATTTTAATGCCTGTGCTATCTATAGCTACACATATATTTTCTGAAGTTGATTCCTTCATCCTACAAATATTGAATGAAGATGCCCCACGGCTAGGCCTGAGTTGGTCTGAAGACAACAGTGATTCTGCTCATTTCCCCTTGGCATCTTCTACAGTTAGGAAGAACTCTTTGAATATATAATGCAAATATCTGCGAAGTCCGAGTTTTCTGAAGAGAACATTTAAAGATGGAGGATTACTATACAAGGTCATGTGTTCAAGGTCAAGAAGGACTTCCTCTGACAGATCACCACTCAGCTGTGGGAGGGCAGGCATTTCTGATACAGTTAAATGAGGTTTCTCAGACTGTGTAAGGTTGGGGGGCAGGCAGAGAGCAGCAGCTAGGAGACAGATTCTTCCCTCCAGGGGCTTCTAACTTGGTCCAGGAAATACAGCCCTAGAAACTACACCCAGGTTGTAATTTGTTTTTGCAGGTCTTGGGACTCTGTGGTTGAGCATCTTTGTGCTCGAGGAGCACAAAGCTGACACCCAGGTTTATAAAGTCAAGTGAATATCTTCTCAGGATATCTTGCAGATGCTGTAAAAGACAAAGTAGTTCAGTCAAACTTGAGGGAGGATAGATCTGTGTGCACTTCTACTTACAGCTTCAAATAAACAGCTTGAGGGTGGTAGAAGAAAATGCAGATCGCCTACTGAACTGCAGTGAGGAAATAATTCCTCCAGGAATTTGTTAAGCCTGCACTTGCCAGGACTTACCCAAAGGGAATTTACTTCAGAAGGTGGAGTAGGTCAAGAAAACCAGTGTGTGCCGGGCGCTGGTGGCTCACGCCTGTAATCCTAGCTACTCAGGAGGCTGAGATCTGAGGATCACGGTTCAAAGCCAGCCCGGGCAGGAGAGACTGTGAGACTCCTGTCTCCAATAAACCACCAGAAAACTGGAATTGGCGCTGTAGCTCAAGTGGTAGAGTGCTCGCCTTGAGCTGAAGAGCTGAGGGACAGGGCCCAGGCCCAGAGTTCAAGCCCCACGGCCGACAAAAAAAAAAAAAAGAAAACCAATGTGTATGTGTGTGTGTGTGTGCACACACACGTGTGCCAGTTAATGGAGCTTGAACTAAGGGCCTAGGTAATGTCTCTTGGCTTGTGCTTTTTCACACAAGGCTGGCATTTTACTACTTGAGCCACACCTCCATTTCCAGCTTTTTACTGGCTCATTGGAGACGAGAGTCTCACAAACTTTCCTGACTGGGCTGGCTTCAAATCACCATCCTCAGATCTCAGCCTCCAAAATAGCTAGGATCACAGCCATCATCGCCAGGCTCCAGACTCACATTGCAAACCAGGACCCATATTGATTGTGAGGCTAGTGCCAGCTACCAGCTCAGGTCAGGGAGCTGGGAAAGAGACAGGGTTGGTTTGTAGAAGGTGATAACCAAGTCTGCTCAGGGAAGATTCTAGAGCCAGTGCTCTACCACTGAGCTATATTCTCCATCCCCTACTTGAAGAATAAATTTACCGGTGACATTTCTCAACGAACAAAGATGCCAGGGGCTGATTCAAAGTAGCGAGGGAGCGGGGGTGGGAGGGCGGAGAGCGGTATATCCACTCAGGTTTGGTTTTCAGCAGTTACAGCCATGGATGCAGAAGTTTCCAGATCTTCCTACAGTGAAGGATATTTTTGGAATTTAATATTCTTAAGGTTATGACTCCCCTATCATTTTAATAACTGTAAGGCATCTTCGACAAAAGATGATGAAATCTTTGAAGAGATCAAACTATCTTCAGGTAACTTCTGCACTACAGGATGCTTCCAGCTCTTTCACCAGAGGTAGTTTATGAGTGGGAGAAAATACACAGATGATCACTATTTCTAACTAGACAAGCTGACAACTGGGAGGTGACAGAGTCTTTAAATTATGCACTTTGCTATGAATTGCGAGTCACATTGGTTATTCCTATAGTCCCAGAGTCTTAAGCACTGGCCTCCTGGGATGAGACTGCACCAGCTGCTGAGGAGAAAGTTTTAAAAATTCATTTCCCCAAGGGAGACACTGAATCACAGGGATGTCTAGCTCCAGCTTCATTCCCCCACCCCCTCCCAAACATTTGCTAGTATTGTTGCTGGAACCCATAAACGCTGTCATGATTTCTGACTCTGCCTTTGTTGAAGGCGGTGGAGGTAATCACGTGGTGTACTTATCTCCAGGCTTCTTCACTTTTAAATCTTGAAACTACTCCTTAAAAGCAAGCAGATATAATTATGCTCTCTTCTGAACCAAATTGCCCTCCCCCGGACTCCGAAGAGATGGTCCCATTAGGTGAAATGCTACCATCACACGGAGTACAAGCCTGAGCCAACTTGCCCTGCTTCCTTCCACAAGAGGGAGAGAAAAATCTGGCCCTGAGGCACTTTGAGTTAGTGTGAAGGACTGCCGGGCAATGTCTTGTCATTCTACCTGCCTTTTCCAATCGTCTGGTGCTTTGGACAGGGATGGAGACCCCCGGATCACCTGCAGTGTACACAGAAGGTGAGGCTGAGCTCTTCAGCTCACCTGGCTTGGATCTCTGCCCCGCCCGGCTCTTCCCTCTCCATCTCCCCCAGTCAGTCACTTAAGCCCCTTTGGGGGACTCAGAGCTCCCAGAAATCCAGCCTGAAAGGCAAAGACCTACCAAAGACAGATGGTTCTTTCACTTGTATGACTTAATTTGTGTAGATGATGCTGAAGCAAGCAGGAAGGGAGAGCCCAGGAGTGAAAAGAAATGGCCGCGTCATCAAGCTTTGGAATAGATGTTTCACATACAACGTCATTGCATACGCTGTCCATACCTATTCCCTATCACTCATCACCTTTCTACTGCACCGTCAACTTCACTGCATTCTCCACAGTGTCCTAGACATGGGTGACTAACTCTCTTTTTGGTGTGAAAGTGGATCAAAGGTCTCCTCCGAAAATTGTTTTCCTTCCCTTTTCTCTCTTCTACTCCTTTCTTCCCTCCCTTTTGTTCTCTTTTCCTTTCCCTTCCTCTCTCTCCCTCCTTCTCCCCTTCCTCTTCTCTTTCTCCCTTTCCCTTTCCCTCTTTATTTTTGATGGTACTGGGGTTTGAACTCAGGGAATTATGCTTGCCAGACAGATGCTCTATCACTGGGCCATGATGCCAGCCCTTTTTCTTATATTGGTTTTGTGTGTGTGTGTGTGTGTGTGTGTATGTGTGTGTGTGTGTGTGTTTGGGGGGGAGGTTTGTGGGGCCTGAACTCTGGGCCTGGGTGCTGTCCCCTCAATTCTTCAGCTCAAGGCGAGCGCTCTACCACTTGAGCTACAGCGCCACTTCTGGTTTTCTGGAGGTTTATTGGAGATAAGAGTCTCACGGACTTTCCTGACTGGGCTGGCTTTGAACCACGATCCTCAGATCTCAGCCTCCTGAGTAGCTAGGATTACAGGTGTGATTATACCTGCACCCGGCTGTATTAGTTATTTTTAACATAAGGCTTCACTTCCACCTAGGCAGGTGACTGGACCATGACTCCCCTCCCCCACTTTTGGCTTTCTACTATAGCTGGGGTGGCACTTACCGTCATGTCCAACTTCTTCTATTGAGACAGTCTTAGGGACTTTTCTGCCCACACTGGCCTCAAACCATAATCCTCTTGCTCTTAGCCTCCTACATAGCTAGGATTATCAGTATGAGCCACCAGCACCTGGCTTCCTTCCATTTCTTTAGTGCTAAAGACATATACAACTTCAAATTTCATTCTTTTTAGAGGCACTGCCTGGACTGGTATCTAAATGAATCATTGTTCTGTAATAAACCAGTCTTCAAGGGAGTTCTTTTGGGGCCATCTCTTTAAAATGTTTAATTTTTGATACTATTAGTTCCAGAAAGAAATTACATCTTTCCTTTTGCCCAAAGCCAGTGAGAAGCCCATTTAAAAAGGCATTATGATGTTTGTAGTAAATAGGATACACATAATTTCACTGCCAGAGAAAATGATGGAAACAGTTCTCGTGTGGTATATTAGCGAGTCACAGGGAAAGAATGAATTAGCACTCATTTTTTTCACTGTGAAGACAATGACCTCAAATGCTTCTATGAACCTAGAGCTGATAATACAAATGCCAGAGTCTTTAGTGAGTTACTTAGAAACAGCAGAAGCTGGATGCTGGTGGTTCATGCCTGCGATCCTAGCTACTCAAGAGGCTGAGACCTGAGGAATCTGGTTCAAAGCCAGCTCGTGCAGGAAAGTCTGTGAGACTCTTATCTCCACTTAACCACCAGAAAAGCAGAAGTGGCGCGTGGCTCAAGCGGTAGGGCGCTCATCTTGAGCTGAAGAGCTCAGGGGTTGCGCCAAGGGCCAGAGTTCAAGTCCCACAGCTGACAAAACAAAACAAAACAAAACAAACAAAAAACCAACAGTATCAATGTGAAATGAGATTGGAACTTCTGACTCAAGAGAGCAAGCACGAGACCTGCAGTGCTGGCCTGAGCTCGGGGCCACCCAACCGTCTGCGGTGCCTCGCTCATGCCCATCACCACATTTAGGCTCACGGGATCCACATGTGGTGGCAAAAAAACAATGTGTGTCTAGAAAATCACAATGGCACTGGGATCCACTGGGGAAGAGAAGGAGGCAGGAGTAGCGCAGAAAGCAAAGGGCACTGGAGACAGCACGGATGGCCCTCCCATCTGAGTGCTGTATCCTAGAGGTTTTCTAGAACAAAGAGCTGCACTCATGACATCATTGCTAGTTTTACTAGCATAATAGGCTCTACAATAAAAATTCATCTAAGCTGTCCCCTTTCGCCTTAAAATCATTTTCAATATCTCTAATTTCCTCTTCTACTTATTTCTGCAGTCTGTGTACCCATCCATCTGTGCACCATCCATCCATCCATCCATCCATCCATCCAATCATCCATGAATGCATCCATCAGTGCATGTATGCATCGTTCATGCATTCATCCACCCAGTCATTCGTGCATGGGTCTATACCCATCAATCTGTGCATGTACCCCTCTGTGCATGCATTCAACTATTCATCCAACCAACCAACCTTCCATGCATACATCTATCCATATTTATCTATGCATGCATCCATCCATCTATCCGTCCATCCATCCATCCATGCACCCAACAAGCATTTATCGAGCATCTATTATATGCCAGACACTAAGGTAATGGTTATCAGTAAATTAGACATCACCACTCTGCTTCTTTCAACTAAGACTTGTAGTTTCTTTCTCTACTAGTTTCTGCTCAATTGTTTACTTGTTTCACTTATTTATTGGTCTTCTGTGAGCTGCCTATTTGCATCTGTAGTCCACTTGTCTACTAAGATGTGTATCATTTTTCTTATTTATAAGAGCTATTCACATGTCTCTAAGGAAGTTATCTCTATTTTTACACAGGTTGCAAATATTTTCCCAACCTACGTTTGTCTTTCATGTTCATTTTTTCTTATTTTGTTTTGCTGTGCAGAAGTTTAGCTTTCAATCTAATTCTTCTTGTCCTTTTGGCTATGGAGGGAAAGTTTTTTCTTATCCTGAGGATATATCCATGTTCACCTATGAGTCTAATGTTTAGAGATGATGTAATCCTTAATTCCTCTTAAATCACATTATTTATTGAGTGCATTTATTTACTGAATGCCAAGCCAGTACTGTGTTGAACTCAAGGCCTCATGCTCTGGATTGGCCTTTTCTGCTCAAGGCTGGCACTCCACTACTTGAGATACACCTCCATTTCTAGCCTTGGTTAACTTCAGATAGGGGTCTCTTACATTTGCCTGGGCTGGTTTGAACCATGATTCTCAGATCTCAGCCTCCTGAGTAGCTAGGATTCCAGGAGTGAGCCACTGGCATCTAGCTTGACATTAATTGTAATTTCTGCAGGCTAGCATGTACTTGTAAGAAGTACTTAACCCAGATTTCCCCCCTCCCCAAAGAAACATTTTAAAGTCATAGTGAATATCTCAACCGAAGTATTAATACTGGTACTATCCACAGCTCATCCATATTTTTATTTGTGCTGAGGATGTACAAGTACTTCTATACAATTTTGTCATGCGGGGGCTCTCTGTCATTTTTAGCATAGTCCATTCTTTTTCCACTCTCTTCAAACAGCACATTTTATCCAGGACAATATCTTTATATTTGTCTCTGCATCTTGCATTTTGTTCCACTGATCCATTGATTACTATTTAGGATGGGGCTAGTTCCCAAAACATGAACAATCCCTCCTCTCAATTTCTCTTTTTTCTCACTCTCTTTTCCTCCACCTCCTCCTTTTCCTCATTTTCTTTTCAAAACTGTCCTTGCTAATTTCATGTTCAGTTTTTCTGATGAGCTTCAGAATCTTGGTTATGTTCCAGAAATGATATTTGGCTTTTGATTGTTTTTTTTTTTTTGCCTTATATTTAGAGATTCATTTGTGAAGAAATGACATCCTTACCAAATTGAGTTTCCCCACCAGGAACACAGTGTCCCTGCCTCCATTTATAGAACCCTTTTAAAAATGAGTCTTGGTAAAATTTTGTAATTTCCTCATATGAATGCTGTACAAGTCTTGTCACAGCAAACCCCGGCTCAAAGCGTTTGTAGATAATGAGGAGGGAATCTTTTCTCCCACTGTCTGTATTTTTTGGTTGTTTGCCTTTTTATTATTGGCTTTTTATTGTGGTAAAATATGCATGAATAAAACTTATATTTGAGTCACTTTTAAGTGTACAGCACATATTCCCAAGGTTGAGTAAGCATCACCACTATTTCATCACTTTTTCCATTTTTCTTTTTTATGGTGCCAGTCCTGGGGCTTGAACTCTGGATCTTGGTTTTCAAGTCCTCATTGTTCTGAGCTACTGACAAGACTGCTCTGGCTGTGGTTACCTCCCTCCTGATATAGTTCAGCTCAGTCCTGGGCAAGGGGCCAAATCTCAGCAGTAGGGCTGTGCAGGGTAGGGACTCACGACTAGTCCCATCTGATTCTTTACAGCAGAAATCAATGCTGGCATTTCCTTTTCTCCCTTGGTTATGTGTGCTTGACTAGGAAGCCGGACAACTCTATTGGTCTAGAAAGGGTAGCCCAGGTGCAGGCGATTGTTTGGTCCCACGAATATGTGGGATTGCAATAGATAGTAGAGACCAATTGCAATTAACAAACTGCATCAGATTCTGATGAACGCTCAGATTCAGCTACATTGTATTTCTAATGAGTATGATGGTCCAGATGGTATTTCAGATTCTTGCAGTATGAGACACAATCTTCAAAATGAGCATGAATTATTTTGAAATAGCACCAATAGGAGTGCCTGATGCCATGAGATCTCTCACTGCTTGAATTCCAGCAAATGCATTTGTGAACATTTGTTTGTACAGAGAATGAGCATTGCTTTATCCAGAATCTAAACGTGCATACTACGAGGGATGAAAATGCAGCCACTGGCTTGGGCTGGAAAGAGGTGCTTGAGGTACGATGATCAGAGCTGAGGATCCAGCTTGAGAAAGGGTAGGACCTTACACCTGAGCCAGGAGAATGTCATGGAGGAGAATGTGGAGTCACGTCTTGCCTCTGCTGTTCCTGGGTGACCTCCCCCACACCTAAGTCCTTTCATTGGTAAAACGGGATGATAATAGGAACACTTATCCCACAGGACTGCTGGCTGGTGAAATAAAAGATCTAATCCTCTCAGTTGTTCTAGATTTCCTGTTAGGAACTAGTAGGATGCATATGAAGCTGTCCCTTGGTATCCATGGGGGATTGGTTCTAGCAACCCCTTCAGATACTCAAATCCAAAGATGCTCAAGCCTTCATGAGCTGGCATATAACTGATACCCATTCTCTTATTTTCTCTTTGCTTGCTTCCTTCCTTTTTTCCCTTCCTTCTTTACTCCTTCCCCACTTCCTCATCCTTTTCTCTTCTCATTTTTCTTACCTTTTCACTTTCTTTTCCCTCTGTTTTTCTTCTTTCTTTCCTCTCCCTCCCCACCTTCTCTTCCTCTTCCTCCCCTCTCCCTTTCATTTTTGTGCCAGTACTGGGGTTTGAGCGCAAGACTGTGTTCTTGCTTGCTTTTTTTGCTCATAGTTGGTGCTCTACCATTTGAGCCACATCTCCACCTCTAGCTTCTTGTCAGTTGTTTTAAGAGTCTTGAAGATTTATCTGTTTTGGCTGGCCTTGAACAGAGATCTTCAGATATCAAAATCCCAACTAGCTAAGATTACAGGCATGAGCCACTGGAATCTGGCTCTCTATACACTGTAAATCAGCTGTAGATTACTTGTAGTACCTGATGCAATGTAAATGCTATGTAAATATCTATTATATTACACAATGTATCTTGGTCAATGTCATCCCTTCCATCTTTCTCCCCTTCTTTTTCCATCTCAAGCTACATAGTTCAACTTTTACACAGTGTATATAGAATATAATGACTATATTAGAGCACAAGTTTAAAAAATCATTTTAATGAGAAAGCCATGAGACAAATCAGTGAAACAGAAAACTGGTTGTTTGAGCAGGTGACTAAAAGTTGATTTAATTTTAGGCAGACTGAATGCAGTGGGGAAAAGAAAAGTAAACAGAAGCTCCCATACCAGGAATGAGAGAGGGGGCAACACCCTGGATCCTATATATTAAAAATAATAAGGGATCCAGGTGCCAGTGGCTCACGCCTGTAATCCTAGCTACTCAGGAAGCTGAGATCTGAGGATAGGTTCAAAGCCAGCCAATGAACCACCAGAAAACAGAAAGTGGCCCTGTGGCTCAAGTGGTAGAGTACTTGCCTTGAGCTGAGGAGCTCAGGGACAGCGCCCCGGCCCAGAGTTCAAGCCCCACAACCAACAAAAAAGGGGAGAGGGATTATGAGTGACTTAGACGTTTTTTTTTCTGGGGAAAAAAATGCAGCACATCAGACTTCACTGAAAAACTAGATAACACAAAGCATCTTAGCTCTAAGGAAATTGAATTTGAGGTTAAAAATAATCTCCTGCAGACCACAAGCCCAGATGACCTCACAGGTGATCACTCTTATTTAAGGGATCAATAATACCAGTTTTACACAAACTTGCACAAAATTGCAGAGAAATGAACACTTTCCAATTCATCCCGTGCATTTAGTACTATGGTACCATAAAGAAAAGATATAACAGGGGCTGAGAATGTGTCTCAGTGGTAGAGTGCTTGCCTAGCATGCATGAAGCCCTGGGCTCAATACCTCAGTACCACATAAACAGAAAAATCTGGAAGTGGCGCTATGGCTGGTAGAGTGCTGCCTTTGAGCAAAAGAAGTTCAGGGACAGTGCCCAGACTGAGTTCAAGCCCCAGGATTGGCAAAAAAAGAAAAAGAAAAAGAAAATACATGACAATGAAACTACATATCGCTATCTCCCATAACACAGATACAATAATTCTTCATAAAATTTTAGCAAAACAAATCCAACAAGACAAAAAAAGGATAATACATTATGATCAAAGATGATTATTTATGTCTGGGATACTCCATTTATCTAATATCTGAATATCCATTTATCTAATGAACCATATAAACCAACTCCAAGGACAAACAAACCCACAAGGTTGTTCACTAGATGTAGAACAACCATTCAAGAAAACCCAATATCCATTCATGGTGATAATTCTCAGGAAACAGGAATAGATGTGGTCTGCCTTGAAAGGTAAGCACAAAAACCCCACAGCTAGCATCACATTTGATGACAGCAAAACTTTGCCACTATGAACAAAAATGAGGTTAGCATCTCTGCTCTGTTTCTTTTTGGCATCATGAGAGAGGTGGGTAGAAGTCAGGCAGGCAAAACATAAAAAGAGAGACAGAAAAAAGAAATAAATAGAATGGACTCCACAAAAGCTACATCTATGTAAAAATCCAATGGAATCTGGGGGGAAAACCCTCCCAAGAACTAATAAATGAATTTAACAAAGTGACAGGACACAAATGCAATTGTATTTCTATATTTAGTTGTGACTGATTAAAAAGTAAATAAAAATATCATTTACAATAGCATCAGAAGTAAAAGTGGGTCAATCCCAGTAACTTGGGAGACACAGGTACTAAGGATTGTGAGTTTGAGGCCAGCCTGGACAAATTCAGTGAGATCCTATGTCACAAACAAGCAAAATGCAAACAAAAGGGTTGGGGAGTGTGTCTCACATGATAGAGTGATTGCCTGGCATGTGCCAGGCTCTGTATTCAGTTCCCAGTACCATACATATATGTGTGCGTGTGGGTATATATGTATATGCATATACATATAGATCACTTGTAAATACACATATATGTATATGTCTGTATACATGTATATGTTTGAAATTTTTCATCAAAGTTGTGCAAGACTTGTATAGTGAAGACTACATAAACTTCTATTTTACTGAGAGAAATGAAAGCAGACCTAAACACATGAGGAGCCATATGTGATGTGATGTGTGTGTGTGTGTGTGTGTGTGTGTGTGTGTGTGTGTGTGTATGTGTGTGAGAGAGTTCTGGGGCTCAAACTCAGGACCTGAGCACTATCCCTGAGCTTTTGGGATCAAGGCTAGCACTCTACCACTTAAGCCAAAGTTCTACTTCCAGCTTTTTGCTGGTCAGTTGGAGATAAGGGTCCCATGGACTTTCCTCCCTTTGCTGGCCTCAAACCATGATCCTCAGATCTGAGCTTCCTGAGCAGCTAGAATTACAGATGTGAGCCATCAGTGCTCAGCATCATGCATGTTTTACAGATCATATTTTTACCATATAGATCCTCCCTAGATTGATGTATTAATTCAATTCAATCCTCACTAAATTTTTAAAATTACTTCCATAGCATCTGAAAGTTAATTCTAAAACTTACATGGAAATGCAAAGGATGTGGAGTGCCAAAGAAACTTTGAACAATGTCAGAGACTTACATTACTTGATTTCAGCATGGCTGCAATAATGGAGGTAATATATTTGTATAAAGATAATGTGGTTTGTCTGTATGTCTGTGTGTAGATATATAGATCAGGGGAGTTCAATGGCATCTGGAAGTAAGTCCTATAGACATGGTTGGTTGATTATTTTTACAAAGGGGCCAAAGCATAGCTGTATTAGTCAGTTGTCAACACTGCACTATCATACCCCTAGAAGCTATTTTATATAGAAAAGAAGCTTAGCTCACAGCTTTGGAGGCTTGAAGCTGGCCTCCAGCGGTGTCCTGCAAGGTGGGTGGCCGTGGCTGGAGTGCATGTGGGAAGAACTCACATCTCAAAATACAGAGGCAGAAAGAGATTGGATGAGGCCAGTCCTGTGCTTCTGAATCCTCCTAGGAACTAACCAGGGTCCTGAAAAATCCCTTCCCAGCTGTGTATCTCCCAGGAGGCCCTATCACCTCAACACAAACATCCTGGGAAGCAGCATTCCCCACGTTGCATGTCTCTGGGGAGACATCTAGCATCTAGAGGACAGCAGTAGCAGAACATCCCACCCTGAATATGCAAGGATAACCGAGAAGCAGACAGAATCACAGCTCTTGGTCCTCCCTACCACCTTCAAAGTGTGGGAGATGCAGTTCAAGACCTTCAGGGGGTGCCTGAACCTCTTCCCTCCTCCTCCAATCTCCACAGTGTCAAAGTTGATCTGTTCTTGCACGTGTTATGCCTTGATGCCTCCTCTGCATCATTACCTTTATACTTTGGGAGCATTGTTAAATAATACTAGAGTTACTTGAACACAGCTCAACTGACAATCAGGTTGGCTACTAAATAACCAATGAGAGGGCAGCAAATACAACATAGGAACTTGGGATGTAGGGCTGATTCACAGTCTAGCTGGAATGGGATTTCATCATGCAATTTCATTTATGAATTTTTTATTTCTGGGATTTTCCATCTAGTCGTTGTGGGCTGTGGTTGACTACAAGTAACCAAAATAGCAAAAGCTCAACTGCAGATAAGGAGATACTACTGTAAATTTATAACAGTTCCCCCCTTCTCTACCACAAGGGCAAAGGTTAATCAAGGGAGACAACTCTAAACCCTTATCAATCAAGAGACAGCAGACAGAAGAACCAGTCTACAAACGCATACATGATGATCTTCCAAAATATTCCACCATAGAAACTCAAAGCCTTTGTTCACTTCCCTAAAAACCTATTGTTCTTTTCTTAAGATGCCATGCAAGCCCAGGTTCTAACCACCCCCTGGAGTTAATTCATTGAGTGTCCCCACAAGTAAACATGAGATTCACGTTAATAAACTTGTCTACTTTTCTTGTTAATCTTTTATCTGCATGCTTTACACGGCTCAGCTGGAGAAGGTAGGAGCCCAGAGGACAATATTTCTTTCCACCTTCCATGCTGTCAAGGCAATACAGATGGAAACGGAGAATGTTGTCACCAAGTGTTGCTTACAACACTGGATAGCCAATAAAAATAACCTATATGGATATATACAATTGCACAGGCAAATCTCACAAGGATCGTATTAAGTGGAAGCAGCCAGTCAAAAAAGAATGAATACTGTGCAATTCTAATTCCACAAGTTCTAGAAAACAGTTATAGTGAGCAGGTCAGTGGTTTCCTGGGATGAAGAAAGGAGTGAATTGTAAAGTCGTGCTTAAGGATACTTGAGAATAATGGATATGCTCATTATCTGCACTAAGATTTTTTTCATGGATGCAAGCACGTGCATGCATTCAGCTGTGCACCTTAAACTCATGCCAATTATTCTGCGTCAGTAACCCTGCAAGAAATAAATACATTTATTTGTAACAGCTCTAGGTACCAGGCTGAGCCTGACTGAATGATGCCACTTCCTTGCATGTGCTGGCACCAGAGAAAAATGGCTCCATGGAACCTAATTAAGACCTCATTTTTATACATGGCAGTCTTGTTAATATCATGATAACATGATGCATTGTAGGAATGTCGTGCACAGCCGAAACCTGTTTCTGTAACCACTACCTGCCACTCAAAAGTATCCACCATGAAGAACTTCTCCTATGGGATGGACCCTCTGCCCCTCCCGTCAGCCCAAACCAACTTGAAAGTGTCTGAGAACCATTCTTCAGACTTTGCAGGGTTTTGGCTCAGCGTTTTCCTCCCACATGGAGGAATGAATTCCCACTTCACTCCCTTCAAGATGTCAAGACCTGGGATGGGCTAGCCAGTCAGGAGACACCCACGTAGGGAGGCTCTTACTCGAGAGCAGGTGGCTTTTCTCTGCTATGGTAAGTCTTTGGAGATTCCGAGTTGTTCGTATTTTCTCTCCTTTCTGCCCTCTTCTTGATTATTCTGTTCAAGCTCATGTGGAAGCTTGTTATCTTAATTAGTCTTTGTGGGATGAAAACTCTTAGACCCAGGTCTAAGGCCAAGGGAGGAAAGAATGTGTAAAAACAAGTGGTAAGCCAGGCGGTAGTAGGCTCACACCTATAATCCTAGCTATTCAGGAAGCTGACCTCTGTGGTTCAAAGCCAGCCTGTGAAGTAAAGTCCATGAGATTCTTATCCTCAATTAACCGATGAAAAGCTGAAAGTGGAGCTGTGGCTTAAGTGGTGCAGTGCCAGCCAGGAGTGACAAAGGGAAGGGACAGGGCCCAGCCCCTGAGTTCAACCCCTAGCACTGGCGTGTGCGCTCATGTGCGCGTGCACACACACACACACACACACAATCAAATAGCAATAAATATGTCACAGCAAGTTTTCCTTAAGTTATAAAAGGCTACAAATTTCCTCAAAAAACCTGAGGTACAAAGAAGTACCTCATCCATCTCTCTTAAAGGGCCTGTTCACCTCTATATACATCTATCCCTACCATTCTTATCTCCCCTACCCCCTAAACCCGGTCATGGGGCTTGAACTCAGGGCCTGGGCACTGTCCCATGCTTTTATTGCTTAAGGCTAACGCTTTATCACTTTGAGCCATAGCTCCACATCTGGATTTCTGGTGGTTAATTGGAGATAAGGGTCTCACAGATTTTCCTGCCCCAGCTGGCTTTAAGCTGAGATCCTCAGATCTCAGCCTCCAGGTATGAGCCACCAGTGCCTGGCAAGCCTTTACTATCCTTCATGTCCTAGTGCTTTCATTACATCTCAGATCTTGCTTCAGTCTCTCCCCAGATGTGAGGACTGAGAGAGGGCTGTGCTGACTTTCCAGGAACATGTTTTTGTTTTTGCAAGGCTGAAGATCAAACTCAGGGCCTTGCAGTTGCCAGGCTAGTGCTTTTCCACTGAGCTAAATCCCCAACTCCCTGTAACGTGCTTTGTTACTGTGATGTGGAGTTGCTGCTTCTGGCTTGGAAATTCACTGTCTCCACACGTCCTGTTTAGCTGAAACAAATAGAATAATTCTATCTTATCTCCAGGCTTCCCATACTCTCTTCTTGCCTACCTGGAGTCTCCCTTGACAGGAAGAATTTTAATGAAACACCTCCCGTCTTGTTCCAAACCTGGCAAGATTGAATTCAAATAGTCCTGAGAAATGCCAAGAGACCTTAAGTGTTTGGAAAAATACCATAGTTCCCTTTTCCAGGAGAACTTTTGAGTCATCTACATTCCTTTATCTGCAAACTTTTGATAGGTCTGAGTCCTCTCGGCTTGTGATTATGACTAGACATATCTCTAAGACTGTTTACTCAAGCATACCAAGGCAAACATAAAATGTATCTCACCTAAAAACTTTAATAACTGGAAGGATGTTAAGAGCATGGGAAGTCACCTTTGTTGGGAAGAGACCTCAAGGACACTGAGCATAGAGGTCACCATCTTTGAAGTGATCGGTGGTGCTGATAACCGTGGGCATTCCCCCCACCACAGATCCTCACTGCCTTTCCTGGGGCAGCCTGTAGCTCCCAGCTCCACCCAGACTTGAGCTCCTTCCTGCCCTAGTGTTCCTGCCAGGATAGCTGGCCACTCCCACTCTGCACCCAGACCTACCTGAGCACACAGAGTACCTCCGCCATTAGCCCCAGAATTAGGAGCTACCACATGGATAGGGGTAGACGCCATTCTTCTCCCTTTCCCATGGGCAATATGGCCCCACTAATAAACCTTATAATGCTTCTTGTCCTATATGTACCTGTCTCTGCTGGTCCCCTGGGATGGCTGGGATGCACCTGGGGTCTACAGGCAGAGACATCTGGCCACCAGAAAGCAGGGATCCTCACGGGGATGCCCCAGGATCCAATCCAGGAACAACTGGGACTGAAAGGGACACCCATTTGTTTTCGATCTCTATTCCCCAAGGGTGGTCCTCCTGTTTAGTCATTTAGGGAGTCCTCTAAAGGGTATCATATCTCCCCCAATGGAATAGAACAGGCAGAACCTCTTCTGTCCCTTCAGATTCTCCACAGGAATGCATCCTCTAACACAGGGAGCACTTTGATCCTGACAAAGAAATATCTCCTCGTGCTCTGTCCTGTTGCCTGGCTTCAATCAGTACAGGCCCATCAGCATGGGGATGAAGAACAGCAGCCTGTGAATCTGAGTCTTACTCAGAGTAACACTGGAAAGATTCTAGGAAAAGTGGGCAGAAGTCCTCTGTGTTCAAGTCTTGAGAACCCTATATCAGAAGCCTTCTTCATGTAAAGGACAACACAACTCCTAACCAAAGGAAGAGCTGAAAAAAATCCTAGAATGATAGCTAATCCCTCGCTCAAAGGAGTGAACCATGTCTTCAGCCAGAACACCTGCCCCATTACCCAAGACCCCAGGATCCCCAAAACTCCCCTTCAGCCCCTCAGCCCCAGGTCCTTCGGAGTCCATAACATACTTGCAGCAAGTCCACCCTGGATGGAGAAGACAGATGGAATTGGTTCCCCACAACTGCTGGAATCTCTTTTGTGCCAGGGACTTCTTTTTCATTTTACTTCAGCCAGAATTGGCAGCTTTCTCCTATCATCTGGTAGGGCAGACATGATCTTGTGCACTTGGGCAACCTGAAATGTGCCCTTGGTAAGGGCTCCCTGATCTTCAATCCTTCTTCTTCCTTTTCTTGTGGTCTAGAGGCTCTCCTGAGACATGTGGCTTCTGTTAAACTAACTTGGATGGGCTGGCTTGAACTATGTCAGCTTCTGCCATTTGCCCAACCAGTAAATTTGGATCCCTTGTTCAGAGGCTATGCTGAACATTTGGGTTCATTAAAAAACAACAACAACAACTTTGTGCTGGCAATTAGCAG
The DNA here is from genome assembly GCF_024711535.1 of Dipodomys merriami. Taxonomy (NCBI): domain Eukaryota; kingdom Metazoa; phylum Chordata; class Mammalia; order Rodentia; family Heteromyidae; genus Dipodomys; species Dipodomys merriami. Next base: position 1,397,065 of record NW_027203359.1, read on the forward strand.
GGAAGAGATGCAAGGCACAGGGAGACCGGAGTATTTGTATCTAAGAACTCTGTTGTAATTTTCTCAAGAATGAAAAGCTCTAAGTCTGTGTTGGTTCCTAAAGAGAATTAGATCTGATTTGTCTACCAAAAAAAACCACAAAAAATGAAAAATGATTTATATGTTTAAAGAGTGTATTCTAATTGTTAACGTAACTGATTTTGTGAGTCAATTTTGTATATGTCTGTTAGTCTGTATCTAACTAAGATTGGCCTGATGAAAGACCCTATCTCAATAATAATCAGAGGAAACAGGGCTGAAGCTTGATTCAAAGAGTAGAGTACCTGCACAGCAAAAGTAAGGCCCAAAATCCAAACCCCAGTAGGACACCAATGTACATGCAAAGCTTTGGAGAAAACCAAGTATGTATCCTTTGACTTAAAATTGTCAGAGTTGGGGCTGGGAAGGTGGATCAGTGGTAGAGCACTTACCTTGCATGCCTGAGGCTCTGGGTTCGATTACTCAGCACCACATAAGCAAAAAGAAGAAAGCCAGAAGTGGCACTGTGGCTCAAGTGGTAGAGCACTAGCCTTGAGCTGAAGAGCTGAGGGACAGCACCCAGGCCTAGAGTTCAGGCCCCATGACTGGATCCCCCCCAAAAAAATTGTCAGAGTTATCAGCCTTTTATGGGCCTGTGTGCATATGTTCCTTATGGTTACAAGGAAACTGTAATAATGCTGATGTAATGCTGTCAATCCTACTTATTACCATAGGCTGCTGTATACAATGGAATGGACCAAACTTTCCAATGGCTACATTGTACTTCATAACTTTTTAATATGCTATTATTGATTCACTCATATGTTGCAGGGCATCTGAGATATTTCCAAAATTTAGCTATTGTGAATAATGCAGCAATGAAAAACATGGATGATCAAGAGTCTTTATCATATCCTGACTTGTAATGATCTGGGTAGATGCCCAAGAGTGGTATGACTGGGTCATAAGGAAGTTCTTTTTTTTGTTGTTGTTGTTGGTCGTGGGGCTTGAACTCTAGGCCTGGGTACTGTCCCTGAGTTCTTCAGCTCAAGGCTAGCACTCTACCACTTGAGCCACAGCCCCACTTCTGGCTTTTTCTGCTTATGTGGTGCTGAGGAATCAAACCCATGCATGCCTCATGCATACAAGGCAAGCACTCTACCACTGAGCCACCTTCTCAGCCCCCATAGGGAAGTTCTATGTTTAGTTTTTTGAGGAACCTCAAACTGCCTTCCAGAGTGGTTGTACTAGTTTACATTCCCACCAACTGTGCAATTGGGTTCCTTTTCCCCCACATCCCCACAAGCATTTGTTGTTCAAACTCATGATGTTGACCAATCTAAGTGGAGTGAGATGGAATCTCAGAGTTGTTTTGCATTTCCTTTATGGGCAGGGATATTGAACATTTCCTCATGTGTCTTTTTGCTATTCTCGCTTCTTCTGAGGAGTCTCACTGCTTTATAATTTAACCATAGTTATTCTAGTCTTTTTGTCAGTAGAGATTAGACCCTACTCTGGGACATACGTAGTCAGATCCATAACAATGACTCTTATAAGTACGTATGTGTCAAACTGAGTTAGCTTTTCAAAAATGAATGGATTCTAGGCAGGCTCTGCGTGGGAGCATTTCTTCTATCTCTTTGTGGCTTAAATTTGGCCAGAAAAAAAAAGTCTTGCTGGCACAGACTCCCACATGACCTGTCTGCCACCCCCTCCAACACAGAATCAGACAAACTGGAACATCTTATTCCAGCAACCAAGAGAGACCTACCAGGCAAAATCTTATACTGGTGATGAGGGACTATTCAGAGACAGATAGTTTAGAAAAAAACAACAGCAACTGTTCAGTCAAGCAGGCATGTTGTCAGGTTCTAAATAGAGTTAGTTGTGCCTGTCTTTTCAAAAGCAACCAAAGCCAAGAACTTAAGAGAAACTTGTTCCTAAGCATGGTTACCTAAGCCTGTCTACCTTCTAACCGAACAGGAACTTGCCACCCTGTCTTTCTTCCATCAGATTTGCTTTAGACCCAGGAGGAATCTAAATGCTCTTCCTCCATGGGACTTGAACCAGTCTTCAGCTTACAAGTTGCCCTGGGGCCTTCAGCCTCCATAATTGACTGAGCCAATTCCCTTATAAACCCTCTTCCTTCCTTCCTTCCATCCATCCATCCATCCATCCATTCATCCAGTTGATCTATCTATCCATCCACTCATCCATCCAGTTGGTCTATCCATCCATCCATCTATCCATCCATCCATCCATCCATCCACCGATCCATCCATCCAGTTGCTCTATCTATCTATCCATCCATCCATCCATCCATCCAGTTGACCCTTTATATCCCCAAGTTCTGGCATGACCTCATGACCTTGTGTAAGAGTGATCCACAGACCTTCAATTGCCTGAGAACTGCTCCCTCAACCTCACAATAACCACAAAGTATTGACAAATGTCCTGTGGGCTAGACAAATGGACACCACACACCACACCTGATAACAAGGATGCTTACTCAGCAAAATAAACTTCCCTTTGATGACACATTTGCAGTACTGTGCTTGGCTCTCCCTACGCAAATTTTCAGTAGGGGCTCTGTGTTTGTCTGCTACGCATCATTAATATCATTATAACAAAGCATCGTAGGAATGCAAATGCACAGTTGTAAAGTATTATATAATGGCTGGGTACTGGTGGTTCACACCTGTAATCTGGGTTATTCAGGAGGCTGAGATTTGAGAATCATGGTTTGAAGCCAGCCTGGGCAGGAAAGTCTATGAGACTCTTATCACCAATTAATCAGCAAAACGCTGGAAGTGGCGCTGTGCCTCAAAGTGGTAGAGTACTAGCCTTGAGCACAAAAGCTCAGGAACATGCCTAGGCCCTGAGTTTGAACCCAAGGATTGGTGTGTATGCGCACGCCCCCCCCCACACCCACACACACGGAGAAAAAACACAAGGCCCAAAAAATCCTACATGTTATATAATTACCACCTGCCAGTCAGAACTGTCCACTCCTGTTGAGTTCTAGCGGCGTGGGCCTATCTATAACCCTTGCTCAGATCTGCTCCTTGTGGACACATTCACTTCACGTTACTTTCATGCCAATGAACCTGTGTTTTTCTCAATTCTGTGTGTGTTTTGCTCCATTCTTAGTTCAAGCCAAGAACCTGGGAACAGTGAATCAAGACCACTGTCTTGATTCGAAGACGTTCATGAGTGCTGCCATGTCTACCTTTTCCTTGACCACACCACGACACCCCGCCCCCACCCCCCAGCATCCAGAGTAAGTTATTTACTTTCACACTGTAAGAGTGATCAACAGGAAATGCCGGCTGGCTCTTGTCCCTCCCCTTGCTTGCACTGGAAGAGCTCCTGCTCCTCATCGTGGCTTCTGGCAACCCCTGCTCTGGATCTCACCTGCCTCCAACCTCATCTGCTCTTCCCCCTCCTTACAGTGCCTCAGCAACCCAGGGCCTTTGCATCACTCCTTTCTTGGCCTCAAACGCTCTCCATAAGACCCTCATCCACACTGTTTACAGGCTACGGACCCCTGCTCCAGTATCACCTCCCTAGACTCCTGGCCAGCAGCCACTTAACCCTCCAAAGCTAAGCTACTTGCCTGGCTGCCACTGAAACCTGTCTCTAACTGTTCAAAGCTCTGGACTTTTTCCGAAGCATACACAGTACGTCTAAGGCTCATTAGCGGTGCAGGACACCACTGAGTAAGGAAATGAATTCTGACATTTGCAGCTGTAATGTGATAAACTCACAGCTGGGAGTCAATTACATTGCTCACATTCTTACAACTCACTTATTTCCTCCATCTTCTGGAATGCTCACAACTAATGAGTCTTGATTATTTGTTCCCAAAGACCTCATTTTTAAACAAGAATAGAGCCTTGGCCACAGGCTAAAAATGCTGGGAAATGGAAAGGCTGCCACATTCTGGTAGGGATTTCTGCACTAGCAGGAAGTGTGAGGGCAGTTAGGAGCTGGTGGCCCCATGGGGCGAAGAAGGGACATCAGCAGGCAGGTGAAGCTTCGCCTTTCTGCTGTGCATGTTGACTTCACTTCTTTCCAGAGAGCACAACACTGGGAAGAAAGGTGAAGCAGACCCGCTCAGAGATCCCGGGCTAACCTGCTCTGTTTTCTACACTTCCACTGCCTGCCTGGAGATTTGGTCACACTTCCTTTCTTTCTTCTCGGCATTCCTCCTTCCTTACCATTGGAGCCAGAGAGAAATACATGACCATGCTGATAAAAGTCGCCTTGAGACTTAAAAGACTTGACTCTGGTATCCTTTCAAGGTCTCAAGTGCTATCTGGGCGGGCGAGGGGGGAGGTGTTGGGGGTCCCCTGACTTCAGCCTGGAATTTGGAAGAGGCTGGAATACCTCCCATTCTCCAGACTCTCTCCCTCTGTCCTACTGCAGATTTTGTCCTCATCTGTTCCAGCCAGACAACAGGTCAGAAATGAAAGCCTTCTGCGCCTAACAGCCTGAAACTGAGGTGGAGAGCCAGCCGAGGGAGCGCAGGCCTTATTACAGATGCTGTGAGCTGTGCGTATGTGAATAATCACAGTGCTACAATTGTATTTCTAGTGAAACCGCAGAGAGCTCCATGTTTGCTAAAATGGAACCCCCTGTTAAATTTAAATCAGCATCGAGTCCCTGCGTGAGGAAGGGGAGCTGTGCTGCCTTCTCTGAGGTCCTCGCTGCATGCAGAGTGGATCTGGAGGGCAGCTCCAGGCAGCCTGTCCCTGGGCAGCCTGCCTCAGTCAGTGGCCACTGGCTCCTAGGGGCCTGATCCCATTTAGAAGCTACCATGATGGAACAATGGGTGGAAAAGAAGATTGGGGACCATCTCTCTCCAGTTCTGCAGGAGATATGGGGGCGGAAGAGGGGAGGTGCTCCACTCAAGGTGCACAGACTGATCCTACCCCATCTGCTCTCGTGCACACTCTGGTCACTTTGCATAACCCTCTCGGGTCCCATGTTTCTATTTCTGAGTGCTGAGTGCCATCTGCTCAGATTCCTCCACGCTGCACTGCTGCATGGCTTTGACCTGTCAGGCCAGGTGGGGGTGTGGCCTGAATATGGCACAGAGTGGGTGGGGCAGCAGGTGGCCTGGGGTGGGTCCTGCTGCTCCTTCTAGCACCCATGGAGTGGGACCTGTCACGCCAGTGTGTGACCATGGCCAGATGCAGGTTCTCATCCGTTTATCTGCATGGCTGAAGGCATGAGCTCTCCTGAATAGTCATTTCAGCCTCCTTGGGAAACTTCCTGAATAATCCATGAATGATGCCAGGCTCATGCCTGGAATTCTAGTTACTTAGGAGGCTGAGGTCAGAGGATGGTGGTTCACAGCCTTCCCTGGCAGAATTTTATCTCCAATTAACCAGCAAAAAGCCAGAAGTAGAGCTTTGGCTCAAGTGATAGAGTGCTAGCCTTGAGCAAAAGAAAAAAAAAAAACTGGGGGTGGGGAGGAGACGGAGGGAGAGGGAGAGAGACAAAGACACGGAGAGAAAGACACCATGACCTCCAGGTCACTGCAGGTCAGCTCCCTGGGCTGAGGCAGGAAAGGCCTCAAGACCTGACACTAGGCAGTGGCCATCAGACAGAGAACAATAAAGCCTCCATAGGTCTGTGTTTTGCAAATCTGGGAAAACACTTCTGGAACACTGTTTCTCAGCCTTGGCACAGGGCAAGGCCTGGTGAAGTTCCCCTTCCCTTCCCTTGGCTCTCAGGGAGCTAGGGGTCGACCTTACACGACGCAGCCAACAAGGCCCAAGAAGGCGCTGGCCAGCAGCAACTTCCCCCTTCCTCTGCCAAGAAGTCATTAGTGCACAAGAGCTGTGCTTCCATGAAACCCACTTTATCTTTGTTTTCTTTTACAATGAGCCCCAGCTGTACACCTCAGTGCAGACTGACATGTTTTTCTTAGAAGCCCAGGTCAGCAGTGAGGAGGTGTGAGTTTCTGAATGAGCCCCTGGGCCAATTCCTCTGTGATTTCACAGATAACTCCTCGCAGTACAGCGGGAGTTGAGATGTGGGTCAATGGTAAAGCATTTGCCAGGCATGTACCAGGCCATGGGTTTAATTCCCCAATACCACAAAACAAAAATAAAACAAGAAAAGGAATTGAGGTGCTCCAAACTGAAACACTGTGGAACCAGGGTAAAAACTCATGATCTCCATTAAGAGGCCATTTTGAGCTCTGCCAACCCCTACTGGCGGAAGTCTCGCCATCTTGGTTTCTACTCTACTGAGGAGCTACATTCCCAGCCCTTGGTTTGTTCAGACAATCCCACTGTACAGGGTGGCTTTAAATCAGAACTCTCCTGCCGCTGCCTCTCAGCTTATGGTTTGTTTTATTATTTATTTTATTTATTTTTTGTTGGTCGTGGGGCTTGAACTCTGGGCTTGAGCACTGTCTTTGCGCTTTTCAGCTCAAGGCGAGTGCTCTACCACTTGAGCCACAGGGCCACTTCCGGTTTTCTAGTGGTTTATTGGAGATAAGAGGCTCATGGACTTTCCTGCCCGGGCTGGCTTTGAACCTGGATCCTCAGATCTCATCCTCCTGAGTAGCTAGGATTACAGGCCTGAGCCACCTTGTTTATAACATTCAGTGTGTTTTAGTCACCTTTACACGTATTCATTGTCGAAGACTCAGAAAATACAGAAAAACAGAGCAATAAAAAACTACCCATCTTGTTATATGATTGATAACCCACCTATCTACGATTCAGTGTCCTCATCAATGAAATGGTAAACAGATAATAGAAGAATGCTAGTGAAGAAGAATATGAAGTGATGAGTAAAAGCTAAACAATATGAGCTGTGGAAATGATCTACTTTGATAAATTTCCTTACTGTCTATTAAATACACAGAAATGTCAACAATTCATCAGCTTCTCATCTCCTCTATGGAGAAACTTCATTTGCCTTAAAATTCCTAACCATATCCAACTTCAGTCAGTTTCCCAGGGCTCTGTTTGATGGCTAGTCAAAAACGCAGAAACATTTAGAAGCATTACCCCTGTATAAAAGGAAATGGGGGTTTATTTTGACCACTTGGAAATGAACTGGCAGGTATGTTTCCAAAAGCGATAAGGAGTTTTTCTCAAATCATCCCCATTTCCCCCTCGTTTCCCATCTTATCAACTGCGCAGGCTTAGATAGATGGCTGTCTGGGGTGAGGAGTTCAGTCTGTAATCACAGGAAAGAAGGCAATGAGTTGTGACCTGTGCAGAGATTAGATTGGCCACCATTAAGATCGGTCTCATTAGGACCCAGAGCCCATCAGACAAGCTCACCAGATCCTGCTCTGTGCACCCATTTCCCACCCAGGTCATTTCCCTGGGAAGTCTTCTTTGATCCTGGGACCAAAGGATGGCTTGTGGAAGGGCCTGGCCTGTGCCTGTGATTTCAGCCACAGTGTGGTTGAGACGGGACACACATGACAGGGGCCAGACATAAGCTGGGCATGGTGAATGCAATCGGGAGGGAGCCTCAGGCATGGTGGAAAGAAGTCTATGGCTCTTCTCTAGCAGAGAACAGAGTTTACACTGAGCTGCACTGCACACTGGGAAAGTGCTTTAGTGGGACTGGTTCCAGGACAGTGAGATTCCAGGAGAAGGACTATGGAGCCTGCCCAGAGATCAGAGAAGTCTTGAGGGACAGTTGAGCCCAGTCTGGGAGGAGAGAAAAAATTGTTCAGTTCAAATTCAAGCTGTAACTTGCTGGCTCCTTGATCTTCAGCAAGTCTTTCTTTCTTCCTTTCTTCCCCCTCCCCTGCCCCCTTCCCCATCCTTTCTCTTTCTTTCTCTTTCCTCCTTTCCTTTCCTTTTGCTTAAAAACTCTCCCTTGGCTTTTTTTTTTCCCTCGGTCAATCCAGGGCTTGAACTCAGAGCCTGGGCACTGTCCCTGAGCTCTACTGCTCAAGGCTAGTACTCCATCACTTTGAGCCAGGGCTCCCTTTTGGTTTTCTAGGGGTTAATTGGAGATAAGAATCTCACAAACATTCTTGCCCAGGCTGGCTTTGAACTGTGATTCTTAGATCTCAGCCTCCTGAGTAGCTAGGATTCCCATTCCTTGATGGTAGACGATTGCTGTAGTCTGAGTGCTTGTGTCACTCCAAATTTCACATAATAAAAGCCCAGTTTCCAGTGTGTTGTTACTAAGAGGGGCAGGGGACTTGGAAAGCGATTAGATCATGAGGACAGAACCCTTGTGAATGAGATGAGGGCACTTAGAAGAGGGGCCCCAGGGAGCTGCTGTGCCTGCTCTTCTTGTACCAAGTAAAGATACAACGGAAGGCACTATGGACACGGGACAAGCCCTTCCTAGATACTGAGTGTAGCAAGTCTTCATGGCTCTATGAGTAATTTATTTGTTATTTATAAATGACTGAGTCAAAGAGGTTTTGTTGCAGCAGCGGAAATGGACAAAGAGAAGTACCTACATTAATAATGTGAAATTCTTCTTGAGGGGAGATTTGTTTCTGGGCCTCCATTTATTTAGTGAATCATTTAAGACTATTATTCTGGACCCAGGGTATTTAATTTATATCTGGGCTGTGACTCAATATGATTGTATTTTCTTGTTCTAATGGCTCCAGCTTTGGCTCCGAGGAATTCTTACAGTTGGTTCCTGTATCCTTTTGACATACCTGATTATTGTGCTTTTGATTTTGTCTTCCAAGTGGTTACTGAAGTAAGGATGCTGAACCTAACCAGCACCATCTTGTCCGTGTGGTGGATGATAGGGTGTTGGATTTAACCAGAGTCATCTTGTCTTGATGGTGGAGGCAGGGAAGTCCCACCTCCCAGGTGATGGGCGTGCCTGAATTCTAGAAGCAGGGGCTGGGACTTGGACCATATGTTACAGGATCTGCTAATCTTGGTCCTGAACTCTCAAGCTCCCTGTGACCCCACCCCCCGACCTGACTCAATTTAGGCCTAGACTTAGGCGCAGGTACGCCATGCCTCCTGGCTCCGTATTCATGCCTCCATGTCTCCTGTCTCTCCTGGTCAACATGGCGTCCCACTTCAGCTCCCCACTGGACTGGTCTGGTTTGCTCGTATTGTATTTCTGCTCTTTCTTTCTGCCCCAGCTCTCATGGCTCAGTTTTCTAACAGTGTTAAGGGTAGTCACTGGGCTGCAGATCTTTGTGACAGGGGTCCATCTGCAGACCACTGGCACTCCAATAAAGGCTCCAAATTCCACCTCTCAAAATGGGCTTCTGTTCTCTGGCCGTACAACATTACATTGCTGCTTATGATTTCACCATAAACTTTCATTCTAATATTAAGAAGACTTGGGGATTGGAGAAGGAAATCTGAGAAGTTATTCTTTCCCTAATTTTCTTTATAAAATCTACTCATTCTAAGTGATTTGTTCTTTCTGTATTTTTATTTGAAAACTGTCCCTTTTTCCTCTGGTCTATAGTAACAGGTTCCTTATTCTTCTTTGGGCTAGGATTTCCATCAAAAAGCATGGAAGTTAGGGCTTTCTCCTTATCTACCACTGAGGTAGACTCTCAAATTTAGTCACTTCTAGAGCCTATGATCAAGTTACTATAGAATTGTTTCTCCTCTTGGCATTTGTTTGTCAAATTTGAATTGCTACATTTTATGACAACAAAAAGAAAGTCTCCTTAATTTTCTGAGTGCAGCTGCAATGAGTTTTCTATTGCTGCTGCAACAGATGACCAAGAATCAAATGGCTGAAAACAACACGTGTATAATCTCACAGCTCTGCCAAGTGGGAAGTCTGACTCGGGTCTCATCAAACTAGGAAGCGTGCACAGCAGCACTCTTTTCTGGGAAGCCTACTGGGGGAATATTTCCTTACTCCTTCAAGTTGTTGAAAATGAGGTCCTGGTTCCTTGCTGGCTGTCAACTATTGGAGTCCTATAATAAGCAGCTTAGGGGGTGACTCATATCTCCTCTTGATGGCTCCCTTTCTCATGTGCAAGCCAGAAATGGTGAGTGGAATCCATTCCATGCCCTTACATCAAGTTCCTCTGGCCTCTGCTAGCAAAGATGCTCTGTTTTCTAGAGACTCAAAACGTTTGCTTTCTGGTGTTTTTGAGGTATGACTAAGTCTCCTAAATAATCCAGGATTTTCTCACTCCTGACAGGTCCCAGGAAATGAGTATCACGGAGGTCCATTATTTGGCCTGACATATATAGCATATTGTGCTACAAGTCTTCCCCTATTCACTCAGTTGACTAACTGCTTTACAGAAAAAGCAAAAGAATTCTGCAAGCTGAATGTACATGAGCTGAAGATACTCTTGTAGAAAACAAACCATTTCCTGAACAGAAAGTATGACAATTTTGGATAATAGAAATAACAAAAGTCTGTTTTTTAGGTTTTGGGTTACGCAAGATCCTGTTTTAGATGAACGTCAGAATCACGAAGAACCTTAAATAAAAAATCTATGCTAGGAACCTCCACAGACCAATTAAGACAGGATTTCTGGGGGCCTTTGCCATTTGCTATAAACTTCTTGGGTGATCCAAAGAATAGCAGGGTGTGGGGAGTGAGCTACCAGTTTAGAATTGGCCACAGGTCACCAGTGAAGACTAGACATTGTTTTGATTCTAATACTTTTGTCTATGTGCTGAACTTCAATCAGCTCAGTTGTGATTTGTGTGTGTGTGTGTGTGTGTGTGTGTGTGTGTGTGTGTGTAATTTGAACTCAGAGCCTCATGCTTACTAAAGAGATGCTCTACCACATGAGTCACTCCATTGGCCTTTTTTGTCATTGGTTATTTTCAAGAGCTACTGCTGTAATGACAGGTGCACACCACTCTGCCCAGCCATTGGTTGAGAGGGAGTCTTTTTTGCCTGGGCTGGCCATGAACCATGATTCCAAATCTCTGCTTCTGAAGTGGCTAGATGACAGAATTGAGCCACCCTGCCCACCTTCAGTGTGACTGGTACTGAGGCCTGAACTCAGCGTTTAGACACTGTCCCCTAGCTTTTCAAGGCTACCACTAGAGCCATAGCTCCATGTTAGCTTTTTGCTACTTACTTGGTGAATATCAGGGACTCTCCCGCCTGGGCTGGCTTTGAACCATGATCCTTTGATCTCAGCCTCCTGAGTAGCTAGGATTTTTAAAATCAGTTATAACACAGGTGTTCTTCTAATCACAGCTTCTCCCTCTTTTCATGTTTACTAAGTGGTCTGGGCTATTTTGTGACTATCATGTTCCATCAATTTCCCACATAATCCTTAAAAAGACTGGGTCTGACTCTTTGGGAAAGCAAGTCAAATTCTGGGAAAAGTCTTTCAAATACTCATACCCTATTATCTAAAGATTTCACTTTGGCTACTTAATTCTGCAAAGATGCAAAATAATTAGCTATACTTGTAAGTATATTACTCATAACATTATATACGGCAGTTGAAAAATCAGCAACAACCTAAAAACCCTGTAAGGGAGGAAGGAGATCAAATAAAACATCGTATATACCCCTCGGGGACCATTGTGAAGCTAAGGAAATTGTGATGAATATTCAGTGATAGTGCTTATGTAAGAAAAGGCACAAACATATAGGATAAAAATAAGAAGTCAGACTGGGCAGAAATGAAACAAGGCTTTAAAATGGATGGTCTCTCTCCTCTTCTTTGGAGTTCTGGACATTTTTTTCTACAATGAGCATATGCTATGTTTATCATAGGAGAAAATAAACTAGAGCAAATGTGAAATGACCAATAATAAACAGCACACACAGAACCCAGGAGCTCGATTTTGCTTAGGGATTCAGCCAACCCAATGTTAAGTATCAAGTGGTTTGACACTACTGAGCTAATGATACGGCCCTGGCATAACGATGTCCCAGCCCAGATGGTTTTCCTGATGGGAGTGTGAAACATATCCTTAGGAAATCCCAGTGCTTAGGGGAGCAAAGGACAGAGGCTGCCAAGTGCTACTTCAGCAACTTCTCTTCCATCCCCCTTAACAAAACATTCTCCTTAATTAATCTAACAGAAACTTGTCAATGGAGGTCAATATTTACACAAACCTGCAGTTCAGATAAGGCATACATATTATTCTTACACTTGGTGTATGTTCTACATATCCGTCCCTTAATCTGTACTAAACCAGCCATCTAAGCATGGACTCTCATCTCCCTTGCTGTCAAGGTCAAATCTAGATCTTCAAGTTCTATTGAGGATAAACTCGAAATCTCTCTCAGTCAGTTGCTGATTTGACCACCATCTCCCCTCCAGCAACTGCAGTATCTCCTACGCCAGAAACTGCCTGTGTTGGTTATTTTTCCATCAGTATCATGGAATACCTCAGGCAATTATAATTTTTATAAAGAGTTATAGAGGTTTGAGTTCCAGTTTGTGTGTGTGTGTGTGTGTGTGTGGTTGCAGTTGTTGTTTTGGGTTTTTTTTGTGTGTGTGTTTTGTCGGTCGTGGGGCCCGAACTCTGGGCCTGGGTGCTGTCCCTCAGCTCTTCAGCTTAAGTCTAGCATTCTACCACCTGAGCCACAGCAGTGGCTCAGTTTTCTGAGTGGTTTATTGGAAATAAGAATCTCTCCAACTTTTCCTTTCCGGGCTGGCTTTGAATCACGATCCTCAGATCTCAGCCTCCTAAGTAGCTAGGATTACAGGTGTGAGCCACCAGTGCCTGGCTGTGGTTGCAGTTCTTGATCTGTTGGTCCACTGCCTTGGGCCAGTGTTGAGGCAGTGTTATCATAGTGGGAGCAAACACTCACCTTGAGGCCAGGAAGCAAAGAGAAAGAGAATAGTCTGGAGTCCCATAGGGAATGCCTGCAAAGACCTAAAGAATCCACCTCATGGATTAAGGGATAGGGGAGAGACAGAGAAAGAGGAGTCTAGAGTCCCTTAGTCTCCTTCAATGATATCCTTGCAATGACCTAAAGTCCTCCCATTAGGCACTACCTCCTAAAGTTTCCACCATTTTCCAGTAGTGCTGCTTTTAACACTGGAATATTGGGGGACTAACTGAGATCCAATTTTAGCACTATCTTTCCTCCAAAGTGCACCCTCCCCTACTTCTACAATCATAGTGATTCCTAGGGAATCCCTTAGAAAAAAAATACCAAAAACCCAAATCCACATTCCCCAGTTTCTTTGCAGTTGGGAGACTATGTGACTAAGAAGGGTGATGTGGTAACTTCTGGGTTGTGTGGTGTGTGCCTTCTTGTCCCCTTCCCTCTTTCCCATGTGCTGGAATGAGGACGTGGTGATTGTGGTCAACAATTCTTTTAACTAATTCATCAGTTAATCATTTAAATGACTATTATTTTAAATCAAGAAATCATAATTGTTTCACATGTGTGGAGTTCAGGGTGATACATGCATCTATCGTAGAAGGACAAATCAAGCATGTCTGGCACCTCACTTTAATATTATTCTGTGGTGATACATTAAAATGGACTGTTAGTTATTCTGAAATATCCATTCTTATTGACCACAGACACCCTGCCATGTAATCCTGTGTAAATGTATTCCTCCTGAAACCAAAATTCCTCCTATAGTTTCCAATTCTTTACTCCCTAGGAGGATGCAATTGAGATGTAAGTGGACCAACCATTGTATTAGATTCCTACTGCTGCTGTAACAAATCAAATGGCTTAAAATAACCAGAATTTATTCTCTTATAGATCTGGATGTCAGATATCCTAAAAAACCATTTAACTGAGCTGAGATCAAGGTACTGGCAGAGATAATTCTTCCCGCAAACTCTGAAGGGCGAGTTCTTTGTCTTTTGGGTTGCATTCTTTATTGTTATTCTTTGGCTCCTGGAGCCTGTCTCTGTCTTCACAGCCAGCAGTGAGGCATACTCAGGCCTTACTGCTTACTTACTCCTGGCTTTATCTGCTTCTGCTTCTGACTTCTGTCCTCTTAGATCCTATGATTCCAACAGGCCCCTGAGAATAGTGTAGGCTTGTTTTTCGACTCCAAGATCCTGAACTTCATCTTGTCTGAAAGCCCTTTTTCTACTCACATGATTTGGAAACGGGGATGTGGATGTGTGTGTGTGGGAGGGTCATTATTCAGAATGATATAGTCATTCAACATAACTTTTCATCATAATGCAAATGTGGCTCACACTTGTAATCCTAGTGGCCCAGGAGGCTGAGATCTGAGGTTCGTGGCTTGAAGCCAGCCTGGGTAGGAAAGTCCATGAGACTCTTATCTCCAATTAACCACCAAAAAGTTGGAAATGAAGCTGAGGCTCAAATGGTAAAGTGCAATCCTTGAACAAAAAATCCTCAGGGACAATGCCCAGGCCCTGAGTTCAAGTCCCAGGACTGACACAAAAAGTCTGCTTGCCAAATGGCAGTGGCACACCTTGGTAATCCTAGCAACTCAGGAGACAAGTCTGAGGGTCATGGTTCAAAGACAGCCTGGCAGAAAAGTCTGTGCAGCTCTTATCTCTATGCTGAAGGTAGAGCTGTGGCTCAAGTGGTAGAGCACTAACACTGAGCAAAAAACTTAGGAATAGCAGCCAGGCTTTGAGTTCAAGCCCTACTACCAGAATATACATGCATGCACACACACACACACACACACACACACACACACACACACACACAGAGATTTGCTGGTACTAGGCTTTGAGGGCCTTGCACTTGCTAGGATGGTGCTTTACTACACAAGCCATGCCCTCAGCCCACAAATGTGCTTTTTCTTTTTATAAATAGCCAAGAAGGCATTCAAAGAATTGAGTTACAAGGTGTAACAAAATTCCATTCCATTTTCACTGGCCATTTATCTAAAGAAGGCTCTTTGGGTATTTACAGTGAAATGAAAAAATAGGAATAAAATTTATTCAAAACTTAACTTATTCCAATCATTTTACTTAGGAGTGTATTTTCAATGTAATTTCAAAGATTGCTAATGGTTATTTATACAAATGAAGGTAAATATTCATGTGCTTTTGGCCAACTGTATAGTAATAAGTGAGCAATAACTTAACTAGAAAGAAATTCTGTAGGAAAAAATAAACCTTATATACACAGAAAAATTTTAAAAATTAAATTCCCACTTATATGTGTATTTTTAGTGGAATGTGGTAGTCAGGAATAGACTTAAGTATTTTGCATTAGGTAAATCTCCAGAGAGTTGGAATAAAAAGAAACAATGTAGAAGTTCTGATTGTGAAAGCATTTGTTCACACATAAAAACTGGTCATATTTGCTGGGCACGGGTGGCTCACACCTATAATCCTAGCTACTCAGGAGGCTGAGATCTGAGGATCATCTTCTCTGGAATGGCACATGTATGCACAAAACTCACATCTACATCAATAACCAAAAGACAAACAACTCTATCAAACAAAAGGCAAAGAGCTGGCACCAGTGACTCATTTTTATAATCCTAGCTACCAGGAATACTGAGATATGGAATACTGAGATCTAATTTGAAGCCAGCTTAGGGAGACAAATCTCAAGACTTGTATCTCTCCACTCTTATCTCTAGCAAGGAAAAAGCTGAAAGTGGTTTAAGTGGTACAGTGTCAATTTGAATGAGAAAGCCCAGAGTTCAAGTCCAGGTACCAGGACACACACACACACACACACACACACACACACACACACACACACACACACACACACACACACACACACACACACGAAAAGGCAAATGATTTTGCAAAGCCATTTCTCCAAAGACATATAAATGACCAACACACACATGAGAAGAGGCTCAGCAAAAGGCTCAGTACAAGATCATATTTACTAGCATGGATAGCACTGTGTTGTTGTTTTTAATTTAATTTAATGTTTTGCCAGTCCTGGGGCTTGAACTCAGGACCTTGGCACTGTCCCTGAGCTTCATTTGCTCAAAGCTAGTGCTCTACCACTTGAGTCATAGCCCCACTTCCGGCTTTTTCTGTTTATATGGTACTGAGGAATTGAACCTGGTAGAGTGCTAGGCAAGCAGTCTACCACTAAGCCACATTCCCAGCCCCTGTTTGTTTGTTTTTTTAATGAAAAGAAATTAACCATTCTAATGAACATGGATGAGTATTTCTATGAAACACAGAAAACTATGGGAAGTCTTCAAAATGCTACACAAGATTATTATCACCCAAATTAGTAATTCCACTCCTAGATATGTAGCCCAAAATATGGAAAACGAGTACTCATAAAATCCTGTGAAGCCATGTTCATAGCAGATTTTAATAGCCCGAAGATGGAAACTCAAATGTCCAGCAACTCTAAAGCACAGATGCAGGCTATAATGCAGATAAGCCTTGAAAAGTATGCAAAGCAAAAGATGGCAGAAAGTGAAGTGTAGAGAGCGGCGAGAGGCCGCACCTGGAAGATGGCGCCGGCTTCCGCCCTCTGCCTTCCCGATGGCGAGTGCTCTCTGTGGTAAACAACTCCTTATATGGCTAAGGCAAAGAATCTGGCTTGCTTCCGCGCACCTGAACCTATTGGTGGTTCCCACGTGGCGTATCAGGGTTGGCTACCCAGCGGGTACTTAAGGCTGTGGGGAATTCTCCCCGGGGTTGGGGTCAGAAGATTACGAAAAGGTCCTGAATAAAGGGCAGAGAGAAGAGTCCGGTGTCGCGTCTTCCTTGCTGGTCGAGGCGGTAACGACATGTGGTGGCCCGTACGGGGACTCAGCCATAACCCCAACGAGGACTCAGAACTCTCTGCGGTCAGGGTGGTGCACTGGTAAGTCCCCAGGTAAAAGGGGAATCCGCGACAAAAGCGGGGGTAAGTCCCCAGGTAAAAGGGGAATCCGCAACAAGAGCGGGGATAAGTTCCCAGGTAAAAGGGGAATCCGTGACAAGAGCGGGGGGGGGGGGGGGATTTTTGCTCTTCTCTGTAAGATAGGGAAAGAGCGAGAACCCGGGGCTAGTCAATAGAGTAGCCAAAAGTGAAAGTAAAAGTTTGTTTACCAGCTTTAAATGTTTAAAACATGGGCACTTCTTCGCACCCAATTTTTTTGGCTCTCAATGAGCTACTGCACTCAAAAAAGTTAAAAATAAAAAAGAGTACTTTAGAGAGATTTTTGAATGAATGTGACATCGTTGCCCCGTGGTTCGCTGTCTCCGGAAGCCTCACGGTGGCCTCTTGGGAGAAACTAGGGAGGGACCTAGATTTTGCCTCTGAACAAGGAACGCTTAAGAGCGGAGTGAGACCAATATGGAAACTGATAAGAGGCTGTCTCGAGGACCAGCATTGCAGTGAGGTGGTAGAGAATGGTCAGGCCGCCTTAGAAATGCTGCAGGAAGAAAGATCGGATAGGGCAGACAGCGAAAAGGAGGAGAGCAGGGGGGGGTTATACCCTGATTTTGCCGAACTAGATACCTCTGAGTCTACAGACTTAGAGGAACTACAATCACTCATAGAACAAATAGAAAAAACAAAGATAAGAAAGAGGAGGAAAGGGAAGGAGAGAGAGGACCCAGATAAAGACGAATGCACGCCCTCCGTGCACCGCCCCACACCTTCGGCCCCTCCGCTCTATGCGGAGGACCCCGGAAGTGGCAGCCCCCGCTGTTCTTTCAGCCCAGGCGTGTGGAAAGTGGTCAGAACCGAGTTACATCTAGCCTGTCCAATATTTCAGGATCCACAGGGACAGCGGTATCATGAACCCTTAGATTTTAAGGTTATAAAATCTTTAGCTGAGTCTGTGCGGACATACGGAATCACAGCCTCCTTTACTGTAGCCCAGGTGGAGGCCCTAAACAGACACTGCATGACACCCGGTGATTGGAGTGGGCTCGCACGAGCTTGTTTGAGCCCAGGTCAGTATTTAGATTGGAAGGCCTTTTTGATTGAATTTGCTAGTGAAGAGGCTGCGGCCAATCAGGCTGTGGGAAACCCAGCTTGGGACAGAGATATGCTGCTTGGACAGGGGAGATTCGCCAATCAGCAGATAGGCTACCCGGTTCAAGTTTATGAACAAATCAATAAAATTGGCATAAAGGCATGGAAGGCCTTACCAAATAAAGGCGAGGTGAGTGGCAATCTCACCAAAATCCTGCAGGGCTCTACGGAGCCGTTTTCGGACTTTGTTGTTCGTATGGTCGAGGCTGCTGGCAGAATTTTTGGTGACCCAGACGCAGTCATGCCATTAATTAAACAGCTTGTTTATGAGCAGTGCACTAAGGAATGCAGAGCCGCCATAACCCCATATAAGAATAGGGGACTAGAAGCATGGATGAAAGTTTGCAGAGAGCTGAGCGGACCACTAACTAATGCTGGATTAGCTGCTGCTGTGGTGCAATTAACCCAGGAGAATGGGGCTGGGAAGGTGGCTCAGTGGTGGAGCAGTTGCCTTGCATGCCTGAGGCCCTGGGTTCGATTCCTCAGCACCACATAAGCAAAAAGAAAAGAAAAAAGCCGGAAGTGGCACTGTAGCTCAAGTGGTAGAGCTCTAGCCTTGAGCTGAAGGGCTGAGGGACAGTGCCCAGACCCAGAGTTCAGGCCCAGGAAAAAACCTATTCAAAAAACGCTGCAAATTTGTCTAAACAGTTGTCTAGTTATCTTTTAGGTAATTGAACTGGGGAGTTCGACAGCCTGATGGAACAGCTCAGGGTTGCCATCATCACAGTGAACTGGACCCGAGTGGATGCCGGATTGGCGGAGGGGTTATCTTCATGGATCTCCGCTGCTATGAATCATCTTAAGGAATGGGCGGGTTTAGGAGCCCTGACAGGCCTCCTGGTGTTAGCCTCCTTGGTATGTCTGTGGTGCATTTGCCAAATTAGAGGTTCTCAGTGTCGCAGTGCAGCCATGATTATCCAAGCCTTTACAGTCATTGGAGCAGGTCAGTCCCCCCAAGCGTGGCTTGCCACCCTAAAACAATGAACACAGATTGCAAAGCCAAAGTACTGCAGTCGAGAGGCATGAGTTTTGCCCTCGAGGAGAACATGTTTGATTGCACACGGGTTCGATTCGCCTTTTCCCGTCCTTGTGAAAAACGAATCAATGGACAGGCTGAGTCATCCCTAGAGAAGGCGCCCTCTGGGAGAAGGCTTGTATGCAGTCCTTGCATTGCACAACAGGGATCAGACCTCTGTTCTCATCTGTGTTCTTTAAACAAAAAAGGGGGAACTGTAGAGAGCGGCGAGAGGCCGCACCTGGAAGATGGCGCCGGCTTCCGCCCTCTGCCTTCCCGATGGCGAGTGCTCTCTGTGGTAAACAACTCCTTAAATGGCTAAGGCAAAGAATCTGGCTTGCTTCCGCGCACCTGAACCTATTGGTGGTTCCCACGTGGCGTATCAGGGTTGGCTACCCAGCGGGTACTTAAGGCTGTGGGGAATTCTCCCCGGGGTTGGGGTCAGAAGATTACGAAAAGGTCCTGAATAAAGGGCAGAGAGAAGAGTCCGGTGTCGCGTCTTCCTTGCTGGTCGAGGCGGGTAGCGACAGTGAAGGTCACATATTGTCTATTCATAAGAAATATCCAGCTGGGTGCCAGTGGATCATGCCTGTAATCCTTGCTACTCAGGAGGCTGAGATCTGAGGATCTCTGTTCGAAGCCAGCCAGGGCAGGAAAGTGCATAAGACTCTATGCACCTGGAAGTGCAGCTGTGGCTCAAAGTGGTCAAGCACTAGCTGTGAGTGCAAAAGCTCAGGAACAGTGCCCAGGCCCTGAGTTCAAGCACCATGGCTGACCAAAACTTAAAAAAAAGAAAAAGAAAGGAAGGAAGAAAGGAAGGAAGGAAGGAAGGAAGGAAGGAAGGAAGGAAGGAAGGAAGGAAGGAAGGAAGGCAGGCAGGCAGGCAGGCAGGCAGGCAGGCAGGCAGGCAGAAGGAAGGAAGGAAGGAAGGAAGGAAGGAAGGAAGGAAGGAAGGAAAGGAAAGGAAAGGAGAAATCCAGGAAAGATTATCCATAGAGCCAGCAAAATGAGATGTGGCTATCAATCAGGGGCTGAGAGGAAGTGAAATGGGGCAAGGTTTGGAAGGGGTAGTATTCTTTTAGAGGAATGAAAATGTTCTGGAAGGATGTGGAGATAATGGTTGTATAATATCATGGGAAGTACTTTAAGTATTATTCATGCTTCAAAATGCTTCATTTCCATATGCTTTTCATCTTAATCTAAGAGAGTATTATCTATTCTGTGGAAGAAAAATCTAACCAGTTGCTGGGCTGGGCTGGGTAGCTGTGCCCGGTCCAGGGACTTGGCCCTGGAAGTGCAGCTGTGGCTCAAAGTGGTCAAGCACTAGCTGTGAGTGCAAAAGCTCAGGAACAGTGCCCAGGACTTGAGTTCAAGCACCATGGCCAACCAAAACTAAAAAAAAAAAAAAAAAAAAGACAAAGGAAGGCAGGAAGGCAGGAAGGAAGGAAGAAAGAAAGAGAAAGAAAGAGAGAAAGAAGGAAGGAAGGCAGGAAGGAAGGAAGAAAGAAAGAAAGAGAAAGAAGGAAGGAAAGAAAGAAAGAACGAACAAGCGAACGAACAAAAGAAAGAAAGAAAGAAAGAAAGAAAGAAAGAAAGAAAGAAAGAAAGAAAGAAAGAAAGAAAGAAAGAAAGAAATTAAGCAGAAATAGCCAGGAAGAATTATCCTGGAGTGGAGAAGACTACAGAACAGCTTCCAGGCCTTGAGTTCAAGCCCCAGTGCCAGCACAAAAACAACAGCAAATAAAAAATTGGGGAAACTGAAGGCTCCTTGGAGTGTTCTGAATTTTGATCTGTGCAGTGGCTAAAGGATAAAATATACACGCAAACAACGACTGGCAAACACACAGAGCTGCACTTGAGACTTGCACACTTGTCTGAGTGTGTATATAGGTCATATCCCAATGAAAAGATAAATTGGAAAGCAGGCAGTGAACAATTTGCTTGGAAGTCATCCATTTAATAGACAACGCAAGCAAGCAGCCGGGCGGAGGAATACGGCATCCGAGCACCAGAGGGAGACGCTACTCTTCAGAACCAGCCACACAGGGACAGTGCCCAGCAGAGGCCATTCTTATTCCTGGCTGATCGGAAATCACCTGAAGAGCTTTTAATAAATGCCAGGGTTTGGGAACCACCCACGGAGATTCTAATTTAATTGGCCTGGGCACCAGAGAACGTTTTTATAGCTTCCCAGGTGATTTGTTTTATCAGTGGACAAACTAGCCCACGAGCTAAGTCAGCCTGACGTCTGTTTTGGTAAATAAAGTGTTTTTGGAACGTGGCCATGCATACTCCTTTAAATCGATGGCACACCGGGAGGGCTGCAGCAGGGACCACGTGGTCTGCTGAGCACACACTGCCTCATGGCTGGGTCAGGTCAGGACAGTGCATTGGAATCACCCAGCCAGAGTATAAGACATATAAATGAGTGTCCTGCACTCTGGCCCAAACTCTCCAAGGATGAGACTGGAGTGTGACTGAATTGTAAGTTCTATCGCTGTTTCCTTTTGGGGAGTGGTACATAGGGATTGAACTCACGGTCTGGCACTTGCTTGAGAAGTGTTCCACCACTTGAACCACGTCTCCAATCTTTTTGCTTTTGGTTTGTTTCTTAGATAAGGTCTTGCACTTTTGCCTTGCCTTGGACTGAGACCACCCTACCTCCACCTCCTGACTAGCTTGGATGACAGGAGGATACTACACACCTGGCTTCCACAACTTTGTTTAGGAGGATGCCGCAGTATTTCTGATGCTCTGGGGGAATGCTTTGGGACCCTGGCACCAGGGACTATGGGCCAACTGCCAATATCTCCAACTCAGATTCCCAGGAACCGCTCTGTAGCAATTTAGTCCCTAGAAGTAACACACCAACAAGCCAAGCAGAACCCAAGTCTTGGCACTGCACAGGCCATGTGGTGAACCAGCCAGTGGCTGCCCACGTGAGGGCCACCTAGCAGAAGACAGCGGGCCTGCAAGGTCACTGCATGGTGAGAACCAGTGATTTTTCCGCAGGGACCCCCTCAGAAGGGACACGGTCTTTTGTTTCCAGAACAAAAGCCAGCCATCTAACCCTCACTCTTAAGGATGGTGGTTAAAACTATCGGGGGAAAATGAAGCGTGCACCTCCTAGTGGTGGAGACTGAGAATCATGAACCAAATTCTCACCCACCCATTGGTGCAATAAACACACATGAGAAGAGTATCTCTCTCTCTCTCTCTCTCTCTCTCTCTCTCTCTCTCTGTCTCTGTCTCTGTCTCTCTCTCTCTCTCTCTCTCTCTCTCTCTCTCTCTCTCTCTCTCTCTCTCTCTCTCTCTCTCTCTCTCACACACACACACACACACACACACACACACACCTGCAGGTACCCGTGTGAGAACATGAAGGCTCTGGGGACCTGAGGATGGGGACAAGGATTCTGGCATTATGCAGGGCTCAACTGGGCTTATGAAAGATGGCCAGAGGGACAGGCTGACACCAATTATCTCAAGCCTGGCCACACATTAGCATCACGTGATGAAGTTTTTAGACTCTTGATGTCTAGGCCATGAAATCAGCCTCTCTGGTGGCTGCAAGCAGGCATTCTCAGTGTTTGTTGATGCTCCTCTGGTGATTCTAATGTGAGCAGAGTCTGCGTGCTGGGTCTCCACATGGTGAAGACTTGTAAGAGCAAGTGGTCTGGAACAGGGGGAGATCGATATGGGGACTGACTGGCCAGTGGATAACAGGGCCTGAAAGACTACAAGGGAGTGGCAACAGATACAAGAACGTAGAGGTAAGTTGGAAACCAACTGGCCCAACCAATGGACTCTACAGATCAGTTGAGCTGAGATAGTCAAGGAAACTGGACAATGGGAATTCCGCTTTGCTTTTTCCTTTGATCGGGGACATTCTGAGATCGCCCTATTTTGGGGGAATAGTTTCGGACTAGAGAAAAGTTGCAGAGATGATGGAGAAAGCCTTTATACATCCTCTCGCAGTTTCCCCACTACCATAGTACATGTCTCCAAACTAAAAAACCAACACTGGTGTATTCCTATTTCAGATCTCACTTAGACTTCACCACTTGTTTCCATTAACACCTTTGTCTCTTCCAATCCAAGCTGGTACAATAGTTTAGCCACAATGTATCATTTCATCTGGAGCTTGTTCTGTGGCCTCAAACTCAGGATCCTCCTGCCTCAGCCGCTCCACGTGCTTGGATTTCAGGTGTATGTCATACCACTCAGCTTGTTTGGTTTTTTATTTTTAAGTGCGAATTTTTACCAACATTCCCAAAACTGTCATTGCAAAGGTATGCTCCGTAAATTGTATTCTAAGGTACTTTTTCTGGTACAAATTGTTACTATGTTTCTCACTGAAAAAAAGTCTTTCCAGTAGTTTTATTCTTTTCCTTTGGTGGGACTGGGGTTTGAACTAGGGCTGTCCTCACTCTGATTAAGACAGGTGCTCTGCCACTTGAGCCAAATCCCCAGCCCTGGTTTGCTTTCTCAGATACAGTCTCCCATTTTTGTCTGGAACTGGCATTGAGTTGTGAGCCTATGCTTCACTCACAGCTAGGATTACAGATGTAAACTTCCGCACCCTACCTATGTGTTGAAATCAGAATTTGGTAACTTTTAGCCTGGGCTGGCCTTGAATTGCAATCCTCTCTATCTTTACCTCCTGAATAGCTACGATGAAAAGCATGAGCCGCTGGCCCCATCTCAATAGAATTTTGTTATGAAACTATTACCAAAACCACCATTATCATCACTAGTAGTAGTATGAGTGTTGTCCTTTGTAGACAACATCCTGAGTTGTCTTTGATCACATTTCTGTCGACCTTTTTTGGGGGGCGGGAGGAGTCTGAAGCTGGGACTTGAAATTTGTACCTGATACTTTCGCTCATCGGCTAGTATGCTACCAAGTGAGCTACACCCCTCAACAGTTGTCTTAGGTTAGATTTTACATATCCAAATGTTACCAAGGGTACATGAGTCTTTGATTGGTTTCAAGAAGAAGCCATTTACCATGTGCTTGTTTTCCTTGGTTGCTTCCCATTGGTGTGTTTTCTTCTATCAAATGATTCCCAGTCAGGCTCTGTGGCACTGTCAGCTTTCCTAAGTGGGGTTTCTAGAATGTTCCATATGTAAGAAATTTCATCTCAGGCAATGCTATCAGTTGCTAGTTTCATTTTGCCTGGGTTGTTCCTATCAAGAGTATTTATAACTGGGTGCTGGTGGCTCACATCTGTCATCCTAGCTACTCAGAAGGTTGAGATAGGAGGATCATGATACCAAAGCAAGCCCAGGCAGGAAAGTCCACGAGACTCTTATCTCCCATAAACTACTCAGAAAAAGACCG
This sequence comes from Dipodomys merriami, assembly GCF_024711535.1. Lineage (NCBI taxonomy): Eukaryota > Metazoa > Chordata > Mammalia > Rodentia > Heteromyidae > Dipodomys > Dipodomys merriami. The sequence goes on from NW_027203359.1 coordinate 1,421,277, forward strand.
AAGTGGTGCTGTGGCTTAAGTGGTAGAGTGCTAGCCTTGGGCACAGAGAGGCTCAGGGATAGTACCCAAGCCCTGAGTTCAAGCCCCAGGAATGGCACACACACACACAAAAAGAATATTTATGTTGGCTTGGATAAAAGATAGGTTGTTTGTATGCTTGAGGCTGTGGAAGAACTGAGCAGTTCTCAGATTTTCCGGGAATGTATGAGTATCCAAAATCCATCTGCGGTGATCACTCACTCAGTTCTTCTGAATGTTTGTGCTTACTCTAGATCTCATGGATTTTCCTAAAGCTGTGCAGGCCCGCCTCTCTGCTGGGTCTCAGATCAATGAATGGGGACATTCACTGCATGGCCTAACTGTCCTTGCCTGCTACAAATCACAGTAAGTGAATTGCTAGGAAAAGGACACCGCTGGGAAAGCAACGCTAATTGGGCTTGAGTAGTGAACAGCCATCGCCCCCCCCATCCTTTCCCAGCGTCCCCAGCTGTGTCCATTAAAGCCAGCTTCTCATTTGCATGTACATAAAATGGAACACAGCTCAGAAAAACTGTGCCAGCATAGACATGGGACCACCAGCAAGAGCTTCCTGTGTGAGATTTACCCCCCAGCCTCTCCCTGACACCCCAGCACAGCATCTGGGGTTCAGATAGAGGGGCAGGGCTTAGTTTCATGAAGAATTTCAAGAGTTCTATACTTTCTTTCATGAAGAATTTCAAGAGTTCTATACTTTCTTTCATGAAGAATTTCAAGAGTTCTATACTTTCTGTGGGATACAGCAATGCTTAGGGAGTCAGGTTCTGAGATGCAGATGCAGAGTTCCTGACTTAGGATGTCTTTAGTGAGGCTGAACAGTGTGTGTGTGTGTGTGTGTGTGTGTGTGTGTGTGTGTGTGTGTGTGTGTGTGTGTGTGTGTGTGTGTGTGTGTGTGTGTGTGTGTGTGTGTGTGTGCAGGTCCTAAGGCTTGAATTCAGGGCCTGGGTGCTGTCTCTGAGCTTTTTTGCTCAAGGCTAATACTCTACCACTTAAGCCACAAGCTCCATTTCTGGCTTTCTGGTAGTTAATTGGAGATAACAGTCACACAGACTTTCCTGCCCAGGCTGACTTTGAACTGTGATCCTCAGATCTCAGCCTCCTGAGTAGCTAGGATGACAGGCACAAGCCACTGGTGCCCAGAGGACAGTGACATTTTTTGTAAGTGTAACAAAGAGTTGTAAGTGTAATCAAAAGTTGTGCACATCCCAGGCAGGTTCACGCCTACGGCTCCACACAGGTGTGTACCGAAGGTTACTAGCACTTGACTACTTTGTGTGTGTGTATGTGTGTGTGTGTGTGTGTGTTGCTGGTCCAGGATACTATCCCTAAGCTTTTTTTGCTCAAAGCTAGTGCTCTACCACTTGAGCTCCATTTCCTGCCTTTTGGTAAACATCTCACAGATTTTTCTTGCCCGGGCTGGCTTTGAACAGTAATCCTCAGATCTTAGTCTCTGAGCAGCTAAGATTACAGGTGCAAGGCACCAACGCCCAACTCGCTCGACCTCTGTAGTGTAGTCAGACCCCAGCATTAATGTATTAAGATACATGTTGTATTACTATAAAATGTTTGTTTCTTCTTTATAATTACTAGAGTATGCTCTAGTAATTATATACGCTGTTTATTTCATGCATAAGATTTCACTATAGGACAGCAAAGATTTGTTTTTATTTATAACAAATCATTCTGGCCATGTGGCAGTGGCTCAGGTCTGTAATCCTAGCCACTCAGGAGAATGAGATTTGGGAACTGAGGCTTAAAACCAGTCCAGGCAGAGAAACCTAAGAGAGTTTTTATTAACCAATTAACCAGCAAAAAGCCAGAAATGGAAGTATGCTCAAGTGGTAGAGCGCCAGCCAAGTAAGAGCTCAAGGCCCTGAGTTCACAGCCTCGTACTGGCACAAAATAAACAAACAAATAAATTTTTTAAAACTCTTTTTTTTTCCTTTGGTCATGGGGCTTGAACTCTGGGCCTAGGTGCTGTCCCTCAGCTCTTCAGCTCAAGGTGAGCACTCTACCACTTGAGCTACAGCGCCACTTCCAGCTTTTTCTGCTTATGTGGTGCTGAGGAATTGAACCCAGGGCTTCATGCATGCAAGGCAAGCACTCTACCACTGAGCCACCTTCCCAGCAAAACACTCATTCTTATAAGAAAATGTTTGACATAAAAGGGAGGTTATTAGGTATGCTTGGAATTAAAAATAACTATTCAGACTGAATAATGACATATTCTAGAAATTGAGACCCAACAGAGCCAGCATGCTCCAAGTTACAAGGTGAACCAGCATCTCTGGACACAGACACCAAAGAATCCAGTTCTCGCTGGACAGCCTCCCTCCCCCAGGGCCGCGGGCCCGGCTTGTCTGGTTTTGGAGAGCTCCTTGTCCTCACTGAGCTCTTACCAAGGCCTGATCATTGAATAGCACACAGCCTTAAAAGAAATTGCAAAACCTTCGCTGGATTGTCAACTACAGAAGCTCAGGATCTTTGCCTTCCACATGTAGAAATTACAAAATAAATGGAGGTCTGTCGCCGGTTCTCTTTGAACACAAATTGCTGCTGTCCTTGTCTGTTTAAAGGTAGACTCAAGGCCTTCAAGGAAAATGGCAAGAAAAATAACTTCCTTGACTTGGGAAGGAAATAAGAGTTTGTAGATAGAGACCTAAAGCCTGAGATTTTAACATATTAGTACACCAACTTTGTTAATGACAATAATACAGGGACACAGGGTGAGTGGTAGTTAATTTGCCTATGCAGTGTCCCCACAACTGTTCAAGTGTGTGTGTGTGTGTGTGTGTGTGTGTGTGTGTGTGTGCTGGTACTGGAGCTTAATTAGCTTTTTCACTAAAAGCTAGCATTCTACCACTTGACCCACAACTCCACTTCCAGCTTTTTCATCTTAACTGGAGATAAGAGTCTCATGGATTTCTTTTCCTGCCCTGACTGGCTTCGAACTGGGATCCTCAGATCTCAACCTCCTGAGTAGCTAGGATGACAGGTGCAAGTCACTGGCACTCAGCTTTATAAGCATTTGTGTTGCTCATATGCTGGCATCTCTGCCACTTGCTATACTCTGGCCATGAAAATTATGTGATTCTTCTGTCTGTATGAACCTAAGGCTGAGGAACAATGACCCCATTGCATAATGATCCCAGAGAAGATTCACTCAGTCAGAAGAGCTTGAAGCCGGGAGGAGCCTGGCGAGTCAGAAGCACAGAAAGGAGAGTGGTGGGAGTGAGCACTGAACGTATGGAAAGCTTCTGACTTGTAAATAGCAACAGGGCTCTAGAAAGCAGTCATTTTCCCAACTGAAGACAAGGACATCTCAGCGAGGCAGGCCCTGCACTGTGCTTGCAACCCTGGGTAGGACAGAGCCAGCCCAGGAGGACTCCCAGTTCCCTGGGAGAAAACAAACACTGCCTGTCCTCTTTAGGAGACAATTCTGGAATTCTGCATATGATCACACCAAAGCTTCAAAGAAACAAAAGAGATACAATTATCAAGCAGACCCCAGGCACCCCCAAATGCGGCAAGGCATGCGGTGGCAGGGACACCTGTCTCATTGCCATCTGGCTGCTTGTGGGGCCAAGGGGGAAAGCCTCTTCAGAGAATTCATGTTTTCAGTAAGGTCTCCAGAAACTCATCACAGAGTGTCCTGTATAAGAAATTGAGATTGACTCTATAAAAACAGCCAATGTACCCAAGTGTGGGTGGCTTATGCCTGTAATCCTAGCTCTTCAAGAGGCTGAGAACTAAAGATCACAGTTTGAAGCCAGTATAGGTATGAAAGTACACAAGACTCCAATTAACCACCAAAATAGAAACTGGATCTAGGTCGCAAGTGGCAGAGCACTAGCCTTAAATGAAAAAGTTACAGGACAGTGCCTGGGTCCTCAATATCAACATGCATATGTGCGCGAGCGCATGCACACATGTGCACCCCCTACCCACACACACAGTGAATGTTACCAGATAAGGATGCTCAGTCAGGAAAAAAAAATTGATGCTGAAAGAAAATGGGGCAGGCTGGAAAGGTGGCTCAGTGGTAGAGTGCTTGCCTTGCAAGCATGATGCTGGGTTCGATTCCTCTGCATCACATAAACAGAAAAAGCTGGAAGTAGTGTTGTGGCTCAAGTGGTAGAACACTAGCCTTGAGCTGAAGAGCTGAGGAACAGCGCCCAGGCCCAGAGTTCAGGCCCCATGACCACAACCTCCCCTCCCCCCCAAAAAATGGAGCATAGGATGTGAAGGGTAAACAAAGGAGGAGGCTACAATGCTGGATAAGAAATGCACTCATTGTCTTGACCATGTAATTGTAACCCCTCTGTACAGTATGTTCACCATAAAAAAATAAAAAAATGGAGCATAGGTGAGTGAGTTGTCAGGGGAGAGAAGAGATCAGGAGAGAAAAAGAGCTGAGGATGATACCCAGGCTGGAAAGGCTGAATCCTTCCACAGAAGTGGAATAAGCCAAAGGCAGGCTCTCCAGGAAGCAAGGGACCAAACATCTGGGGAACATCTATCTTTCTGTTAAGTCTTGGAGAAAGGAGATGGCTCCTGAAATCCTATAGATCTCCCAGTTAGAGGCAGAGGGAAAAGAAAATCTTTTTCTCCTTTGGGAGATAATACTCTAGTTTTCATGTTTCTTTTAAAAAATATTTTATATATTTAAGTGGTTGTACAAAAATAGGTCAATCCAACAAATCAGTTTCTAAGTATATACCTCAATCCATTTCACCTCTTCATGTTTCTTTTTTTTTTTTTTTTTCTTTTTGATCTGTCATGGGGCCTGAACTCTGGGCCTGGGTGCTGTCCCTCAGCTCCTCAGCTCAAGGCTAGCACTCTACCACTTAAGCCACAGCACCACTTCCGGCTTTTTTTCTGCTTATGTGGTGCTGAGGAATCCAACCCAGGGCCTCAAGCATGCAAGGCAAGAGCTCTACCACTGAGCCATCTTCCCAGTCCTAGTTAATGTTTATTGTTTCAGTGGAGGAGCAAAAAAATTTCAAGATTTGGAGGTGAGGAGTGGGGGGACTTAGCAGTCAGGAGAGGAGAGAAGTAGAAAGCAGAAGTCAGAAGTAAAGAGACATGAGACAAAATAAAGTAGACATGAAGAGAGAAGGTGGAGAAGAGAGTCCAAGAAAATGACTGTTGATTCCAGCTGCTGGTTTAGGACTCTTACATGGCTCAACTCTACTTCCTCCTCCACAGTTCCATGCTACCCCTGGATCCTAGCTACTCAGAGAGGCTAATCTGGAAGATGGAGGTTCAAAACCAGCCTAAGCAAAAAAAAATCTGCAATGTTCTCTCTCCAACTAACCAGCAAAATACTAGACTGAAGGCGATGGCTCAAATGGTAGAGTGCCAGATGAGCCAGCAAGTTGAGCGAGCATGAAGTACTGACTGAGTTCAAACCCTCATAGCAGTAAAAAACAAAACAAAACAAAAGAACAAAATTTGTTCTTGCAAAACATCTATCCTACAGAAGGATCCTTAATAACGAGGCACAGTGTCACCCTAGAGACCAGGGGACACTTGGGTGCACAGAGTACTAATGCAACATATACAACTCTCTTCCAGATGACTTGAGATGAGACATGACTTGATTAAGTTGAAGGAAAAGTTAAGCAAGAACTCCCCGTTCTGGTGTTCTCTCTACAGATAATAAAAAATGGAATCAGCTTATTGTTCTGATACTCCTATTGGCCTGATCTGTGATAATTTGGTTGAACAACCATATAAAGGCCTATGACTACATCCCTGTAATCTCTATCAGGAGAAATGGTTCTTTGGGGGAAGTCACATGAAGGCCTGGTCTTCATTCAGTAGGGACAAAGGCAGGGCCCAGGACTCATAGTTGTACCAGGTCATTTCCACAGAATGATCAACACAGATTTACCCAGGACAGACTGTACAGAGCACTGAGCGAGCTGTTGGCACAGAGGAGTGAGAGAAGACATGGACATTGGAGTACCACTGGATACCAAGCCCTGGGAGTTCCTGCAGAGCCCTTGCCCTTGAAAAATGCTGTTAGAAGTGACGTCACGAGAGAAAAGAGGCCAAGTACAGTGAATGACACCCACCGATTCTCAGTAAGACCAGTCCCAGCTCAGTAAGGCAATTACATAGTAAGTCAGGATTCCTAAATCCCAGGCACATAAACACACTCAAGGCAATCCAAGTTTCCAGAAAGCTTCAGGAATAGAATTCAGAGGTTCACGGACATGGATCTGACATACATTCACGTGGAGACCCGAGTCACTTGGGAAGGGGGATGGGAAGATCCCACTGGCTAAGACTTAGATGCCATTGTGTTCTCTGTAGGATTTGTCATAGAGAACCTCAACCTACCCCAGCCCCCATCTGCTTGCCATGGGGGTCCCTTCAGCTCACTTTGATATTTCTGCCACATCTGTGGCTGAGCACCTAGAGAGAGGCAAAATACACCATCAAAAAGTATCACTTTAGCTGGGCACCAGTGACCCATCCCAGTGACTCAGGGGCCTGAGATCTGAGGATCCCTGTTGGATCCTCCTGCCAGCTTAGGCAGACAAATCTGAGAAACTTGTCAACAGTGAACCAGCAAAAAGCTGGAAGTAGAGGTGGGTCTAGCTTAAGTAGTAGAGTGGTCTGAGGCTCTGAGTTTGAGCCCTACCTAGTAATGGTACAAAAAAACAGCAACGACAAATACCATTTTACTTCCTTGACTTGTCCTAGATTGGCTTCACAAGCAAAGACGGCGAAGAGAAGTCAGGGGGATGGCTCTTATGCAAGCAAACAAGAAAAACCATCAAAGAAGAATAAAAGCAAGAGGCTATGAGACTGATTCTGATTTCACCAACAATGCTATGTATTAATTTCTTTGTCAGTGCCTGGAGAAAGTAGGTATTTGGGGATGATGAGGCTCAACTAATGGGTGAGTTCACACTCCACTATAAGGAGATGCAGTGGTCTCCAAAAGTGTGAGCTCTGGAGATCTATGCACCTGCTTCTCTCTTTGGTGGCTGTGGGGCGAGAGACAAATAGTTCTAGATCTCAGTTTACCTGTCTGCAAAGTGGGGCTGTCAATATTTACCTTGGGCTGTTGTGATAAGAATCAGGGGGGATACTGCACACAGATCAAAGCTTAGAACAAATCTGCCTAACTCAGCAGCTTTAAGTTTTGTAATTGCAGTCTCTACCTGGGGTGTATGTATGTGATCTAGCATCTAAGGCAAAACAGATGCCTCACATGGTGGCTGTGGGTGCCTTTCCTCATCTGAGAATCATGATGCTTTTTTCTGTTTCGTTTATCTTCCCAGGCAGTACTGAGTTTGCACTCAGGGATTTAAGCCACCAAGAAGTATTCCCTATTCCAAATCCTCTCTGGGGAAGGTGTGGGCTAAGAGTTAGAGGACCTTGCTCACCAACCAAATACAGGACAACTCTGCACAGGCCTAGAAACTGGGGATTTCCTTTTTTTTTTTTTCTTGGTGGTACTGGGGTTTAAACTCTTACACTTGCTAGACTAGTGCTCTGCTATTTGAGCTACAATCTCAGTCCTTTTGCTTTTGGTTTACGTTTTCAGGTAGAGTTTTATGCTTTTTATGGGGGCCTGTCTTGGGACCAGGATCCTCTTACTACAGTTCTAGAATAGCTGGAATGACAGCCACTATACCCAACTTGTTGTTGTTGTTGTGTGGGTGGGTTTTTTTTTTTTTTTTTGGATAGGGTCTCAAACATTTGCGTAACAGGAAGTACAGGCATGAACCATCTCGCCCTTCTAAACAGGACATTTCTAAGGGGTGCCTCTTCCTTACTGTTCTGAGGAGTGTGGTCACTGCTGCTCCCAAGAATGATGTCTAGACACTTCAACATCCGGGGGCTTCCTCAGAGTCATCGGTAAAAAAGGAGATTTTGCTGACTGAGCAACAGGTATATGTGTAGTGCATTTCCAAACAGTGACAAAGGATCAACGGCCTTCACTAACCACATAGGAAGTGGCCACACAGAGCCTGGGCAGGGCGGTTCTTCCTCTTCATTCAAAAGCAGACTTGGTCTGTTTCTCAATTCCTGTTTTTTGGGATTTTTCTTTATTGTTGTTACAAAAGGAGCCTTTGGTAGTCAGGGGAAGCTGATGGGTGTCTCTAGGCATAGTGTCTTTTTAAACAAATAAAATGAAAAGAGTTACCAAAGTGACCATATTAAAGCACAGTTTTTAAGCCAAACAATGAATGTATGATGCATTTTATTATTTTTTGGGGGGGTAGAGGACTGGGGCTTGAACTCAGGGGCTGGGTACTGTCCATGAGCTTTTTCACTCAAGGCTAGTGCTCTACCACTTGAACCACAGCTCTATTTCCAGCCCTTTTTTTTTGGTAGTTAACTGGAGATAAGAGTTTCACTTGACTTTCCTGCCAGGGCTGGCTTTGAACTGTGATCCTTATCCTTATATTTCAACCTCCTGAATAGCTAGGATTACAGATAGGAGCCACCAATACCCAGTTTCGTAATGCATTTTAAATCAGGAAGCAACACGTAACTTCCACTTATCTGAAGGTGATGGAGTCCTACCACATCTGTGAAGTACAGGAACACACCTGCGAGTTCCATGGATGGCAGAGCCACAGGCTTCCTACCATACTTCTGCTTTGCTCCTTGTGTTTCTTTTTTTGGTTTTTTGTTTTTTTTTTGTCAGTTGTGGGGCTTGAACTCTGGGCTTGGGTGCTGTCCCTACACTCTTCAGCTCAAGGCAAGCGCTCTACCACATTAGCCACACTGCCACTTCCAGTTTTCTAGTGGTGGTTTTTATTAGAGATAAGAGTCTCATGGACTTTCCTGCCCAGGCTGGCTTTGAACCATGATCCTCAGATCTCAGCCTCCTGAGTAGCTAGGATTATAGGGGTGAGCCACCGGCGCCCGGCTCCCTGTGTTTCTTATTGAAGGAAATGCTGCCAGTTTGTCAGAATCCATTCTGAGGTTAACAAACCTCAACATGAAATTCTTTTCCCATCTCAATTGACAGGTGCCTTCAATTCTATTCCTAGACCCAGGCTGGCAACTCCTGCAGTTAAGTTGAGCGTGGGAACGTGATGCATTCCCACTGCATCCAACTGAACTTTATGTTTGACCTGGGGCAGGTGCTGGGCATGGCTCTAAGAAGATAAGAAAAGAACATGTCAATGTAGACCACTCAGACCCCTTCTGATGGTTTTATTATATAAGCTATTGTTTCTCTCAAACAATAGCTTGTAAAAATATTCATCTGTGGAGACAAATACACATGCATCAATGGCAAAAATGAACCCAGAACCAGGGCCATCTTCACTTGTAAAGATCTTAGAGCTAACTACCCCATCGCATGGCTGCACAAAGTTTGATTCAAAGGTCCACTAGCTCTCTAGCTGCATGATCTTGGCTGAGTTCAGTTTACCACTATACTTCAGTTTTCTCACAGTTCTGGGGAAAATAATCATCCTGCATCATAGGATGAGAGATTATGCATGCAGAATGCTTAGCATAGGACCAAGGAAGAGGAAGAAGACAGTACATGTCAGGTGTGTGAGAATAAGATTCTTGCTAATACAGTAAAAAAAAAAAAAGTGTGTGTGTGTGTGTGTGTGCACGCGTGTGCGTGTGCCAGCTGGCACTCTACCACTTGAGCCATTGAGCCATGCCTCCCATGCACTTCCAGCTTTCGGATAATTAGAGATAAGATTCTCACAAACTTGTCTGTCCAGGCTGGCTTTGAACCACAATTCTCAGATCTCAGGTTCCTGATTAGCTAGGATTATAACATGAGCCACTGGTGCCCGGCAATAAAAGAATATTAAGTTTACATAGTTTCAAAAATTTGTATGATCCAACCTTGCTTGTGTACCTGTAACCCCTCTGTATAGTATCTTTACAATAAAAATATAAATAAATAAATACATTTAATCCTAAAAAATTTGTACGATCCATACTTAGTGTACTTTAAATTAAAATATGTGCTTTAGAGAGCTGTTGTACCACAAGTAATCAGAAACAACCCACATGTCCTATAATCAGAAGAACAGGCAGGTTAATGAATAACTGTACTATGAAAGGAAGGGAAAAGAATTATCGAAAAATACTCCTCAATGCATCCTATAGGTCTACAGTGTTTTCTTCATACCAAACCAAGACAAAGACATGAGATGCAAAGAAAAACAAACAGGTGAATATCTTTTTTGCATACAGATGCAAAGATCCCTTACTTAAGTGTTAGGCACTAGATATGAAGTGTTCGCTGATAGGCTGGCTGTGCAAAGCTTGGTCTCTAGCTGTTGGATCTAATTTAGTATATGACTCCATTATTTGATGGTATTGGAGGTGGTGGGGCCTAGTTGATGGAAGTTGGTCACCTGTGCATGTTATGGAATGCAGGATATTTTGCCTCATCTTAGGCCCAAAGAAATGGATCCATCTGACCATGGATGAAAACTTCTGGAAACCAGGAGCCCAAAACAACTCCTTTCTTCTTTAAGTAGTTTTTTTTCTCAGGTAATTTTTTCACGGTGACAAAAAAAATAAAGGTGAACACAAAAGTATTAGCAAACTGTATATAAAAAGAATTATACACTGTGCCCTAGTCGTGTTTATTCTAGGAATCTAAGTGTGATTTAATATCTAAAGATCATTAGATGCAATATCAAAAGCATATGGAAGAAAGCACCAGATCATACGAATGGATGCACAAAAGGAATCCAGGTGAATACTAGTGTCTGTGTGATTTAAAACCCTCAACAAACTAGGAACAGAATTCTGGAATTCTCCCTACCTAGAAAGTCAAGCTGTAAAACTAGTACCAGTGGTGAAAGGCAGAAACGTCCCCTCAGATCAGGAATAAGGTAAGATGTTCGTTTACACCACTTCTACTCAACATGGTACTGAAGAGTCTCCCCAGGCATGAAAAGAATATATCACCTTTATAGGAAAGATTAAAACTATTTCCACTTATAAAAGACATTCTTCTCTACATAGGAAATCATTAAACATGATTAGGTAACCTATGAGAACATGATTAAAACTAATATGGCACAGGGTGAACTAATACACCATAGCAGACCACATGGTATAAAATCAACATACAAGAATCAATTCTGTTTCTACACACTTGCAATAAATAATCCAGAGTAAAATTAATCAAAAACATTTGTAATAATATTAAGAATAAAGTACTTGCCAAGAAATAAACAAAAAAGTATAAAATTTAATATTCTGAAAACTATTTTATTAAAACACATACATATACAAAACCTAAAGGGCCACGAGCCAGTAGCTCACACCTATAATCCTAGCTATTTAGGAGGCTAAGATGTAAAGACGGCAGTTCAAGAAAGTCTATGATACTCTTATTGCCAGTAACCCATCCAAAAGGCCAGAAGTGGAGCTGTGGTTCATGTGGCAGAGCACTAGCCTGGAGCAAAAAAGCTTAGGGACAGTGCCCAGACCCTGAGTTCAAGTCCCTGGACTGGTACACACATGCATGCTCACACCCATACACCCTAAAGGATCCAAATAAATGGAAAGATCTCTCATGTTCATGGGTTGGAATACTTAACGTAGTCAGAGGTAATATTTACAAATTAGTCTACAGATTAATATTAGAACATAACAAGATCATCTTAAAATTCACCTGGAGGATTAAGGAGCTCAGAGTAGTCAAGACAGCTGAAAAGGAAGATCAACAGGGAAAGCTCACCTCCCCCCCCCCCCCCCCGCCCATTCCACAACTAACCACACAGCTACCATGTCCTGCACAGACAGACCTACAGATGAAAGAGTCCAGAGTCCAGAAATCAGCCCTCACATTGATGCTCAATTAATTACTGACAAGAACACCAAAACAATCCAGTGGGAGGAAGAATAGTCTCGTGTGTGTGTGTGTGTGTGTGTGTGTGTGTGTGTGTGTGTGTGTGTGCGTGCATGCATGCGCGTGCACTGTACTGGTTCTTGAACTCAAGGACTCCTGTTCCAGCTTGGCTTTTCCGCTTATGGCTGGCACCCTATCACTTAAATGGGTGCCTGGCTCCACCCTTCTTCTCTTCCCCTGAGCTACCCAGAATTCTTTATTAGTTTCAACAGCCGCCTCACCAACACAGCCCTTTCCACCCACACTGCATGGGGACAGGGATGGCTCCTGACCCATCTCCTGTTAAGTCTGTCAGGTGAGCCTGATCCACAGGGCCTGCAGAACTTTCTCCTGGGCTCTGGGAAGACGGGGCCTTCATCAGAATTCCTGTGTAATGTTACTGCCACACCTGATAGCAGGAATAGAGACTTCATTTTCTTTCTTTCTGTTTCTCTCTCTCTCTCTCTTGTTCTTTCTTTCTTTCTTTCCTTCTCTCCTTCCTTCCATCTTTCTCTTTTGATCAACTTTCTTTAATAAATGTCACATTTTCACTTAAAAAATAAGAATTTCCAAATTTTTTTGAGTGAAAATCCATAATCCAACAGTTGCAATTAATTGCATTTATAAATATTTCATTCTATTCAATATTCTGATTGAAAAACACCGTACTTTACATCACAGATGAAATAAGCCAATGTTATAATGGCAAGGTTGATTTCATTATCACAGTATTCTGCTGTACTGAAGCTGTTGGATTAGGTGGGTCTTTGTTGGAATATAAGGGTGCCAATGTTGAGGGGATGACACTGATCAAGACGCACTGTGCACATAAACTGCAAAAGAATGAAATACACAACCTAAAAATGAAGAAAAGTGAGGGAAGGGGTAGGAGGGTTGGGTGAGAATGTTGAAAGAGGTGATAATGACCAAGGCAGTCCTTTTATAAACTGCTCTGTTCAATGGCAACTCCTTTGCATAACTACTTAAAGATAAATAAGACTTTTTTTTTTTTTTTTAAATAGAGAGACTTTCCTAGCTACCAGGGAGGCTGCAATCTGAGTATCAAGGTTCAAAGCCAGCCTGGGCAGGAAAATCTCTGAGACTCTTATCTCCAATTAACCACCAGAAAACGGGAAGTGGCGCTGTGGCTCTAGTGGTAGAGCACTAGCCTTGAGCTGAAGAGCTGAGGGCCAGCGCCCAGGCCCGGAGTTCCAGCCCCATGACCGACAGAAGAAAAAAAATATAGACTTCATTTTCTAGTCACACTGGAAGCTGGCTATGACCCTGGGACAAAGCACTGGCCAATCATGTGTAAGGGGAAGGACCAGGAATTGTGGGAAGCCCTTGTGGGCACCACCTGTACGCATCTAAACCTCTTATCCAGATGCTGTAGGAGTCCACTGCCCAGCTTTGCAGGCTCTGCTACTCCAGCAGAGTGGAGACAGCCAAGAGCTCTGGTCACTTAGGCCCCTCCCCGCAGACACAGCCATCACCCAGCCACAGGTGCTGAGTGATTCTTGTGGGAGCCCAGCTCTTTTGCCTCTAAACTCAGAACTGCTTGCTAACCTGGTGCCCTGCCACTCGCCAGGCATCCAACCCTGTGTCTTTCACGGTGCTCTGTAGGAGGAGGGTGCGCTCCCTGCCACACACTGTCACTGCGGTCACAGACACACAAACCACCTGTCTAGCTTTCCTTCCATGGAGACAGAGTCTTGTGGACTTTTCTGCCCCAGCTAGCCTGGCACCATGCTGGAGATGACAGGTATGTGCCACTCTACCCAGCTATTGCTGGAGAAGGGCATCTCTTGAACTTCTTTGCCAGGAATAGCCTTGACTCACAATCCTCCCATCCTCAGCCTCCCAAATCGCTAGGATTACAGCTACCACTAGTTTCATAAATTGTACTGTACACACAACACCTTACCTCCAGATCCAACTCTGAGGACAGCTAAACTATTAACATTAACAGAAACACATGAAAGTCTTGAAAAGTATATCGGAAATAGTGTAAAAGACAAAAAAAATAGTATGGATCTAGGGAGGACTACATCATATGTGGCCATGACAATCGGAAGAGTTAAGAGAATACAACTGTCCCCGTTCTCTCTCAGAAATAAGTGAGTGCGCAACGACACAGGGAATATGTGAGATTCGTCCTTGGAGGGTCCTACAGGAATAGAAACTTCAGCGAGTTTTGTGACATCAAAAGTTCCCTCTCTGAAGGATGGTGGGTCCTGGTCCTACAGGAAGAGAAACTGCAGCAAATTGTGACATCAAATTGCTCCTGCCAGTTCAGCAGAAGTGAGCAGGACTTCCTGTTGTTTTTTTTTTTTCATGCCTCCACAGAGCAAAGCCCAGAGGTCTCAGGGCCAAGGCTTAGCTGAAGACGCAGTCACCTGCCTGGCCAGCCCAGTATTGTCTTAGAGTGAGAAAGTGAACACCTTTCCAGAGCATAGTTCTCCCACTGTCTTGCACCCCATTTCCATCTATGGTCTGACCCTTGGGCTCACTGACCCAGGGATTTCCCTTCCAAGGAAGGGATGGAGAGGAGACATGCTGGCAGGCAGTTTTGATCACATGTTGGGACCAACCAACCCTGAGCACTTAATGAGACTTCTAAAGATGGCTGTCTGTCCACGGGAAGATGGGGGTGTAAAGCACAGCATTTGGAGAGCGTGGTAAAACGCTTGGCAATTCAGGTAAAGTAAGTGCAGGAGGCAGAGGCTGGAGGAATGGGGGAGGGCTTTCCCATGGCTTTCTGCACCCCCCTCCTCATGCCCAAAATTATTAAAGTCATGAATAACCTAGTGGCCTCCATCCTCACCCCGTTCTCTCCTTTCCTTCCTTCCAAGGGGAAAAGCAGTTACAGGGCCGCTCCCAGGATCGCCACTACAGGGAGAATCTGCTACCAACCAGAGAATAGTGGGACAGCACTGGAGCACCCTGTCAGTCTTGAGAATGGGGGTGGGGAGAGGGATGGGACCACAGAGAACAGAATGCCAGCGCACTGAGGACCAGGGAGACCTTGAGGAGTGTTTAGGGAGGGAAGGTGCCTGCCAGACCTCATCTGAGATAAGAGAGACATGGCAAAGAAGAAGCGGCAGCTTCCTTATGAACTAGAGACTTTTTAAGGTGCTTTGGAAATGCAAACACATAGAATTTATGTATTTGTAAGTCATGTGGGCAATAGATCATGCTTCTTTGAAAGGAGAACTATTTTAGACAGGATATCAAGAATTACCTGGGTTACATTCAGACCAGTCTTCTCTCCCTCACAGAGAATAGCATGGCAGAGACAAGATCAAAAGATGAAGTTCAGGATTTAAAAAAGGAAATCAGGTGAGGCATGGTGATGGATGTCTGTAATCCCAGCTACTTGGTTTTTTTGTTTGCTCGGTTGGTTTTGGTTTTTGTCTTGTTGGTCATGGGGCCTGAACTCTGGGCCTGGGCGCTGTCCCTCAGCTCTTCAGTTCAAGGCTAGCCTCTACCACTTGAGCCACAGCACCACTTCCAGCTTTTTCTGCTTATGTGGTGCTGAGGAATCGAACCCGGGGCTTCATGCATGCAAGGCAAAACACTCTACCACTGAGCCACCTTCCCAGCCAATCCCAGCTATTTGTGAGATAGAGATGAGACTGCTGTTTGAGGCTAGCCTGTAATTTCAACTATACAGAGGATCACAACGTGAGACAAGTCCTGGGCAACGCACTCTAAGACTTTATCTAAGAAATAATGAATGCGAAAAGGGCTGGGAGTTTAGCAAGCTTGAGGCTCTGAGTTCAAATGGCAACATTATCAATCAACAAACAGATCTGAAAAATAAGAGGCCATTCTATTTTATAATATAACCAAGAATTTCTAATGCGACAGGCTCAGATGAGCTCCTGCAAGAAGCAGGGTTGCTGGATGACAGAGGTGAGAACCACGAGCTATGCAACACAGTTCAAATGCCAAGCTACTGGAATTTTCCAAGTGGCAAGTATTTCATTGAACAAACCCAAGCTTTTCTGAATGGATACAATGAGCCTTCCTCCTGAAGTTATTCTGGCCATGCTCACCCTAATAAACAAGGTATGTATGCCTTCTGCACCTCAGTTTCCTTTTGTTGCAAGATGGAATTGATCTCAACTTTCCTGCCTACCTGATTAAGGTCTGTTCTGTGTTTTGGTACCAGTTTATAATTTGATATACTCTGTGGTTCTCAATATTTTATTGTTTGGATTGCCTATAATTTGATTTCAAAAGCTTTTTCCCTGGTCTTGACCTCAAGTGTGTGTGTGTGTGCATATGTGTGCACATGTGTGTGCATGCACACACGTGCACATGCACTGGTTCTGGATCTTGAATCAGAGCCTCAGGCTCTTGCTTGCTCATGGCTGGTGTTCTTCCACTTGACCACATCTTCACTTTCAGCTTTTTGCTGGTTAATTGAAGAGTCTCAGACTTGTCTGCTTGGGCTAGCTTCTAACCTCAATCCTCAGATCTCAGCCTCCTGAGATTACAAGCGTGAACCACCAGTGCCTTGCCTTTAAGATAATTCTTGTTTCCAGTGATTACCTGCTCCCCCCTCTAAAAAATCACCAACATCCCCATATTATATTTTAATTTTTAAAATTTTATTTAATCTTTCTTATTGTGAAGTTATATATCACTTTTAACTATTCATGATGGACAGTTGGATAGCATTTGATACATTCACAATGTTGTGTTTGCCTTAGCAGTTCTACCAAAATTAAGTTAGCCACTTTTAGGCGAAAATAGTAGCTACGCGCTTTACCTGTAAATTCTCCCACAGCTTATACCGAAGCTCTACCCACACAACAGTGACATTCTTTCTGCCTTCCTTCAGTCCCTGCCTCCTCTCTGCTTCCCCAGGTTTTTCTAGAACCACACAATATTTGGCCTTGTTGTGTCTGGCTTATTTCACCAAATAAAATTGTTTTCAAGGTCCATCTGCACTGTACTAACAAATCTCACTCCTTTTGGCTAAGAAGGGACTCATTGTTTGTAGACACCATGTGGTGATTTTCAAGCCTCTGTGGGTGGACCTGGGGGAGGAGCTTCCTCCTGGGGGTGGGGCTTCCCTCGGGCTGTGGATCATAATAGTGATTGGGAACTTGGGTGTCCAAATATCTGTACAAGTCCCTAATCAAAACCAGCAAACGCTGTTCCTACAACAGCAACGGGTGGGATCGTTTAGAAGATGTTTAAAATGCAAAAGCGTATGATGTCTTCACAGGTGATGCATGGTTTGTCCTTTGTAATAGGAATTCCCTTACAGGAGCTCATTGTCCTGGAAGAGGAAGTGGGCTTTAGGGAGGCTGAGGACAGGAGGCAGACCTCATGAGGCTGAGCGGCTAGTGTGACTGCCTGATGCCAGGATGGGCACTGTGTAGGGTTAAGCAACATGCCCAAGTTACAGAGACAGAACCCCACACTTCAGACGCTGTCCAGGTCTCATTATGCTTCACCTGCTTTGTGAACACATTTGCATCCCCAAGCCCTGTGTCTGTCCTGCCCTCTGCCTGTAGCGTTTTTCTGTGCCCCCTCTCTCCTCCCCCATCCACTGCTGTCCAGCAGCCCCTGCATAGACTCTGCTCCTTCATGCTTCCACGCCCATGGGGGAGCTTCAAAGGGTGGCTTGCAATGGTAGTGGGGAGATTGACACCCCTATCTTCCATCAAAACCATTTCCCAAATCATCCCATCTACAGAAGAAAAAAAAATCCTCTACTAGCTATGCAAATGCAGCAGACCAAGGTTAAATTCCAAGTGACCCCAAGCTTCCCTGTGTGGAAATTCTGGAACTGGCTTCTGAAGTATAGGAGAAGAGATGGGCGGACCAGTGCTCAGGGTCGGGCAGAGAACGTGAGCTGGGGGAAGGAAGAGGGTGATGGTTCTCTTCTATCACCCGCAGGGCCCTGTGGTGCCAGCCAAGGGCACCCAGCTACTGCTGTGTGATCGCAGCAGGTAGACAGAGACACCAAGATGAGACCGGAGTTGTGAGCAAGGCCACTGAACAGGAGGCCCTGCAACATAGCCGTGTCCCTAAGCATCGTGGTTCCCGCTCAGCAGCTGAAGCCCTGGCTTGGTCCCGGTTGCTCGCTGGCCTATGTTTGGAAGGAAGCCTTTCATGCCCGCTCTTACCCCTGGATATACCTCCCTAGCATAGAGTCTGGGGAGGTTTGCCTTGCCACCAAGGCCTTGCTGATGCGTCCTGGCTGAGGGGCTCAGACCCACCGTAGGCCGTTGCCACCAGCGGCCTTTTTGCTGTGCCACACTCGTCTCTCTCTGTCTGGCCTTTCCAAGCCCCTTGCCCACGCTGCCCTCTTTGCTCAGCGTCTCCCCCGCACTCTCCCATCGCTGGGCGGCTCGTCAAGGATGAACATCCTTCTGAGGGTGCACAGAGGCAGAACTGACAATGGCCCTGTCACACCCTGGGTCCCAGCTGTCCCCAGGGAGGTACACGCTGCTGATCTGCGCCCGACACCCCCTTAGCCAGCAGAGATCAGCCCGCGCATCCCAGCATGCAAGAGGTGTGTGTTTCACCCCCTCCACCCCCGAACACAAACGACACTGAGTTCTAACGGGTTCGCCCCCCCCCCCCCAGGTCACTTCACTCAACTTCTTCCCTGGTTCTTCCCTGCTGGGCAGCGCGTTCCATCCTTCCATTCACACTTTCGCCTCCTTAACACGTGCAATCGTGCAACCGGATGGGACTTTCTCTAGGAGAGTGTGACATTACCGCCCGTGGTGATTGTGATTGTGTGTGTGTGTGTGTGTGTGTGTGTGTGATCTCAGCTCAACCAACGTCCACCGCTTCCTGTCCCCCCCCCCCACTTGCAAGGTCGGTCCTTCATCAGATGGAAACGTCCACAGCAAAACTTCTCCAACTTAAGGAGCATTCACATCTCTTGGGGTGGGGGTGGGGGGAGGCTCACCCCCCTTGCTTGCCCCCCCTCCCCGCCCCAGTCCTGGCTCCGGGGAGGGGAGCTGAGATTGCGGTTTCTTCTCCTCCCGAGCGCGCGCAGGGGATGGCTGCCCTCGCTGCCCGCCCGCGTTCGCAGCGCACCGCCCGGCACCACCTGTGGAGCAGGCAGCGGCCGGCTCCCCGCAGAGGCTGCGGGAGAGGTGTGTGCGTGTGGAGGGGTGTCGGTCTCGCCCCCGGGCAGGTGGGGCGCCGCCGGGGTCCCTTACCTATGGTGGACACGACGGTGCCCACGAAGTAGAAGGCGCCGGTGAAGTCCCAGCGCGGACGCACGCTGTCCACGCGCACGCCCGCGCGGGCGGCTTCCTCGTAGTGGCGGAGGAAGCCGCGCAGCTCGTCGCGGCTCAGGTTGTGGCCGCGGCTGAAGTTGGCCAGGCGCTCCTCCCAGCGCTGCTTGGCCTGGCGCTCGTGCGCCAGCTCCAGCGCCGAGAACACGGCGGCGCCGCCCAGCAGGTAGAGCAGGATGAGCGCGGCCAGCAGCGCGAAGCGCGCGTTGTCCTCGTTCAGGTGCCCGGGGCCGCAGCTGCAGCCCCGGCCGGCCATGGCCGCGGTCCTCCCGGGGCTGGATGGGGAGGGGGGAGCACTGGCCCCCCCCTTGGGGGAGAGGGTGCGGGGTGCTGCTCACCCCGCACCGGGACGCCCCGCCGCCGGCGCGCCCATGGCCGCCAGGCGTCCCCCCCGCACCCGCGCCGCTTCGGTGGGGCCTCCGCCGCCGGCGTGCGCCCCGGCTCCCCGCTTTCGAATCCGCTCCGTGGCCGCCGTCCCCGCCTCCCCCGCCCCCCGCGCTCCTCCGGAACGTTCTCCGGAGATCCGAGCGCCCCGCCGCCCCGCGCGCCTCTGCCGGGCACGAGGCTGCGGGCGCCCGGCGTGCACCCCGCCTCCCCGCCGGCCCCGGCCCGGGAAGGGGGCGTGGCGCGTCCTCACGGCCAACTCGGGCGGACTCGAACTCGGCCCGGAGCGTACGCTGCGGATGGCGGGGCACCGGCGGGTAAGCGGAGCCTCGGGGTGAGGTGGCGGCGGCCGGCGCTTCCCCAGGTGTTGGTTGGAAGGCTCGGACGGGGCGGGGAGACGCTGCGCGGGATCGGGGTGGGGGGTGCGCGGTGCTGAGTCCTTGCGGCCGGGCGGAACCGGACTCGGGCCTCCGGAACGACTCACAGCGGGCGGCCGGGGTTGGGGGGACGGGAGGGGCAGAGTGGGGGGAGCTGGCACAGGTCCGGCACGGTGCCGGGCGGCGTCTGCGGACTCGGATCTTCCGCTTGGCTCCGGCCCGGCGCGGCGTCCAGCAGGCGAAGCGGCTGGAGACTGAAAACCAGAAAGGGAGGCTGCATCATGGGAGCGAAGGAAGGCCGGAGCCTCTCATCCTCCCCCTGAGCGGCCTCCTCCCCCGGGGCAGCCTTCCTCCCCACCCTCGACAGCCTCACCTTCCCGCAGCTCTCCCGGCTGCCCGGGCCACCACGCCCTGGTCCCCTGGGCGCCACACTGGACGTCTTCTCCCTGCCCCCTCCCCACGTGTTTGGCTTTACCAGTCCGGCTCCCCAAGAACGGCCGGGAGGACCGGGAGTTCCACCTGGGCCACCCCCTGGCTTGGCTGCCCCTGGCCCCTCAGTTCTCGCCCACGGTGCCCTGCAGACCAGCAGCCAGGCTCTCCGGAGATCCGCCGGGCGCCCTGCCCGGTCTCAGCCCCTGGGCGGCCCTGGGGGCCCAGTCCCTGGGCGTCCTGCGGTGCCCACGCGCTTGGCTTCCCTGCCCCGCGCGCTCAGACGCAACAGGTGGAGCCCCGCAGCTGCCGGCGGCCGAGCCCTCCCCACCGCCCCCCCCCCCGGGCCTCGGGGACCGTCCTCGCCACCTTTCCTCTCCCAACACGGGTCCCCGCCCGCAGGTCCTCCCCCCCCCCAGTACGCAGACCCCCGAAGAGCGGAGGAGGTGCCCATCTGGACGGTAGGGCTCCCTGGAGGACAGGAGAGGGCGCTCCGTGCTCTTCACACATACATCTGTCCCCATCCCCAGTCCCACGTGGCCCCTCCAGTCACCCGCCAAGGGCACGTGGGAGACAACACCGACGCGCAAAGGAATGGCTATGTGAGCATCTGGGAGATGAGATTCTCCCCACGAGCCCATCCACCCAAGACCCTCATTAGGAACAGATAGCCTGCTGTAGTAAAGGCAAATGCTCCCCTGTGGCGAGGTCCCCCTTCTACCCAGCCTTTTGGGGGTATGAATCCTCCCAGAGTAAATACTGCAATTACCTTCATTCATTCGGCATTTGATTATGGAAAACTGGCAACAGACCAATAAAGTATGTTCACAGTGCCACCCACAACTCCCCCTCCCCCCTCCCCAGTCTACAGTGAACACTGTATGATGTTTATTACGTATCTTGTTCCTCTTTCCACCATCCACCCTAGATAGAAACCAGGAATGTTAGAACTTTTTGGTTACACATCGGAATGCTCATTTTAATTTTTTTTTGTTATTATAAAGATGGTGTACAGAGGGGTACATAAGACAGGTAATGAGTACATTTCTTTTTGCACAATGTCATCCCTTCCCTCGCTCTCTCCCAGTTTTTCCCTCCCATCCCACCCACAAGTTGTATAGTTCATATGCCACATAGCATGTAGTGAGTACCACTGCTGCATTTGTTCACCCTTTGTCCCTCCATTTCTGTGCCTCCCCGAAGCCTCCCAAAGACAGATAAAGGAACAAACAAGACAAAAAGAGAACAAAACCAGTAACAAGCAGAAAACCTCTTATTTCCATTTCCTGGAGTTCATTTGGATACGTATTATTTTGTATGATCAGATGCACATAGCTATTGAGCCTTTGTCTCTCCTAACACAGTGCAGCATTCCTGTACTGTTGGTGAATGGGCTTCTGACCTGGTAGTGAACTGCACCGTCAGAGAATGTATGTAAGTATGTATTTATTTCTGTTAGAAATTTCCTGACATTTGTTTCAAAATAGTGTACTAACCTCTGGGTGCTAACCTCCTGATGCTCAAAATCCTTCAAACTCTCGGCAGTATCCATCATTTTAGTTTTAAATGTACTTTATCCTGGTGGATATCTAGTGCTATCTCATTGTGCTTTTATGTTTACATCTCACTGATGTTTCATATTTTGGTTGGCCATTTTTCATCTTTCTTTATAAACTTTATGTTGAAATATTTTATCCATTAAAAAATTGGTCTGTTATTGAGTTATTGGGATTATTTACATGTCTACGAGTTCCTTCTCAGATACATGCAGTGCAATTCTACTTTTGGCTTGCCTGTTTAGTTTCCTAGCAGTTTTCTGCCCCTCCCTCCTTCTCTTTCTTTCTTTCCCTCTTTTGTCAGTCATGGGGCTTGAACTCAGGACCTTGGTGCTGTCCCTGAGCTCTTTTGCTCAAGGCTTGTGCCCTAACACTTTGAGCCACAGTGCCACTTTTGCTTTTCTGGTGGTTAATTGGGGATTAGAGCCTCAAGGACTTTCCTGCCCAGGCTGGATCCTCAAATCTCAGCCTCCTGAGTAGCTAGGATTACCAACGGCACCTGATCCTAAGTCTGCTTTCTGACATGAGTTTTTCACTATGGCAAAGGCCCTGTCAGTCTTTCATATTTAGTGTTCTTCATATATTAAGCTATTTATTGTGTGTTTTAAAATTTGTTTCTATATGGTGTGAGATCAGAGTTAAGGTTCCCATTGATTGAGGAGAAAACTATGAATGAATTTATTTCTGGCATCTGCACAGGGTTCATTAAGCCAATCTCACAGTATTTAGATCGCTTAAAATTAGGGTAGATCAAGTTTGAGGCCAGGCCAGACAAAAAGTTAGGCCCTCATCTCAATTAATAAGCCATGTATAATCCAACACACATAGGAGACAGAGGTAGGTGGATAAGAAAACCCTGAGTACCCAGAATTACATGCCAGCTCTCATGAAAATATTGATAAAATATGATTGAATGAAAAATTAGTGGTCTCTAAATTATAGTAAACTCAATCAAACCATGTCAGCTCACAATAGCCTAAAGAACCTATGAATAAACAGCCAGCCAAGGCAAACAGCAGCAGCATCCGGGTCCTTGGGGTCAGAAAGAATGTGTGCTGACTTAGCCAGAACAGACCCAGCACTGCAGACCAGACACAACTCTTGTTTATGATCTGGAAACATGTTTTTCCCTCTCATAAGCTGAAGACTATGGGCCTCACAGTATGACGATGATTTATGAACATATGATCAAATTGGCCTGTAATAAATGCTTTAGGGGTGCAATCTTTCTCTTGCCTTTCTTCTCTAAACTTGTCTTTATTTGTGCATTAAAGAAGAAAGATTGAACAGGGTAGAGGTGGCTCACCCTATAATCCTAGCTACTTAGGAGGTTGAGATCTAAGGATTGCAGTTCAAAGCCAGCCTGGGCAGGAAAGTCCATGAGACTCTTATCTCCAATTAACCACCAGAAAACTGGAAGTGGTGCTGTGGCTCAAGTGGTAGAGCACTCCCTTTGAGCTGAAGAGCTGAGGGACAGTGCCCAGACCTCAAATTTAAGCCCTAAATTCAAGCCCCAATACTAAGAACAACAATAAAAAGGGAGATTGATCCAGGTGCCTTCTGCTTAATAAATTGCCTTGGGGCTCTTTGAAAACCTTGTTACAAAGGAACAAGACACAGTGAATGGAGACATTTGGCTACATGAACCACCCATGTGGGTCAAGCTCATTCACTGGAGCTTCTCATAGAACTAAAGGTCAACATGCAGAAACTAATTAAGACTCTGCTTTGAGATGGAATTGATTGTACTGAGATTTGTAAAGCTTTGGATCCATCTGCTCACCCCTCATTTTATGAAGTGTCTGCTTTTACAGTGCCCCAGTCTTCCTCATCTCTAGCATCTTCCCAACACTTAGCCTTGTTTCTCTCTGCCCTGGACTTAAGTCCTGGTGGGTCAGTCTGGGAATTTAACAAAACATTCTATCATGCAATTCTTTGCTCTCCTCTACATTTAGCTCAAAAGGAGTGTGGCAGTGAGGTTTGATCTGAATAATTCAGCAATTCAGTCTTGCAGACAAATGTGATGTTTGGTGATTTTTTACATACCGTTCCTTAGTTGTCATGCTGACCAGGATTCACCATGATAATGGAGGAACACAGATTTCAGTCCACCAAATCTGCTTCTTGGCTGGAGTCAGGAATATCTGTTTGCTGCCCAGATGTGGAACATAGCCCTGGATCTACACTCCCTAGGTTCAAATCCCACCTCTGCCCTTGCCAGCAGGGTGATTTTTGGACAAATAAATCTGACTAGGTTTCCTCCCCACCCCCGTCAACTTGTGAATGGGGATGGATCACAGTATCCTGATTGGCTGAACATAACCAACAGAACAGGTCTTGGCAGGTAATGTCCTGTAGTCTTCTTATTACAAGCACTGGTTTCCTAAAACATGACTTACGTGTTGATGGGAATATAGTAAGAAATGGCAGTTTGTAGTTCTTATGCCATGAATAGTTGCTTGAAATAACCAGCCTATTAAAACCTGGAGAATTTCTAAAGGTTTTATCATCCTAGGATCTGACCTATGCACAACATGTAGTTAGCACATAATTGATCGAATTTTAGATTTACCCCTACACTTAGAATCAAGCTAGTTTTATTCCTGCCAACCATTGTGTTCCTGTGCTGACTTTTGCTGCACTTTGTCATGTACGATTAATATCATTAATCCATCAATATAATTGCTGCATTTTAGGAATGTAAATAAAGAACGCCTACTTCATTTTGAGGCACTCTTAAAATGCAAAGTTCTCTTTCGTGAACTTAAAGAAGGGGTTACAGTTGCAATTCTTTCATAACCAGAACAAAAAGGCCTCAAGATTTGTTACATCTAGGTCATTCAAACAGTCCTACAACTGGTCAAGTTTCAATATGAGTTTCCTGAGAAAAATCAACTTTTAATTTCACATGGGAAAAAAAGACATCAGTCAAATCCAATTTTTTTTTTCAGTCCTGGGGTTTGAACTTAGGACCTCATGCTTGGTAAAGTAGGTACTCTACCAACTTGAGCCACATTTACAGCCCTTCAAGGTTCTTATTTTAAACATACCAAGTTTGATGCATAAACTGGTAGTCACATAACATTAATAATTTCTATAAAAGGAAAAACATCTAACTTATACCAAAGTTCCCCGGAAAAGGGAGCGGGGTCTGTGTGGTGTGGCCTGGTGCAGGAGAGAGTGCTTCTGAACAGGTGTCTCTTCATATGGGATATTCTTTTGTCTCAGTCCCCGATCCTTAGTTTTTTCATCTGTAAAATGGGGCTAATAATGGTTACTGTGTTAAGAGTAGCACTGCAGGCTGGGAAGTTGGTTCAGTGGTAGAGTGCTTGCCTCGCATGCATGAGGTCCTGGGTTCGATTCCTCAGCACCACATAAGCAGAAAAGAGCTGGAAGTGGTGCTGTGGCTCAAGTGGTAGGGCACTACCTTGAGCTGAGGGACAGCGTCAGGCCCAGAGTTCAGCCCCCATGACCAACAAAAAAAAATAAATAAAATAAAACGAGTACTGGGTAAGCCAGGAGCTGGTGGCTACTCAGGAGGCTGAGATCTGAGGATCAAGGTTCAAAGCCAGTGAGGGCAGGGAAAGCCATAGTAGAGCTGTGGCTCAAGTGGTAGAGTGCCACTTGAGCAAAATAGCTTAGGGACAGGGCCCAGTCCCTGAGTTGAAGCCCCAGGACTAGCACAAAAAAGGAGACAAGGAAGGAAGGAAAAAAGGAAGGAAGCAAGCAAGCAAGAGAAGGTAAATGTGAAGATTAAGTATAAAACACTTTAGCACTGGAACTGAACTATAGGTAGAACTCAAGAAAATGTGGAGATATTCAGCCTCCCAATCCAGTGAACTTCAAGGTTGACTTATATCAACAAAACTAACATACAGATTCCTCAGGAATATGTTCAATAAGTAAGTTAGAAGTTGATCTTCCTCCCTCACCCCAGGTGTCAGGCCATTTTCCTCCCTGTGGGGCTCCGTGAGGAATGGGGAGACATGAAGTCTTCCCGCTTCAGCATTCCTCCGGTCTCTGCAGCTGTCAATCATTCAGCAGGTCTGGTGGCAACTCATTATCTGGTGTGAAAAAAACTCGTTTAGACTTGAGGTTCCCACATCCACCTCCATAACAGGATGGCAGGGGGCACTGCCAAAGAACACAGCATCCCCCCATTTAATGGAAAAAAGGACAGGAATTCCTTTTGTCCACATGTAGAAATACACACGCAGATCAGTCTTTGTTGACAGTCTACAAAGAAGCAAGAGGTTGAAGCTTTTGTGTGTTTTATTTATCAGAAGGCATGAAAAAGGCACTGCATAGTGTTTGTATGAGGCCTGAGAGGGAGGAGATGGGGGCTCAGGACAGAAGGGCTGTCCTGCTTCAGGAGACGTTTGCTCCAGCCCTGGTCTCATTCCTGGGTCTCAGCCCCTGAAACAGCCTTCATGTGTTCTTCACCCAGCCTTGTTTCCAGAGCCTCTGCCCGGGCGGACCTGCACGGTTTTGCTGGGTACAGGAGTGTGGCAGGGGAGATTGATCTGTGTAAAGGAGCAGCAAGATCAGGAGGACCCCTGGTGAGTGAGCTCCAGCAGCACCAGTGGCAGCTCGTATGTGTGCCCAGCATGCATGCACACTGGATGTGTAAGTGGCTCGCATTACCCTTGCTAGTGTGTACCACTACCCTGTCCAGCAGCCACAAGGCAGAGGTGCAGAGACACTGACAGCTCAGGCCACACAGTGCCCTCCTCCATGGATTCTGTTTCTTTGCTACAATCCCTGTGGTCACCTGGCTGGGCAGTGGACAGCCGCTCAGCCTGAGGGCTGCTATAGCCAGAGCAGAATGCTCTAGCTTCCTCTATGATTTCTTAGTCCTGGTACATTCACTGGGGGCCAGGAAGCCTAAGCCTTAAGTTTCTTACAAAATCAAGTCACCTTTTAGGATTTCTTTCAAGTAAAATGCTTATGTGCTTCTTGTATGACTCTGATCTGTCTTTTCTGGAAATTTCTGGGGCTGGAGGGAGGTATCTATCAGTGTGGGGAAGGGCTGGGAAAATGACAGGGGTGGGGTCGGACGGGACCATCCATAAACAGGAAGCAGGGCAGGGTGCCTGATAGGGATGAGAACTTTGAGAAGCTGAGGCTGAAAGCTAGGTGAGCTTCAGGAGATGGAAGCAGCTCATCCAGGGATATGAACATCCACAGAAACGTCCCGAAACCCCTAGGAGACACACGCAGGAGGCTGCGAGGTGGAAGGAACCAAGGATCACATTCTTTCTCTGAAACGTTCCGTCAATGGCTGCATAGAGACCAGTGGAGGCACCAAGCACAAGGTCAAGGTCAAGGTCGAGCTCCAGTCCAGAACAGCTATTATGGCATCTTCACCACCCTGAGGATGGTTTCATGTCACATCCGCACACATTTCTTAACTCGATGCAGTTTAATAGCTTATTCTCCAAAGCAGAGAAAAAGAAATTAAGAAAATAACACTTATTTTCAGTGAGAATGTTGAGAATGAACCATTAAAAGCACAACTGACATCTCTGTTCCCGAGTGACCTTTGCAAACAGTTTTGTGGGTGCAAATAGGACTTTTAGGGGAGGTGAAGATCCAGTGAGAACAATGTGCAGTGTTCTGGACGTTCTTCCATGCCCGGGGCGAGGGCTCAGCCTCGCCTGACCTCACAGCGCTGGACATCAGGAGGGTACCCACATGTTCCCGTGTGTGTCTGGTGCTTTGACGTAAGGAATATTCCAGATCCATGGCCGATCTGGGGAAAGAGTACACGGCATAATCTTGATTTGAACAGAATCATGCAGCCTTCACTCTGTGTGCTCCAATCTCTACGTAGCCAGGCAGCATGTTCTCTGAATCAAACACCTGCAGACAACTTTCATAAGAGCTCATGCTAGGAGACAGGGTTATATGAGCATGAGGCAGCAGACCAGTAGAAACCTAGGTGAGTCTTGGCACTGCCACACTGGCAAATCCCTCTACCAGTCTGTGCCTTGCCAAGGAGCTGTCATGAGGAATAAATGAGAGCGATCCATGTAGCGTGCAAGACACTGTGCCTACACCCAACAGAGGACGGCTATTCCTTGCTTCTTTTAGGAAGCTTCGGATAGCAACAAGCTGGGTGCTGGTAGCTCATGCCTGTAATCCTTCCTACGCAGAGACTGAGAACTGAGGATCCTTGGTTAGAAGCCAGCTGAGGCAGCAAAATCTGTGAGATTCTTATCGCCAATTAACCAGGAAAAAGCTGATTATCAGAATGAATGCCAGGAAGTGGAAACATGTTTCATGGGGGTGACTTATGGAACTGTAATCCTTTTGCACAATTACATCATCATCATCATCATCACATTAAAAAAAGATGGAAGTAGTTCCAGAGGCAGGGACAACACCCAGGCTCTGAGTTCAAACCTCAGGCTGGGCACCAAAACAAAGCAAGCAAGCAAGCAGGAAAGAGAAAAGCAAGAAAAAGAAAGAAAGAAAGAAAAAAAGAAGAGGGAAGGAAGGAAGGGAAAGAAAGAAAAAAAGGAAAAGAAAGAAAAAGAAAAAAGAAAGGAAGAAAGGCAGGGAAAGAAAAAAAGAAAGGGAAAGAAAAAAGGAAGAAGGAAGGATGGAAGGAAGAAACGGAGGGAGGACGAATGAACGAATGAACAAGCAGCAGTGACAGCTTCATAGTCAAGGTCCATGTCTCTGCTCTCAGCAGCTCATATGTAATGAAGTTACACTCATGGAATGCTTTGTGCTGTTAAAGGACTCGTGTTCAAATCCCACCTCCATCCCTCTGAGCACCTCAGGGAAGCATTTAGGTTCTGGCCCGAGGTTCCTCTGTGAGACATGTGGCATAAATGAGAATATGTGAATACCCTTGGCTCATTGTGGGAGCTCCCTAAATGGGAGCTTGTCTTCCCTCTGTTTAATGGATGCTTCAGAAGTTAAAACAAAAACACTCTCAACATCATTGCCGCAAGACTCAGCCAGTAAGAGAAAACCCTACTGGGCACTGGTGGCTCACGCCTGTAATCCTAGCTACTCAGGAGGTCGAGTTCTGAGGATCAAGGTTCAAAGCCAGCCTGGGCAGGAAAGTCTGTGAGACTCTTATCTCCAATTAACCAGAAAACCCAAAGTGGCGCTGTGGCTCCAGTGGTAGAGCACTAGCCTTGAGCTGAAGAGCTGAGGGACAGTGCCCAGGCCTAGAGTTCAAGACCCATGACAAAATAAAATCAAATCAATCTATCCACTAGGACAATGGAGCTTAGAGGACAAACAATGGTGTCAGTTTCTGTCCCCTTGGGGAGCCTCTGCCTCGGCTTGTGTGGAAAATGAGATCAGAGCAATCTGTGCATAGCAGCAGGCCTCAGGATGTGGGGTGGGGAGCTGCAAAGATGGCAACAACTTATCAGAAATCTGTTACTAGTCACTGGCCTTGGGAAGACTTGAGAGCAAGAAACCCAACTCCTTTCCATTAACTTAGCAAACTTGCTGAGGGCTTGGTTCATAACAGGATGGGGGAGAGGGGGGGGCAGAGCAGTGGCCAGGCCAAAGAAGTTGGATTTTACGGGCTGGGAAGGTGGCTCAGTGGTAAAGTGCTTGCCTTGCATGCATGAGGCCCTGGGTTCAATTCCTCAGCACCACATAAGCAGAAAAAGCCGGAAGTGGCGCTGTGGCTCAAGCGGTAGAGTGCTAGCCTTGAGTGGAAGAGCTGAAGGACAGCACCTAGCCCCAGAGTTCAGGCCCCACAACCAGACCAAAAAAAAAAAAAAAAAAAAGAACTTGGATTTCACTTCCCCCTGTGTTTGCTAGGCCACTTTTTTTCTCCTCCACTGTAAATCTCAGTGGACACCCTGATTCCTGGGGTATGAGAGCTATTAGGTCTGTTTATCAGGAATGTAGATCTGTGATCCAGATGTTTACCAGCCTGCTTAAAACTTCAAGATCACCATGGCACTCACTCCTTTCCCACAAAATAAGGCACAAAGTCCACCCCTTCCCCCGCAGGGAAAGCTAGGAAATGGCTGCCTGGAGAAGAGGTGGCTGTAGTTCTACTGTGACCACTGGCTTGAGGGAAAGCTAGTGTAAGCAATCCACCTAAATGGTCCCTTGAGAGAAAAGCTCACCTTGCAATCTAGTTACACATCTGAAGTATTTGTTCAGTGCTGGCTAATGCCAGGACTTTGCTAGGTGCAAAGATAGAGAGGGGAGAGGTGCTTATAGCCCAGGAAGACAGACCAGGGGGACAGCACACGGCTGGTTGTGATGTGGTTTTTCCTAGGACCCATGTCCAGAAACGATGTCTCCTCTGCAGGTCTGGGCTGGGGGCTGGCAGTATGTGTTTGGATGACATTCCAAAGGTGATCTTGGTGCAACCAGAGTTCAGGATCAGAGGCTAGAGGGAATAAAACACTGTGTCTTCTCCCCCCCTCCCCCCGCCCCGTGCCCTAGACTAGATGGCAGGAATTAGCAGGAGAGAACATGGCCACATCTGCATGGTAGTAGTGCAGAGTACAGCTTTCATGGAGAGGAGAGAGTAGGAAGAGGAATGAGAAGCAAGATGTGGCTGAGGAGCAAGGCCTCTTAGTCATGGCAGGGCTCAGGCTGGCAGCCTGCAGGGTTCTGATTTCTGTACCATCTTCCTGTGGTTGAATAAGAATATCTTATACCTCTCCTAACTCTAGGACTTAGCCCTCCAAGGGGAGGGAGAAAAGGATCATGGCAGAAGGGATGTGGAGGCCAGAGCCTGCCTGTGGGACCCTGGATCAAGTTAACCTGAGCATTTTAGTTTCTGCATCTAGAAATCAGGGGTTGTACTACAGTATATTTTCGGATTGGGAGGACACAAGAAATTAATTCGTGTCACAAGCTCTCAGCTCCACTACATAGAAAACACTTTATGGGTATTAGCTGAAATTATAATTACTGCCTCCTCTCGACTCACAGAGCGTGAGCTGTTAGCAGCCTATGTACCCTGTAGGCCTTAACAGGGTTTTGTTGTTGTTGTTTGTTTTAAACAATCAGGTTGGTCTAAAGTACAAACTCTTGTTCTATTTAGCAACCAGAAGCTACTGTCTGTCACCTGAGTAATCACTTTTTTTTTTTTTTTTGGTCTGTTGTGGAGCTTGAACCCTGGGCCTGAGTGCTGTCCCTCAGCTCTTCAGCTCAAGGCTAGTGTTCTACCACTTGAGCCACAGCACCACTTCTGGGTTTCTGGTGATTAATTGGAGATCAGAGTCTCACAGACTTTCCTGCCTGGGCTGGCTTTGAACTGCGACCCTCAGATCTCAACCTCCTGAGTAGCTAGCATTACAGGCGTGAGCCACCAGCACTCGGCTTGAGCAATCACTTTTAATACTTTCCTTACATTTGACAAGAGCAGTCTGGGATGGGGGTGGGCCATCCTAAAGAGATAAGCTCATTAGCCTGGGAGGTGTGCTCCATGCAGTGGTGTACAACTGCAGCCCTTACCACAAGGGAGGGGGAGATGGAGAGAAAAAGATGGTGAGATTCTCATTGAGAATCTCAATGTCAAGAAAAAAAGCTGGGTGTGGTGGTGACCCCTGCCATCCAGCTTGTGGGAAATGTAAATATTAGGATTGTGGTCCAGGCTTGCCTGGCAAACAAACAAAAGCCCCCAAACAAAAATAGTCCACAAATAAAGAGACCCCTATCTGAGTTCCAAATAGGGTTGATGGCATGGCTCAAGTGGTAGAGTACCTGCCTAAACAAGTGTGAGGCCTTGAGTTCAAACCCCAGTACCAGAAAAGAAAAAGTTCCATTGTGCTTAAACCTACTTTAAAAACAAGGAATGTGTAACACTCCAACTTGAAATACAAAGGAAAGTTCTAAAACATGCTACTCTGGTTTATCAACTTAGCAAAAGTACACAATTATTTATAATTTCAATATCAGGGTCATTTGAACCCTTCTCTATAAAGAACTACACTATTAATGTGGACCAGAATGCAGCAAGCTCAAAATGAGCACTTACTTATTTTCAGGGAATTGAATAAATTATTTCCTTAAGATTCCTGATTATAAAGTCCTAAAAGCTGAGCCAAGAGCTTACTCCAGCCTGTTATATATATGTAGAACCAAAACAGAAAGGGAAAGGACCAAAATCAATCTAAAAAAAAAATGTTTTAGGTTGCCTCATTTAAAAAAAAAACCCTCATTCTGGATCTTTCCAAATCAAATCCTTAAAAAATAAAATGTAGCAATTTTAAGTAACTTCAACTTCTTCCTCATTTTATATGGAAGGATAACTGAATCAACCTTGTCTCTCTTAGAAAACTATAATCTGGACCACGCTATGCAGTTCTGTCCATCTAGACTGAAGTTCACTTGGCTGTTCTGAGTGTGAGGGACCATTGTAAGTCAGTCAGATAACTGGAGAATGGTCAGATGCTTAAAGCAGTTTAGGTTTGATGCACTCCTTTATAGGTATCTCTATGTGTATCAGGCCTACCTCATGTGCCAAGAAGGTTTGAAGGAGTCTTTCTACTAACCTTAAGTTTTATCAGCCTGGTTCTACCACTTAAAATTTTTTTTAAAGTTTTAAATTAAAAAAAAAATTTAGCTAGGCACCGGTGGCTCATGCCTGTAATCCTAGCTACTCAGGAGGCTAAGTCTGAGGATCATGGTTCAAAGCCAGACCAGGCAGGAAAGTCCGAGAGACTCTTGTCTCCAATTAACCACCAAAAAACAGAAGTGGTGCTATGGCTCAAGTGGTAGAGTGCTAGCCTTGAGCTGAAGAGCTCAGGGACAGCGTTCAGGCCCTGACAAAAAAAATTAAGAAAGTTTTAAAAATGTTTTTAATCTATTTTTGGTGGTACTGGAGTTTGAGCTTAGGGCCTCACACTTACTAGGCAGTTGTTCTACCTCTACCATTTGAACCGTACCACAAACTTTTTGCTTAAGTGAGTTTCTAGATAGGATCTCCAGTGTTTTGGTTTTATTTGGCCTGGATTGTGATCCTCCTATGTAATTATACTTCAGTCACAGCTGGGATGACAAGTGTGCCCAACCACGCTGGCTCTTTGTTGTTGTTACGATGAGGTCCTGCTAATGTTTTGCCTGAGCTGGCCTGAAACCTCAATCCTCTTGAGTAGATGGGATTACAGATAGACACCAACATGTCTAGGTCAGCCACTTACACTGGGAAAACATTTGAAATAAGTGTGTGCTGGTGGCTTATACCTGTAATACTAGCCACCTAGGAAGTGTGAACGCTGGAGAGCCTGCTTTCCAGGAGCCAGAGGGTCGGTGGCAGAGGCCCATCTAGCCTGTGACTGGTCCAGGTCCATCCTTAGCACAGGGAAGGGCTGCTAACTTGGATATGGCTTGGCACAACTTTTCAAAAGAGTAACCTAAACTTGATGTGGGCAAAGACCTGTGCCCGTCTGGTTCACTGTTATATTCAAGGCCGCCATGGCTGCTTACAGTAGGTGCTCAGTATGTGTCTGTGGAGAGAACCCATAAACAGCAACCAGTGCATACAGCAGGGGAGCCCAGTAGGAGAGTCTTAGTTTTTGCTTCATTTTAACTGACCATTTTCTGACCTGGGCCAAGCAGGCCTGGTGCAGATACCTCCCTACCCCATGGCTAAGTTTCTGCTCAGTATCTGTGTTACCTAGGTAACTGGCACAACTGGAAACAGTCACCTCCCCTTCCTGCTAGGTCACATTCTAGCCCACCCCTGGTCACGCCTCCCATCTGACCATAGGAGGGACCCAGGCCCCGAGGTCACTTCAGGATCTAGTGTGGCCACACCTCTTCCTGTCCCTGGCCTAGATAAATCCAGCACTGGGGTATGTAGTCCCTGTGACCATGTGGTCTCCACCAGGTGGGGGGGGGGTTGGAAGGGGGTGGGGGATGGGGGGGTGAGGGGGCAGGCAGTTCGGAGTAAAATAAACTTACCTTCCTGCCCAAATATCATGTGATATTCTCTTTGTCGGCTATCTAATTAAACCTATTTAATTTACCTTGCACTTTCCAGGTATATCTGGCTCTAACTTTTCATAGCAGTGGATTTCTTGACTAAGCTTTTTGTGTAGTCTTCAGGTTAAGGAAATACTGAATAAGATCTTTTAAGTGCTGTCCTGGTTTGGAAATCGCTTTTATGATGAAGTGCTTTCAAGTGTTCCTCCCCACTCACTTTCCTCTAATTTGGTAATCGCCTTGCTATGGTCTACACAGCTCCCTGGAGATTGGTTCTGTTTTAAATGGTGATAACTGAGTCACAGGCGTCACCTACATTTTGAATTATGTACTGGAGCAAGATAGAAAAGAGAACTGATAAAAATTAAGATGCTCCCATTCTTCTTGTATGTATCTTTCAAAGAAAGAACACCACCACCACAATCAGTTAATGGCACTCTGCTTGCGGGTCAAATTAAAGATTTATCTTTCCGTGGTCTAAGGTCCAGTGGTAGATTTTGAGTTCTTGACAGTGCTTTATCTACTGGAGGGGAAGGGACCTCGGGGTACTTTAAAGGGCCTTCAATGTCTTCCATCTTGGCAGGGGGTGTAAAGACCAGGGTCCCACACCACAGGATTGCCCAGGCCATCACAGCAGGCCTCACCTCTGCTATGGCTACTCAGAAGAACCTGGGTTAATAGGAAAAGAAGGAACCTAAAGAACAGAGAAAGGGAGAGTAGACAAAAAGCGGAACAGAAAGAGGAGGGAACAGGAAGTTTTAGACTAGACAAGCTCCCACTTGGTTGCCTGGGCTGCCTCAGCCTCCTGAGGGCTAGGATGAAAATCACTGGTCACCAATGGAAAAGAGAAGGCATTCAAACGAATTCACTGTCTATTATGTGTCAGGAATTGCATCAGACATCATAAAAGAACAATGATCATAAAAGCAACTAAGGCTAACTCTCAGCTAGACACTGCCAAGCCTTTGGTCTTTCCAATGACCCTGTAAAGAAGGCACGCATACTTCCTTATTTTGTGAATGGGGACAGGAAGGGCTGGAGAAAGCAATGAGCTGCCCAAGGCCCAACTTGGAACTCTGTGGAGCTGGCACGTGAACAAGGTCTAGTTTTAAAGTGGGCTTCTCCTTTCTCAATGTTGTAGTGGCAGGAGGGTGCTCATAAATTCTATCGAACACAACGTAGCTTTGCTAGTAGAAAGGGCTATGTATGGGCATACACAACTGGCTGCACTGGAGGAGAGGTACCTTGTTAGCCATCAGAAAGAGCAAAGTCACCTGCAGGCAGTGGACGGCACATGGGCAGTGGAGACAGGATAAGCTTTGGTCCTACATAGCAACACGATCTAGAAAGAAATGGGGCCACCAGAAGAGGAAGTTTGGTTCACCAAGAGAGCCTAAAAGTGTGAGTAAGGACAAGGAAGTTGCCAGGGCCCAGCCAGCAGTGTCTAATGAAGAAAGGGCTTTCCAGACAGGGCCAGCCCTGATAAGAAATTGATGTGAAACCTCAATCAAAACATCCTAGCTGGGTGCCTATGGCTCATGCCTGTAATCCTAGCTACTCAGGAGGCTGAGATCTGAGAGTTACAGTTTGAAACTACCCTGGGCAGGAAAGTCCATGAAACTCTTATTAACCACAAAAGGTGAAAATGGAGCTGTGGCTCAAGTGGTAGAGTGCTTTTCTTGAACAAAAGAGCTCAGGAACAGCACTTAGTCCTCAAGGTCAAGCCCTAGTACTGGCACAAAAATAAAAAGGAAGAAAGAAAAGAACATCTTCTGTTCAGATTTAGCATGTATGCATATTATACTGTAGCTATTATAATATCTGTAGGTTCAGAGTCTCTCTCTCTCTCTTTTTCTCTCTCTGTGTGCCAGTTCTCCTGGGTTTTGCATTATTACGTAGTTTCTTTTGCTCAGGGCGGGTGCTCTATTTCAGGTACAGCTCTACTTCTTGGACCCATGTCAAAGCCACAAAGCCTGGCTCTGAGGACACCTGCCATGATATTCCACTGGACTATTTTATCTAGAAACATACTTGGTCACTGCCCCTAGCAAAGTCACAATCCAACGTCCCTTGGAGGGGCCGTCTGTGAGTCAAAAAAAAAAAACTATTTCAAGATGAGAGGACGCATCATGCTGTTGTTTTCATGTGCATGTCTGTTCAGGGAGCAGAGGTCAGGTGATGTGATGTGACGTCATCGGGGCTGAGTGGGAGCAGCTGTGGCAGGCCAGCGGGTTGCTATGACGGTGTGGTCAAGAGGCATGGGGAAGCACTAAATAATGCCACATCCCTGGCTTTTTCCAGTTTTTAATTTTGGGAATGGTTCCTAGAATGTTATAATGGATTTAAAAAAGTCAATAAACATCTAAATGTTTCTTAGTTTTAATTTCTAATGTATTTGGGTGCCAGGAGCTCAAGCTTGTAATTCTAGTTACTCGGAAGGCTAAGATCTGAGGGTAGTGATTTGGAGCCTGCCCAGGCAGACCAAGCCAAGAGACTCTGCCAATTAACCAGCAAAAAACTGGAAGTGGAGCTGTGGCTTAAGTGGTAGAGCATGGAGCCTTGAGCAGACAAGCGTTCAAGGTTCAGCATTCAAGCTCCAGTACTAGCACAAAGTAAAAAGAACCCTCTATCAGAGTAAACATCAAGAATTCTTGCAAATATAAGCTCCTTGGGATTCTCAACAAGTCTAAAATTGCCAAGGGGTTTCTGTGATCCCAGATACAGTGGCAAAGAGGCCACTAGAAACCTGAGCCTCCAGTGGGCTCCATAAGAAGAGTGGGGTCTCCCAGCTATTTGTTGCACTGGGGCACAACCTCCCTCGTCCCCTCTCCCCATCTCACCTTTACTCCCATACAGTTCCGGGGGCAGGTCATATGGTACAGGAAAGGGAGCCGTTGGCTCCCGGCTTCCAGAGAAGAATTTCTCCTTTACTTTGAAGCTGTCCAGGCCCTGAAGACACACAGAGAGGGGCCTATGATTGAACACCATTTCCTGACACCAAACAAACAATCCCCAGAAGATCCCAAGGAGCAATCATGTCTTTATGACCTCTACAAAGTCGAATGACTTCAGAGCTATTTTCAATGTTCCACAGGCAAAACCCTCAAAATCGCTTTCTTTCCTAAAAGTGTGAGAGGTTTATAGAAAAGTTTGCAAGAGTTTAACAAAGGCAACAGAGAAACAATGTTGGATATGATAAGCCAGTTCTACTGAAAGCTGTGTACAGTTGGCAGCGAGTCTGTAGGACTCACCGAATAAAAATACCTCCAAATACTTTGGATATTGCTATAGTAACCGACTGCTTGCTCTGGAGTAAGAAGTAAAAGTTGCTTTCATGTATAATAAAAGTGTTCCAATATAATGTGGTAGGACTCTAAAAATGAAAATTCTTTCAGACCGACCAAAATGGAAGGTTTATTCCAAGAACTCCAGAACAAGGTTTTAATCTTAGGGAGGGAAGTCTCCATCTCGGCTAATGTGTGCACACTTCCCTCCGTCTCTCATCAGGCATGTGCAGTGCAGGCGCTAACCCTGTCAGAGCTGTCTCCTCTCCCAAGCCCCAACTTGGGCATCTTTCTGGGCCCTTCTGGGTCATCCTGTTGCACTGCTTCTTGGTCTGTCCCATTGTCTCCCATCATGTCTGTACATCCACCCAAACACAGATCCGCCCAGAGGACCATAATACCTTCACACCCTACAATGCTGGGAGCCACAAAAAGAACAGGAGTTCTTAAGCCCCCAGAATTATGTAACTCGGAGAGGGGAGGTTGATCATAGGCACCATGCAGGAGCACACACAGGAACTTACTGTCCCCTGACTTCAGACAATCTGACTTCTAGCCATTGCTCTGACATACTAGAAATTACTAAGCTTGGTAAACAGCTGATAGTAGCATCCATGCCTTTATTCATTCATGCTTTCATTCTTATCATTTCTGAAGCTGAATAAAAGAGCCCCCAGAACCGATGGTGATCACACCTATTTCTTGCAACCCTGTAATTTCTGCCTCACTAACCCCTCGCAGTGGCCAATTTGCTAAACCTAACAAACTCTGACCTTGAGTCAGCACCCAGTGAGGAGCTGCAGAAGGCTTTGGAAGACCCGCCTCTCTAGCAAGGCAGACTGTAATATCTAGAGACAGGGAACCAAGTGTGACAGAATGTAAGTCTAAGTCTTAGAATTATACAAGATTAGTTACAAAGTGAGGTGATGCTGGATGGTAGTGGTGCTGATGCAAATTAAAAGACATGGATTTGAAAGTGACTGACTGAAAGAAATAAACAGAGGCATGTGAGGGTCAGGCAGAGAACTGGACTTGGAGACTGAGAATTCTGGGGCCTTTGATAGGAAACAGGACCTCTTCCCTACACCTCCCACACTCCGTGGGGGCTGCCTAGCCTTCCCTTCCTCCTAAGCAGTCTGGATTCTTCACATCCTACCCCAACGCATGCTGGATTGACACGAGGAAACTCTTATCTCTTGCTTTTGTACATCATTTACTTGCTAGTGAGCCAAGTTACTTAACCTCTCTGGGCTTTCTTTTCCTCATCTATTAAATGAAGATAACCACAGAGTCTAATGCACAGGGCTCATGGGAAGATGCATTTGTTTATTCAGAACAATGACTGCTATATGTAAGGATTCCAGGAAGCAAACTAGCATAACTGTGAGCACATTCAGGGGGTGATCTGTGATGTAGCTCCTGCTTTATAGAAGAAACAAACCTGGAGGTTTGATAGAGGCCCAGGGCCACACAGCATAGAAAGCAGCAAAGCCAGTGACAGAACTGTGTCTTCCCAGTTCTTGTTTCTATGCTCTTTCCACTAAACAAACAAATAGTCTCACATTCACCACCAGGAACCAGGGCCATGAAAGAAACTGTAAATGTCAGAGGCAACATGAAGATGGGACAAGCTGGGGTGAGTCAGAACTCTGCAATTCCTGGTACAGAAGTGGTTAGAGGCTGGGAAGGGGTATTGATACCCACGATGCCTATTTCTATGGAGCAGTCATCTATTCTTCTTTAGCTCCTAGCTTCATTGCTATTGTCAACTGCATCTCAGTCACAGAAGATTCTTGATAGTCCAGACCTGACACCCTGACGTGTGACACGAGAAGGCTTGAACCACTGATATCTGAAAGGATCCAATACGCTTTTTTATCCCCTGAATATAATTTCTGATCTAAATTCTAGGGTATTAAAAAAAGTACCACTTTTCCCTTCAATCTGAATGTCAAATCATTTGAGGCTGTCTCCTAATTATCATTATTTATATATCACAGTGGTATGGTTTGGCATTTCACTAAACAGAGGAAGGCACCCTCCTAGCACTGCTACTTAAAAGACACTGGAGACAATACATTTATAAAACACCAGGTGAGAGGGTGGACACGTATCACCCAGGAGAAATTGCTGGCTTTCCCCTGCTCAGCTTGGGAGCCAAAGCATTCATTATCTCTCAGCTCCACCACTGAAAACGCACGAAAGGCATGCTCTGATCCGTCACGGACGTAGATGACTTGTTAGAGGCACATGTCTGAGAAGCCATCTCACTGGTACAGCCCTAAGTGAGGAAGTATGGTTCCTGAGCTAAAATAGTGACAACAGCCAAGCTCCCCAGAAGGAACACACTTGACTGAAGGAGCCATGGAAAGGAAGTTACAGACAGGCATGACTGTCAGGAAGGACAAAACCTCCATTGCAGGTTTTCAACTAGGATTTAGGAAAAGTTCATGGAGGAGGGCATGCCAACCAGGCTCACACTGGGCAGTGCATATGAGCACCATCCAAGAGGAAGACACGGTGAACAACAGCATGGAAGTGACATGCAGATTATGATCTGAGCCAGGTGCTGGTGGCTCAAGCCTGTAATCCTAGCTTCTCAGGAGGCTAAGATCTGAGGATCAAGGTTTGAAGCCAGCCTAGGCAGACAAACCTGAGAGAGTCATCTCCAATGAACCACCCCAAAGCCAGAAGTGGAGCTGTGACTCAAGTGGTAGAGTGCTAGCTCTGAACACAAAAGCTCAGGGACAGCACCCAGGCCCTGAATTCAAGCCCCAGGACAGGTACACAGACACACAGACACACCCTGATGCCAGGTACACAGGAACAAACACACACACACACACACACACACACACTACACACACCACACACACACACACACGCACACACACACACACACACACACACACACACACACACACATACACTACACACACACACACACACCCGATGCGACAGAAAGCATGGAGGATCAGCCTCTGCCTATACATTTAACCTGGTTGGATCTCATGGTTTAGGTGCTGCCACCATCAGCTGCAGCCTCTGCGGAACACTGATCCATTCTGACCACAGATCCCTCTTGAACAGTTTCCTCTGTCATTCTGGCTCCGACAGACCTGAGGGCTTTGCATCTTCCAGTTGTCCTGCAGGGTTCCTTCCTTTGAATCTTGGGTTGTCTCCAATGTGTGCTCTCATGTTCTGTCTCTTTCCAAGTTCCTCAGTCTCTAGCTAAGGCCAAGAACAGTAGCCTAAGACCACACGATTTCCAAGGGGCTGGTGGACCATGGCCTACACTCATCAAAATGTCCAGCAGTGTGGGAGACAGGCAGGGTGGAAGAGAAAGCAGGAGGCATGCTGTTCCAGCTCTTAGTGACCCTAATGTCACCAAAGGAATGTGAATGTTAGCTTGTGGGCTAAGGAAACCACTGGAGAGAGAGGGGCAGTGGACTACAGAGCAGGACACGTGGGCAGAAACAAGGCCCTGTGATGAGGAAAAGGGGAAGGATGGGCCAGCGAGTCCAGAGAGAGAGATCATGAAATTCTACACAGGGAAGCAGGGGTAGGATGTGGCAACCAGATGTGGAGCAGTGGGAGGATGGTCCTTAGCTGCTTGGTGGGATAATGTAACAGGTTATTAAGAAATTCGGTGAGAAACACTGCTGCCCAGATGTGGCCTCCTGGGAAATGATGGGAGGCCAACCAATGGGCCTGGGGGAAGGCAGGCAGGAGGGTGGAGGTGGTGTGTGGAGAGGACCTCTCTCTGGAGGTTCTCTGCTGTGGCTCTTACACATGGTTATTAGTTCTTCCAGCCAGAGCCACTGGCCTAAGAAGCCAGCATATACCATCTTTCATAAGAAAGAGACCCAACAGGGAAGAGAAAAAGTAGAGACTTGAAGATTGAAGTCTTGTAGAGCTCTGACATTTGGAGATCTGATTGAAACATTTTTGATTCTGACCACAGACAAGAGGGAGCCCACCACTGCAGGAGAGGCCCAGGAAGCTCTCTCCTCCCCAAGCCAAGGGCTCCCTCATCTCCAAGTACTGGCTATCAGTCTAGGAGTCCCTAATGGCTGTGTGCAAGGTTTGCAGAGGTAGAAGACTAGACACACCTGTAATCTTAGCTACTCAGGAGGCTGAGACCTGAGGATTGTAGTTTGAAGCCAGCCCAGGCAGAAAAAGTCTATGAGACTCTTTTATCTCCAATGAACCAGCAACAAATGGGAAGTGGAGATGTGGCTCAAGTCGAAAAGCATCAGCCTTGAGTGAAAAAGCTAAGGGACAGTGCCCGGACCCTGAGTTCAAGCCCCAGTATCAGCATATACAAACACACACAAAAAAAAGTTGTCAAGGCTGATACACTTCAAAAAGGATAGCCAGATGAATGACAATAGTAATTCATGAGTAATCAGACTGTTTGGCTAGTATGGTTTTAAATGATTAATGATTTTGATGATACTGGCAAGGTTCTATATGCTCAAGTACCTGACAGTAAGTCATACTCATTAGTTATAATTTAAAAGGTTGAAATTCTCTGCAAATTGTCCTTAGAAACCTGGCTTTTGACTATCCAAGTAGAGCACAGTTCAGCCCCAGTGCTGCTGCCCAATCTTTAGATCAGGATTTCAATCTCTTCTGGCCTGTGCCCACTTCCTCCCTGTTCCAGACAGAGGGAACTGTTTCTTCCTTCTTGCACAAACTGGCCTGGCTATGGCTATGTCTGTCTGGAGGCCTCTTCACCCAACGGTGGACTTGAGCATGTGCTCATCTCTCCAGAGCCAGGTCAAAGATCATCTCTGTGCAGAGCCTTCTCAGTTTCCCCAGAAGATGCATGCTTCCTCTTCTCCCACACATGCCACAAGTCCGTTCTCATCACACACTGAGGAACATGTGCCTGTTCCCTCCATTTGGCCCCGTCTTTCAGGAGAATGAGGATCCTGGCTTACTCTTCATCACTATTTTCAGGGTGGCTTTTGAACTCCCATAACCCTCCCTTCTCTGGAGACAGGAGCGCTTTGGCAGAGATGCACTGGAGGGCCCAGAGGCATGGAAGGCAGACCTCAGCCCGAGAAGTCACTGAAATGAAGTGCAGAGCAACTGGTCTCTTAGGGATGTCAATGGAGACATCAGAGAGAGAGGTCTGTCTACTACTTAGGTTCCAGGAGTTGGCCTGGCCCTGCCTGTCCTAGATCAGCTCCTAATAATCCCTTTGTTGGTTCCTTGGTTCTTCCTTGAGTTCAGGACCTGGGCACTGTCTCTGACCTTCTTGTTCAAGGTTAGAACTCTACCACTTGAGCCACAGTTCCACTTCTGGCTTTTTGGTGTTAAAATGGAGGTAAGCGTCACATGGACTTTCCTTCAGGACTGGCTTCAAACTTCAATTTTGAGATCTCAGCCTCCTGAGTAGTTAGGATTATAGGTGTAAGCCTTGCGCATCTAGCCTCACCAATTCTGTTGATTTCATGAATTTCTCCAA
Organism: Dipodomys merriami; assembly: GCF_024711535.1. Taxonomy (NCBI): domain Eukaryota; kingdom Metazoa; phylum Chordata; class Mammalia; order Rodentia; family Heteromyidae; genus Dipodomys; species Dipodomys merriami. The sequence goes on from NW_027203359.1 coordinate 1,463,869, forward strand.
CATCTTTTCTAAATTCTCTCCTTTTGTGTGCTTGTTTTGTAAAACACATTTAAAGGCTTCTCTTAGCCTCTAGCCTCTGCTTATTCAGGCTCACATCTCCTTCATGTCTTAGCCCTCAACTCACATTCTGGATGCTTCTTGTCTTAATGATCATATCTGACTTTTATGATCATTAGCTCCTAGGTGGGACTTTCAGCACTTTGCATAGTCATTTGTGATTCGCTGGAGGACACAGACAACCCAGGCAATGGGAAAATGGCTGGGGTCTAGGCAGTGGTCTCATGGGTGCTGACCAGTGGTATAGAGGAGGCCACTGTAAAACCAAAGGCTAGGTTCTGTAGGTCAAGAAAGGCCCAGACTGTTAGAGAATGGTCCCTTCATAGTATATTTCTTCTAAACCACAAATTTATATATTTTATTTGATACATACAGGCATGGGTGAGAACAGTCCATTCACTGAAATGACACAAGGAATTTCTCTTATAGTTAGCTGATTGGAATATAACAATGTTCTACTAACTGTCTTTCTCTTTCCTTATTTCATCCATTTCTTCTCATTCTTTTTAATCTTTCACTCTTTAGCTTTCTAGACACAGAATAGAAAATCAATGAATGTCCTTCCTGGGCCAGGCCTGTAATGCTTTAGATACATCTATTAATTAAAGACTTAAAAAGATATACTCATGATCTCAAGTGGGGCTGTTAGTCAATATTAACTTCCTGGCCTAGCTCTTGAGTCTCTTGGCACAGCACAGAAGGTAGTCCATGCTCTCTATATTATCGTTTGATGGTCTTTATAAACTGTACAATCTCTATTTTACTGTGATCTTTCCTTTTCCCAAAAGGACCCTGTGCCCAGCATGAGATCACTTTTCTTCTCTATTGCCCTTTCCTAATATAAAGGGGGAAATTATCTGCAATTAAAAATTAGTTCCCATAGGTAAGAAGGGCCTGGAGGGCATAGAAGGGCAGTAATATTTCTTTCCTTATACCATGAGCATGACTGGAAATGAGGTAGGAGCAGTTATGAGTGAAGAGAATTTTGCACATACAGACAACAAATGCCAAACGAGTGCATGGGATGCATTCCGTTATGTGTGTTGTGACTCATAGATATAATTCAGTCTAGGTTAAAGCTCCAGCTGCTGTAACTACAGCCAGTTACTGAACACTGCTATTCTCCCACTGGAATTTACTGTCTCCCAGGAGCTGTGATAAAGGTGAAAGATTCTGAAGGGCCAGTGAGATACTCGGGTCTCAGAGCTGGCCCCAGAGAGGACAGCCAGGGATACAAAAGGAAAAGTGGGGTGAGTATTAACCATTCACTGTGTGGGCAGTTCAGACTGCATTCCACAGACAAGCTTGCACCCAGAGTGTTGAAAAGGTACAGGGGAGCGCAGGGAAGGGATCTCTAATTCTAATGTTTAATGAGACACATGGCTCGGACAGCCTGATTCCTGTGTGCAAGCCAGACACCCTGATGTCTGGTTGTAGAACTGTGAACCTCTAAGCTGGCTGACAGACTGGCTGTGCTTCCAACACGCTGCCTTCCCGAGGGCTCCCTGGGCATGTGCGACCTTGTCCGATGCTTCTCTACTTTCCAGCTTCACTCCTGACAATTCTTTTCCCAGTGCAATGCTCTTCCCTCTCTTCTCCCTGTACCCTAATCCAATATCTTTTAGCAATCCCCTGCCAAGCCCTCCCGCCTCCCAACTACCTTTGGCCACTAACTAAACATCTTGTGCTTGGCTGGACCATTTTTTGGGAATCTTACATCATGTTGTCACAAGTGTCACTTCTCAACCTCTAAGTAGGCATCTTGCCACACCCAGACAAGATTATAAGAAGTTCATCAACACAGACTCGGTGGTAAAGAGAGATAGGGGAGAAGGATGAAAGGGGGACATTGATCTAGATTCACTGTCCTCACAAACTGACATGTTGAATTGAAACTCCATTGTAGAACCACTTACAGATAATTACACATAAATAAATCAAAAAGAAACAGAGCCCAGGTTCTGCGTTAGACATCAAACCCTGCTACTTGCTGATCTCATTGAGACTAAGGAAAAAGAACCCAAAAGTCCAATTCATTTCACACGTGGCCACCCGGAAATGAGTGTGAACTTACAAACGCTGCAGGGAGGAAAAGGACGCCGAGCTCGTAGGAGCGAATCATCAGCTGGGCGCCGTTCTTCTCCAGAGCTCCCCAGGCGGCCTTGGACAGATTGGCACTGTGGAGACAAAGACACAGAGAGGCTGAGGAAGTTGGCATCTTAGTTTGGGTCAGGCTCACACAGCTGTGAGGGCACTGGTCAAAAAAATATTTAGCAGCAATCACATTTATTCGGTTTTTAGCAGAATTGAGGCAAGGCTGGAGAAGGGACTTTAAATCCTGCTGTGCTACAGTCCTTGGGATTTATCTAATAGCTAAAAATTTGGGATAGCTTTACCTCCTCATGTCTCCCCCCAAGCCCCACTGAGGGCAACTATTAAAATAATTATCTTTCCTTAGACATCTTTATGCCTGAAACCCCTTTCTTTTATATAACCTTTACGTACCTAGAATTTCTGGTTTTATTTTGTATCACAGTAAAATTTAAGATAAAATTGTATTATCTTATATTACATATTGTAGTGTCCTATATTCCTCTGTGTGTGTGTATGTGTGTGTGTGTGGTCAGGGCCTGGCTATGAGTTCGATTCCCAGTACCATACACAAAACAAAAACAAAGCTAACAACAAAACAACAAAATCTCTATCTTGAATACTCAGGGACTGAGAGCCACTTGTAGGTTGTCTAGGGGATGAATCAATATTCCTTGCAATATTTTTTTTTTTTACATTCTGAGTAATACTTTGAGTCACTGATGCCTGAGGCTGCCAGGAAGATGGGGAATGTAATTCCAGACTCTATGGCTGCCTGCTCAGAGTGTGGGCGGTCTATCTGTACATGCAGCGAAAGCACCAATGTGTTTTGTGAGGCACAGTGACACCATGATCTCTGGGAACTCCGCAGGAGTTCCAGCCTCTGTTCTCCATGTAGGACCTATTGTCTACTCATTTTCTTGTTCTTGTTCTTCATCTTTCTTCTGCCTCCTCTTGGGTTGAACTGCTTTCTCCTTGCAGCACCATGGTGGTATTCTGTTGCTGGAGAGAAGTGAGGTTTTGCATTTACCTTGCATTTTCAGAGGTATGGAAGTCTAGATGTCCCAAGTTCTACTGATCATCAGAAACTCAGCCCACACTATGAATGACAAAAATAGTGGCTTGTAGGTATGAGGGGGTTGTGAGGGGACAGGTGTGAACGGCAGAGCTAGGAGGTGACCTATAAAATGTATGTGTGCACACGACAGGAACTTGACATTATGTAAGTGTGGGAGCCAGTTAAACAGTCTAGGACTATTATCTTTGTCCTGACATTGAAGCTAGAGCTCCATAGGGCAGCCAGAGCCTGAGGAAGACAGAGAGAGAGCAAGAACTACAGCATGTACTGGAGTCCATGAAGACAGAAACCCATGTCAGTGTGTCACCTCTGCCGTGGAGGCTGAGAGGCCATTCACCACCGGGCTGCATGTATACCCACGCGAAGCCCCCATGAGCTTGAGAGGCCGTAGAGGACCCTGGGAAGGGAACGAGGCCCAGCTGCTGCTCATGCCGACAGGGTGAGCCAGCACTCAGGGCCTCATGATGGTATGTGCCCGCTTGTGTGTGTTGTCAGTGACAGCTGGTTCACATTTGCTCTCCAAATGTCCCTAAGAATTTGTCTTGGGGCCTATCATAGTCAGTAACATACAAGGAAGAGAATCCTGGAAACGTGGCTCAGCCTAGCCACTGAAGGGTGGTTATCTCAATGTTCGTGACAACACACTAGGCAAACAGCTGCATAAGAAGGGAGAGGGGTGCTATGAAGAACAATTTCTGTGGCCACACCCCACACATCTTGGGTGATGGTGGCAGCTGCCGTGGTCAGTGCCAGTTTGAGCACTGTCAGAACCACTGACTGTATTCACTGGGAAGCTTTTGTTAGAAGAGCTATGAAGCCTAAGAACGACTGGTTATGGGAGTGTGGTTCTGCGACGGGCAATGTGACAGTCCAGACAGCAGCTGCACAAAGAATTCAGAAATGATTTACTGATGGAGATTAGGGCCACCAAATCCTGGAACGTTGGGACTGGGAAACAGAGCCTGGCAGATGCAGTCTGTTCTGTGAGCTTTGGATGCTGAAGGCCAGCCTGGCAGCGGGGGTAGGAGGTGGAAGGGATGGGGAAGAAATGATGGACTCTAGTCACTGTTGCTCGAGCTCTTTCTAGAACCCTACAGCAGAACACTCTCTGCAAACACACGGCCACTGCAAATTCCCTTCCAGTTTGCATCTGCTGTAGGTCTTGATGTATTAGCCTTGGGCAGTTCCTTTGTATGGACTATAAAGTTGTACAAGTGATCTGGAAAGATAGTCTCATTATTTTTTTTTTTAAAGATAGGTGTGTGTGTATGTGGGGTACATAAAGACAGAAGCTTTGATTTGAAAAGTTCTGTTGAATTTCCCTCTAAAGCATCTTTTCAACTCAGATTGCCACCAAAAACACATGAGTTACTCTTATCTTGGATCTTTGAGAACGATGGGTAAATACTATGTATGAAGGATTTTGTATTCTACAGACCAAATGTATTCCTTTAAATTGGATCTCTCTGATTTGGAGCGATGCTAAGTATTTTAAACACCTATAAACCACCTATATGTAAGTCTGTAAACTATCTATTTAAAAATTATGTCTTTTTCCTTGATATACAGCATAAACAGTACTTAACTATTACTCTAAAAATGTAAATTCATTGCCTTCTAGAGATCAGGAGTCCAAAATGGGTTGTGGTAGATGAAAAAATCGAGGTTTTAATAGGGTTTGAAAACTTCCTCTGGAGAATCTAGATAAAAGTTTGTTTGATTTTCCCTGATTTTGCTTGAGCTTTGGTTTTTCCATTTTCAAGGCCAAGGGGTTGCATGAGTCCTATTTGCAATGACATCTGTCTTGAATTCTCCCTCTGCCATTTCGAGTACCTCTGTAATTACACACCTTTGCCCAGGCCTCCTTGAGCACCTGACTCCAACTGCCTCAATTTCCCTTTGTGATGGGGAATATGATATAGGTCCATGTTTGAACACTGGGTTACTCTGCCTCCAGCAATTATGTTGCAACTGTTTCCAAGTTTTTTGACTTGGTTTAAACAATCCTTTTTATAGTTTGGAAGTTCTTGCTTTTCTTTTTTCCTTTGGGGGAAGGGGAGGGAGAAGAGGAAGGGAGTTATCCCAAATTGCAATTTTTAACTTTATAGCTTCTGAATACAAGGTCTTACTTCAGACTTTTCTTCTTTTATCACAAAATACTATCTTCTCAGGAACTGAATTTTAAAGATAGTCATGAAGTCCCCCAAAATGTATCAGTCTTTTATCATCAAGAATACTTGACATCCTACTTCAAAGTCATGAGCATATTCTCAGTCTAAAGTTTTATAGTTTTAGCTTATTTTTTTTTAAAATTTAAGTGTATCACAGAGCTAAAATTCATTGTCTGAGATAGGGGCTCATAATTTTTTTTTTTAAATCTTAGTTTCTGCTTCAGCACCATTTAATGGGAACATCACATTACATTAATACCCTTCTCAAAAACATCTGATTTTCATATCTATTGGTCTATTCTGCATACTAACAGGTTTCTTACATGAATACACAGTTCCATATTTTTGACAGTGAATCCTGAAAGTCATGTATAAGTCTACAAATATGTTTTATTTCTTCCTGCTGCAAGTTCCACCCCCCCCCCACACACTTTTTTTTGGCCTTACTGAGTTGGCTATAACCTCCAGTAGAATACTATCATCCCACTTCTTCAACGCCATCTTGGCTTGCATACTCATGTAAACTGTGGAATTGCTTGGTCTTCAAAGCTGTCTTGGCTAGTCTAAATAAATATATCATATTTCTAAATGCATTTTTTGCAAACATGCCCACTGAGATTTTTGACTGAGACTTCAATGAAATCTCTCAATGACTCTGAAAGCAACGGATATTTCAAGAATACCAAACCTTCCAATTTTGTCATGTCTCTGTAATTTCTTTCAGGAGTGTGTTATGTGTACTTTTCAGAAGTCTTTGTTATTTATCTTAAAATTGTTTTATCTAGGTAGCTGATGCCTATTGATGGCATTTTATTAAAATTCCTTAGGATTTGGTGATTCACAATCATGTTATCTGTAAACATAGTTTTACTTCCTCCTTTACAACCTTTGCCTTTTATTTTTCTTGTCCTATTACATTGGCTATAACCTCCAGTACAACATAGCACAACAAAAAACAAAAACAAAAAAAACCCCAAATCTCATTTAGACATCAATCTATATAAGACTTGACTTGAAATCACTTGGTCATTTAAAACCTCCACACTTCTTTGACCTCATCTTGCTTAAGCATGTGACTTCCATATAATTTTCTGTAATACTTTGACTTTCTTTCTGTTTTCACCCTCTCTGGACATTCTTTTTTTTGGGGGGGGGGTCCAGTCATGGGGCCTGAACTCTGGGCCTGGGCGCTGCCCCTCAGCTCTTCAGCTCAAGGCTAGCGCTCCACCACTTGAGCCACAGCGCCACTTCCGGCTTTTTTCTTTTTGCTTATGTGGTGCTGAGGAATCGAACCCAGGGCCTTATGCATGCAAGGCAAGCACTCTACCACTGAACCACCTTCCCAGCCCTGGACATTCTTTTTCTTCCATCTGATCTCTCAATTGTAAAAGCATACATGCCCCACCTTGTGTCATAACATTAACACACTGACAGAGGTTACCTCAGGTCACAGAGAATTTTTGTATGTAAAGCCTTAATGAAAGATCCTTATCACCCCAAATTCAAAACACAAAATGAACTAAATCCATCATGAATAGAAGACAACAGAAAATAGGATTAAACTCACAAGATGTCCAGATGATTGACAAATTAGTAAATTAACAAAAAGTATATTTAAGTGTTCTGAAAGTAAAAAACCCTAAGGCATGAAAACCCCCACATTTTATAACAATAGCAATTAGCACAACAGTACCACACAGCCAGGTGCTGTGTCAGTCCTCTCACTACTATCACTTTATTAATGCTCATTCTAAACTCGTAGATATCTAGGCTATTATCACTGTGTACCAGACTGAAAACAAACAAACAAATGGAGGTGATTCGCATATGATTTCATACATAGTAAATGACAGAGCAAGAATTTGAGCTCAGGTAATCTGATTCTGATTTGAGATCTAAATAATGAAACATATAGTATCTTAGAAAAATAAAATTACTAAAACAAAACAAAACAAAACAAAAATACAATGATGTTTAGTCACAACTAAAAACTAAAGAAGTAGAAGGGAAATGTGAAGAAATTAGGGAGAAAGAAACAGATGGAAAGATATGGAAGATATGATACATTAGATAGAAAAGAGGGTCTAATTAGCATCTAATGAAACTCATGAAAGAGAAGTTAAAAAAAGAATGAACCAATTTACTATGAAATAGCGATAATTTTAGTGAACTGCTAAAAAACCCAAACTTCAGACTGAAGAAGTATAACAATCCTGCTTAGATAAAATAAAAGGAGACCCACACATATCTATCCATTCTGATTAGACTACAGAACTCCAGACATAAAGGAAATCTTAAAAGCTGTCACAGCAAACAGCCAGATTTCTCATAAAGGAACAATTAAATAGAAACTTTTGACAGCAACAACCAACCTCAAGTCAGTGAAAAAAAAAAATCCTTTAAAGAACTGCGAGAAAATAACTGTCAACATAGTATCTCAAATCCAGTTAAATTATCACTCAAAAATAAGAGAGGCAAAGGCATTGTTATTTATTTATTTATTTAGAAACCAGAGATATTAGTGCTAAGAAGAGGGCTTCAATGAAATAACTATAGAGGATGTAGTTTAAGTTCAAACTTGTTTGAAAGGACAGAACTGTGAGGAAGAAAAGGAAGCAAAAAGATCAGTAAAGTTGTAAGCAATTGCAAATAACCACTCTGTGAGAATAATAAAGACAATGATTAACTTTGAAAGTCTAAGAATAAGATGGAACACAAACACTGGAGAATGTTATAAAGATAATTGGAATCAGAACTCTACATTTCTTGGCTGATTGGGAAAGGAGAAAAATATCTATTAACGTTATTTCTTTTTTTCTCTGTCAGTTGTGGGGCTTGAACTCTGGGCCTGGGCGCTGTCCCTCAGCTCTTCAGCTCAAGGTGATCGCTCTACCACTTGAGCCACAGTGCCACTTCCAGTTCTCTGGTGGTTTATTGGAGATAAGAGTCTCACGGACTTTCTTACCTGGGTTGGCTTTGAACCATGATCCTCATATCTCAGCCTCCTGAGTAGCTAGGATTATAGGTGTGAGCCACCAGTGCCCAGATAACGTTAATTTTTTTAAACAACATTTTATTACAAAGGTGATGTACTGAGGGATTGCAGTTACATAAACCAGGTGATGAGTACATTTCTTTTTGAGAAGTGTCACCCCCTCCCTCATTTTCTCCCAGTATCTAGTGAGTATCACTGATGAATTGGTTCACCCTTTGTCCTGCCATTTCTGTGCTACCCCTTCACCTCCCCAGATCAAATAAACTTACATGCAAGAAAAGGGTATAGAAATTTAAAAAAAGTGACAAAAGGGAATAAACCAGTAAAATAAAAAAAACTTGTTTCCATTTCTTGGAAGTTCCTTTTGATAAGCATCGTATGCATATAGCTACTGAGTCCTGTGACCCTCTCCTAAGAATATCCTCCTTTGGTCTCACTGTGTGAATATTTAGAGTGCTGTTTAATTAGTCATGTCTAAGTGTAATTTTTTTTCTTGTCTTTTACTATCCATTGGGTTTACTTGTAAATTTAAAGGCACATTCTAATAATTACAAATGAGGGAAACTCTGCAGCATATGTTTCTTTGGGTCTGGCTTACATCACTTAATATTGTTTCCAGGTCTTTTCATTTCCTTACAAATGGGGTAATGTCATTCTTTCTGAAGGAAGCACGCGCGTGCGTGCATGCGTGTGTGTGTGTGTGTGTGTGTGTGTGTGTGTGTGTGTGTGTGTGTGTGTGTGTGTGTAATATTTTCTTGATCTATTTATTCATTGAGGGTCATCTGGATTGATTCCATATCTTAGCTATGGTAAACAATGCTGCAATGAACATGATTGTGCTGGTGGCTTTAGTGCAGCCTGATTTGTGTTCATTGGGGTAAAGGTCCAGGAGTGGGTCATAGGGGAGCTCTATGTTTAGTCTTTTGAGGAACCTCCATACTGCTTTCCAGAGTGTTTGATCAAGTTTACATTCCCACCAACAGTGTAGTAGCATTCCCTTTTGGCCACATCTCTACCAACTTTAAATTCTTGGAAACTGACTATGAGAAATTGACTATGCTCTTTCAGTTAATAGAAGAAAAAAGAATGATGAAAATCTGATGAACCAATGGAAGCAAAAAGGAGAAGCAAAGAAAAATAGGAAATCAAAAGGTAAAAATAAATAGTAAATAAAATATAAAAAGGAACATTTGGTCTATATCTCACATGTAAATTAGGAAGTATTATAAATGGTCTAGAGATCTAACTGGAAAGAAGAGCGAGAAGAAAATGAGGGTAAATTTATGAAAAGTCAGGATAGACGGCTTTTCCTAACTATACCCTAAATCTAAATTTAATGAGATAAAATCAGGAACCCAAAATGAAAAGACAAATGAAACAACAGTCTTTGCCAAGTGACAGGCTATATAAAATACACAGAGCTATTAAAATGAAAAGAAAATTACCATTAGCCAAATAAAAAACAGAGTAAAAGACATTAATGCCGAAATTCTCAGGAGAAATGTAAATGATCCTTCCACAAGAAGAAAGAAAATTTGGAATCCATTCAACTCAGAGCTGCTGCTCCCTGAATCCCAGGAGCTGCTGGCCTTGAACCTGTTTGTGTTCCACTGCCCACATTTAGAGCTTAGGCCTTGTGCCTCCAGGAAGCTCACTGCTCAGCACAAGACACAGTAAATGTAAAAGCACTTTCCCCACAGTCTGCCTCTACTAGACGCCCAGGTGGATGGTTGCTATCAGTTCAGGGCTCTATCTAGCCTTTATATACTTGGGGGCTGAAGTATCAACTCGTTCTCTCTCTCTCCAGATCTGATCTTACCCATTTTCTGCCTTTGGAGAACTCAAAATTCAATGTCAATGGCAGTTTCTTTATTTTCCATTACTCTGAGTCCAGGTAAGGTAGGAAAAAAAAATCTGATTTGCTTGCGTCCATGGTTTCCTAGTTAATCCTCTTATAAATACAAGTTTCTTTTCTAAAGCACTCTGGGGCTGTCATATATTCCTTCAATCCAATCACTGCATTCCTTTCTAACATAGCTAATTCTAACACCAGAACCTAACAGCAGTGCAAGAAAACGTCTGGCAGGGCAGAGAACCTGTTACTCAGACACCTCTTGGAGTCAGAAAGGGTATGCAACAGCCAATCCCTTTTGGTTTTAAATGCCAACCTAAGAAACTACTTGCTAATCTTCAGAAAAAAAAATAGTAGATATGGTATTAGAAGAGAGGAACTTCACTATTCTTATGAAAAATGAACAGTAATAGGCACACATTAGCTTTTAGTCTCTGTCAAATATGGTTTTCCAAAGGTATTTAGCTAAAGTAGACATTAGAATTGTCACCAGGAAAGCAGAAAGTGCTGCGGCACAGGCGTCTGCATGGCCCCTGCCCCTAGCTCCTCTGAAACAGTATGTGAATCATCCACCCACACAGCTTCCCTTCCTTGGTCAGGTCTCTCTAGTCTGATTTCCACTCACACAGTCTGTGTGAATGCCAACCCAGTGGTCCTTGGTAGATTTCTTATTTTTCTCAACTACTGGGGATTTTTGCCTCCTGCTCTCTGGGGACACTGGACAATGTCTGAAGACATTTTTGGTGGTCACAACTATATAGTGGAATGCAGCTGGTATCTAAGGGGGAGACCACAAAGATGCTGAACAACTAACATTGGCCAGAACAGCACCCCAACCAAGTAATGTTACAGAGACCTCAAGTACCCTTGTGGCCATGGTGGGAACATCCTGGCCCTAACCCAGTTACATTGCCTTAGTTTCTCTCTACTCCACTCTGTGGTCTCCCCAACCTCTTGGATTCAGCTTCTCTTCTCCTTACCTTGTACCTTCTGTATCTAGGCTCTGCCCTGGCTCATTTTGTTTCTTCTACTCTTCCTTGGCCCAAGGATGACTCAAAATGCTCCAGTTCTTCCTGGCCATCAAATATCCAACTGAGTGTCTCCAACCACAAGAGGGATTTCTCTCTTTGGATGTCACCATAACCTCAAACCCAGTTCTCCCAAACCAGAATTTATCAAGTGCATCCTATGCAAATCAGTTCTATCCTAAAATTCCCTTTTCTTCAGTTTAATTTGGTAAGGCAAAATATACAAACAACACCCCCAACAAAACACAACCCCCCCAATTCAGGCATTTTAGGCATCTCTGCACCATTAGCAATTATGTACATTGTTACTAATTGTCTGTTTACCCCTTGTTACAGTGCTATAGTTCAGGATCCTTTCCTCTAAAATGTAGTCCAAATGGACTGTTCATTCAGCCTGTTCATTCTCCATCTTCCTTCAGTGGTTCTCAGAAAGCATCCCTATCTTTTTTTCCACTTAATCACCTCATAAATGCCATGGCTGGGTATCTGGGACTCTCCATAAGTGACTGTATCCAGCCTTTTCAATTTCATTTCCAATTATGCCAGACTTTTGGCAGAACTGACCGTCTACCTGCACACACGTCGTGTTTTCCAAGGCTCTCATATTTTTGGAACATCATTTGTTTGACCAGGACCTTTCTTCCTCATTCCTATATAGACCACTGGAGCCCTTTCCACTCTGCTCCCCTCCCCCAACTTTCTGCCTCTATCAGAAGCTGTCTACCTGTAAACTCCAAACCTCTGCTTATCTCCGAACACTGAATCCGCTAGATGTTAAGCAGAAAAGAAACGTCTAATTTATTCAAGAAAAGGAGATGATACATAGATCTTAGACTAGATCATTTGGATTTGAGAATTAAATCTCTTTGAAATCAGAATTTGGAGAAGTCTACTGACATGCGTAATGTGCCAAGTAGAACAGACGGTAAGAGCAGGTAGATCCTGAATACACATTTGCACAGTGCCAATCTGCAGTGCCAATCTGCAGGCTCCTTACCTACAAAGCATGGTGATACTGTTTCTGCCTCATAAAGATGATAGGAGGATTATGCCAGGTGGGTAAATCCTTGGCACATAAATAATGCTTAATGAATGTTAGCTGTCACCATCATCAACACTTTGCTAAGTTTATAGAAGGTGATTCTGTTTTTTTCCTGGTATAGTTTACTAAATGATGTAATTCTCTGGAAGGCAGGTTCCCCCATCTTACATGTTTTGGTATAGATTAGTCTAAAGCTGATTCACCAGAGCAGTCTTGTGACTCACTCCATAATCCTAGCACGAAGTCCAGTGCAGTCATTTTGTTTCATAAAGGAAATCAAGATTTCCTTTATAAGCCGGGCGCTGGTGGCTCACGCCTGTAATCCTAGCTACTCAGGAGGCTGAGATCTGAGGATCGCGGTTCAAAGCCAGCCCAGGCAGGAGAGACCGTGAGACTCCTATCTCCAATAAACCACCAGAAAACCGGAAGTGGCGCTGTAGCTCAAGTGGTAGAGCGCTCGCCTTGAGCTGAAGAGCTGAGGGACAGCGCCCAGGCCCAGAGTTCAAGCCCCACAACCGACAAAAAAAAAAAAAAAAAAAAAGATTTCCTTTACAAATATATAAATATATGTTCCCTAACACGTAATTCAGATGACACTACTCTTATACTTCCCTTAATTTCTACTAGAGATGGTGATAAAATGTCAGGAATATAAGAACATAGTTAAAATGAAAGCAATTCTGCAGAAGCTGGGTAGTCTTGGGAGATTAAGTACAAGAAGGGATACATATGTCAGCTGTGCTCCAAGGGGGAGCACCATTTCCTACAGATACAGTAGAGTGACACCGTGGCTTGGATCTCAGCCCCCAGAGTTAGGATTACAGATGTGAGGCACCAGTACCCAGCCTTCAGTTCCCCTTTAAAATGCTTCTCTATTGTGGCCATCCATCTCCTAACAAGTCACAACCCAGGCAGCTGACAAAAATTTCATGCTTCTACCTATTCAGTCAGTTCATATCAAACTCAGCCACATTCTGCATCAGTAAATGCCACCCAGAGTCTGAGTCATTGGCTGTTTCTCTTCTTCCACATCGCTTTCAATCCTCCTATGATCACTCATTCAATTTTTTACTCCTCTGGCCTACATTTTCAACTCTGTATTCCAGACCTTTGCAAGGCACCGTGCTGGGCCTGTGGGCCTTAGGATATTAACAGCTAGATCTGCCAACCATTGAGAGCACGATCAGGAGTTTACTTTTAGTAGGTGTGTTCCGGGGAATTGTAGCAGTTTGGGCATCTATGGAAGTATCTACTAACAAGGTGGAGGAGGGATCAGAAAGAGCTCACTCCTGAGTGGAATAGTTAGATAACACATCAGGGAACGATGCCTGTGCTTGACAGACAGCTATTGGATGGGTATTATGATGTGGACAAGTGTGCCCCAAAGGCCTATGTGCTAAAGGCTTGGTACCAGGCTGTCCTATTGGAAGGAGGTGGAATCTTTGAAGTAAGTCTTTTGGGAAGCTCTCCAAGAGGTTTCTGGGACCCCAGACCCTTCCTTATTTTCCCTCTGCTCACTGGCCATGAGGTGAGTGGCTCTGTTCCACCATTCACCCCTGATCACAATATGTTACCTCACCAAAGGTGATAAGGCTACCCAGTCACTTGAGCTTGCTCAACAGGACTGGCAGAAACTAAAATTTCAGATGGGTAGTCCTATGGTAAAATGATGGGCAAGAAACGAAAGCCTTCTGGATGGAGGGCCAGGAGCGATTGGGAAGGTCAAGGCCAGAGGCGGGAGGTGTAGCAGGGAGGAGGGAAGACTAAACAACTGCTGCTTTGGTCAGAAGGGGCTGCAGGGGGTTTCTGAGCTGTGTTCTCCCCAGGGCCTTAGTCAGAGGTTTCAGTCCCATGGCAGAGGCTCAATAGAGCTATGCCAACTACAATGCAAGTTCTTGAGAGCAGGGTCCACAACACACCTGTCTGATTCAGTGTCTACACACAAAGCTTAGGCAAGAAATAGTCATATCAGAGTATTTAGGCTTGAGGCTTAGCCCTTTTCTTTTACCTGGTAGGTGCTTTAGTTTTCTTATCCCTAAAATAGTGGTAATATTAGCCCCTTGCTCCTAACTGGAAGGAATGAGTTAGAATAAAAAAGTCCTGGGCATCACTGGCTCACACCTGTAATCTTAGCTACTCAGGAGGCTGAGATCTGAGGAACACAGTTCAAAGCCAGCCCAGGCAGAAAAGTCTGTGAGACTCTTATCTCCAAGAAACCACTGAGAAAAAGCCAGAAGTGGTGTTGTGGCTCAGGTTAAGCATTATGTACATGCTGCTACTATTTATGGGTGTTATTTGGAGGTTAGTCCCAGGAGCAGGAGGACTCCCAAGGAGAGAATCACCCCAAGCCAACAGGTGCACCTTGTGACTAACAATGACAGTGTACAAAAAGGAACTGCAGGGGCTGGGAAGGTGGCTCAGTGGGAGAACGCTTGCCTTGCATGCATGAGGCCCTGGGTTCAATTCCTCAGCACCACATAAGCAAAAAGAAAAAAGCTGGAAGTGGTGCTGTGGCTCAAGTGGTAGAGCGCTAGCCTTGAGCTGAAGAGCTGAGGGGCAGGACCCAGGCCCAGAGTTCAGGCCCCAGGACCAGACCCCCCCCCCAAAAAAAAAAAGAACTGCAGGCCTACGGCAGGGGGCTCAGGGAATGACACTTGTGAGACTTGCTTGTTCGAACTTTGAAAGGGGCACACTTTGCCTTTACTCCCTGTGCACCAGAATGCAAAGGAGAAGGTACTGCTTGACCTTGAACCATCTCTACCATACAAAGGAAGTCATCCTCAGGCTGCACACCTGATAACTATTATTTGTACATGAAGCAAACCAAAGAATCTCAATATTTGGGAGTTGGAAATGGCAGGCAACAAAATCTACCCAATTATACCTAGAAATATGTCTCCTCTTTACAGATCTGTCTGTCTAGTGTGTGTATGTGTGTGTGTGTGTGTGTGTGTGTGTGTGTAAGAGAGAGTGAGATTCAATTTGATTTCCACTAGAAAACTCTGACAAAGAAGGGGAGAAAAACCCCACTGTCTCAGAATGAAAGGAACAGACACTAGAGAAGAATTACCCAGCGAATCTGAAAAGCAGAGGAGGGAGAATGTCTTTCATGTTTCTTCAAAAAGCCACAGTGATTTTGTAGTCAAGCACTTGTCTCATTTTCTCCCAAAGTGGCAGCACCAACATTTCTGCTCATCCTTGACTATCTCAAGCTGCCTGTCAGTTGCTAGGCAACCCTAACAGCGCGCCAGCACGTGTTAGCATCCACCTTGCTTCCTGCCTCCCACAATGCACAGCTTTCATCACTGTTCTCACTGGGTTTGCCAATGACACGTAGGCACTCATGTCTTCTTAGCCAACGGTTCTTCTTAAGGCTTTATCTTTTTGCCTGTTTGGTGCTGTGGTAACATTTAAACACTGTATATGTCATCATGTCCCAGTAATTCCTGTAACAACAAGCTGCTCATCAACCATGAAAAAATTTCACGGTAGGATCAAAACAGATGGAAGAAAAGATCATATTAAAACCATAAATAACTTGCCATAAAAGCAAGCAGCCAAACAAAAGAGAAATTGCCAGCCAGTAAAACATTTGAAAAGTGTTAAATTCAAGCTAGTTTAAGTTTCTTTGAACACTGACATCTGGTTGGTTGTACTTGTCTTGATGAAAGAGAATAATCTTGACCAATTGTCAAGGTAAGCTCCTATTGAGGTTAGAAAGAGCTGTTATCTATGGAGAAATGTGGCTCGTATTATATGTCAGTGTTACAGATGCAAACCAGACAAAGGCTGCCCAACCTGCTTTTGCAAATCTCAAGAGGCCTAATGAATGTGAGGCACTAAAAATCAAATGATTAACGAACGTTAAACATATCACACAGTTTAGTGGGTAATCTCCTCATGTGTATTCCATCATCATCCTCAGAGCATTTTATAAATCAGATAAAAGCCCATATTATATTGCTAGGGGCTGGTCGCTTATCCTATAATCCTAGCTACTCAGGAGGAGTCTGAGATCTGAGAATCATGGTAAAGTCCTTCATTAGATGCTCTCATCTCCAATCAAGTGATAGAATGCCAGTCTTGAGCAAAAATGGGACAGTGTCCAGGTGCTGAGTTGCAGGCTGAGTATGGGCACTCGCACGCATGCGCCCCCCCCCACACCCTCCCCCCATGCGCCCCCCCCCACACCCTCCCCCCCCCCCAATATTATAAATGAGTTTCCAAATTTAAGTGGCCAGACTAGTAAGTGGCAACGCAAATTGGGATTTGGATATTTGGACCCCATGTCAGGTTATATCCTCAGAAGTATAGTGCTGGTTACTGGTATTTCCACCTGAGGGCCCTGGGCTTGACATGTTAATAGGGCTAAAGCCACTAGAGTCAGGAAGTGAGTAATGATGGTTTCAAGTTGAAGAGTACAGTGGCAGCTAAGGGCACAGGAGCAGGAGGACCAGTTTTGTATACCTTTTCATACTGGGTGTATATATTACCTATTGGAAAATACAAAGTTTTTTTTTTTTTTTTTTGCTGGTCATGGGGCCTGAACTTGGGCCTGGGTGCTGTCCCTCAGCTCTTCAGCTCAAGACTAACACTCTACCACTTGATCCAAAGTGCCACTTCCAACTTTTGCTGCTTATGGGGTGCTGAGGAATCGAACCCAGGGCCTCATGCATCCAAGGCAAGCACTCTACCAATGAGCTACTTTCCCAGCCCTGGAAAATAGTTTTTACAAGAGTTCCAATTCAAATACATTCATGCACTGAAGAGTCAACAATGGATGCAAACCTAAAGGTAAACATAATAAACTGAGGCTGCTTACCTATAAGTTTCATTCAGAGGGGAGGATTGGAGATAGACATTGAAGGAGTAGCCTCATTATTTCAGATAATAGAAAAAAAACCCAAGGAGCAGTCTAAAGGGAGTCTAGGGGAGTTCTCAGTCACTATTTTAAATTTTCTGAGCCTCTACAAGCATGAACTATATTAGGCCTTGTATCTGTCAGTCTGGCAGCAAATGCAAGCATGAGACAATTATCAAAAGGTAAGATGAGTATTTTGGTAGGAAACAAAATTGGACAATTACAGGCTCAGTTTCTCTTAGAGTGAAACAAAAGCTTCTAATTCAGAGTCTAATAAAACAGAAATTTCATTAAGGATAGTTTTAGTGTGAGTTTTATGCTTCTCAGTGATGTTGTCACTATAGCAACTCTATACTAAAACATGACTCAGGACTTTTGAAAAATATTCCAGTCAAAACCTCAATCACAGCACATAATGAAGGAGAGGAAAGAAAAAAATTGTGAGTTGCTTGTATTTAATAGAATAAATGGAAAAGTGAAGGCTAGCATTATTGAAAGACTCCAGTCTCTGACTATCACTGGCTGCAGTTTTCACACTGGCGAAGTGTCAGTTGGATAAAACAAAATTCTTGTGTTGGGGAAGCTAATATCCTCCACTTGTGGGCCAAGAAATAATAGGGAAGAAGATCCCTACACACTGCAATAAGAAGAGACTTTGAAGGGGAGGAGATTTCTAAAGAAGGAAATCAGATCATGTGGGAGATCCTCCTAATCTTTTCTGAGACTATTATTTTTAACAAGTCTACATACCCAAGTACACATGGTAGTTAGGCACAGCCAGGTGGCAGGGCTAAGTCCTTCCTGCAATCAAACTGCCTCCTCTGCCCCCAGGTAAGTACAACACACTTCTTAAATTGCCTTTGGAGCTGGAGCTTCAGGATGCCAACGATATTCAAGGGTTGTTTTTGCTCAATGATGGGAGATACACTTCAGTTTGGAAAACAGATAAGACATTAGGTCAAGCCAAGTGTGCAGAATGAGATGAGGAACCACAGGGCGTTAGAAACACCAAAGAAGAGGCCAACGGTGCCCTGTTGGAGAAGCACACTATTTGAGAATAAGCCAAACAGACTCCACTAAAGCCTTGTTTATTTTAGAAAGGCTTCTGGAGCAATCTTCTTACAAAGCACTCAATGATTCCAACCAATCTGAATGATCACGTGCACTGATGTAGAACTGCCTTCCACAGACCCATGACTAATAAAGCCTCGGGGGACCCCAGGAGGTGTCACTGGCAATTCAGCCTCTAAAAGGGGCAAAGTGTGGCCACCAACTACTGCTCTGGCCTCCCCATTCAATCAGAGGAAACACAGGCAAACCCCACACCCCTGAGATCCCCCAGTGATTCATACTCATGACACTCTCCTTTCTTTTCCAGGTCTCTGCTTAAATGATACCTCATCAACCAGGCCTTACCTGACCCTCCTATTTACTGGGCAGCTCCTTGCTCTACCTGGGTCCTTAGCACCCCGAAGCTGAAGCATGGTGCCTGCAGTCACACTTACTGTCTGAAACCATTTCCTCACTTCCACAGTGATGCCCATGATCAGCCCCATTACACACACACACACACACACACACACACACACACACACACAGTCTGTACCAAATGCATCTTGCATTCCAGCTGCCCTGCCAGGCACTGGACACTGGGTGTGTTGCAGAAGACAGACAAGAACATGGCCTCAGATTCTGTAGGAGAGCCAGATAATTCCACAAACAGCCAAAGGCACAATGACGATGCAGGAAGTCCTAGGTATTATGTAAGCCAGGAGGGCTTCTCAGAGAGGGGGATGTTTAAGTCCTGAAGGGAAAGACAAACTAATGGCTCTTAAGTGAGAACCTTCTGGTATAGAATGGTCCGCAAGCGATACAGAATTACACAATGTATACAATAAGGTACTTGGCTTCAGTCAAACATGAACTCCACTGGTGCAGGAGGCCGACATTTGTCAATTCCTCCATTCCTATAGTGCCTTTGTGGGCAATTCATATTTCGAGTAATATGTGGTGCTGTCTCAACCCTGCAGCTTTATTCTCATCTGGCGAGAGGACAATGTAACCTCACAACAGTAATGACTGAACTGAACAAGACACGTAGGTGAAAGCCAGCTACTGTCTGCCTGCAGAGTGCCAATTACATTCTTTCCCTGGGTGCCGGCAAGGTCTGACATTTTGATAGTGATCTCCCCGGTGACGAGGGACTTTGGCTGAGGCACTCAGGAGAGCCAGGAGACTGGATCAAGGGCCTGATGATACACTCTGAGGTGACTGCGGGGCTTGTTGGTATAGTAGGTATTGTATGTAGTAGGTATAGTAGGCTTGTAGGTATATAGTAGGTGTAAGTATAGATTTTATGGGTTGGAAGGTCCCTGTGAAGGGCTATGCTCCTATCCTCTTACAGCAGATGTTTTTCTTCTTCTTTTTTTTTTTAATCCAACAGCTGTGACTGATCTTCGGAATTAAGCTTCCACAAGAGAGGCAGGTTGAGGTAGGTTGAGAAGCTACCCCTGTCTGAAGGCAAGTGTATGTAAAAGTGACCTGAACCCCTCATACCAGACTTCTTGCTTTCAGATCTCAGGAAATGGGTTTGGAGAGAGTCAATGACTCAAATGGCAAGAGGCGCAGTTGAAATGTGGACTAGGTTCTACCTAACTCCAAACCCATGCTCTTCCTGCTATTCTAGTCAATCTCCCTCCCCTCAGCCTTATCCCCTCCGCCTCCCCGGCTTCTGCCTGCTCTAGAACTCCTGTGGGGCCTCCTCCTACCAGTTCTTCCTCACAGAGAAAGGCTGTTATCTCTCCACGTGGCCGAGCCTGGCTGCACATGTCCGCCCTCATCCTTCAGTGCTTCTCCAGATGACATCATTACTGCCAAGCTTTCTGTGACCGGGCCTAGTCCCTATACCCCTATACCAGCATCCTAGCATCCTACATGTTCTCCAGCAGAGGGCCTGTATCAGCTGTTCTGCTGCCCACCGTGCTTTTCCCTGGGAGGGCTGGGACCTTCCTGTCCATCTGCCTCAGCCTGAGCATTAACCTTCTAAGGCTGCCTTCTCTGACTGCTCTGGACATGCTTCAACACATCACACTTGCAGCTGGCCTTACCTGTCATTTTCATGTTTACTTGTACACGGTGTGCCTCCTCGGCCTGAAATCAGCTCTTCTAGAGTCAGTTTACATCTTTTGTTCCCCATGGTACAGAGCCTGATGCACGGAAGGCAATTATCTGCTAGCTATGGAAAGGCAGGCACTTTGTTCATCCTCAACTAGAATGAAGTCTTAGTCTTAGTGCCTTGAATATCACAGCGCATCACTAGTGTCCCTGAATACAATTGGGTCCTTATCCCACTTAAATCCCAACGCATCCCCACTCACTTAGATCCTGTGTCTGTGTCTCATTAGGGGCAGTTTTGGGGTAGTACTGAAGTTTGAACTCAGGGCTTTGTACTTTGCTAGGCAGTTGTTCTACTGCCACTGTCTGTTCTGGTTATTTCTGAGTTAGGGTCTCACTTGTACCTGAGCCAGGCTGGACTGGCATCCTATTTTACACTTTCCACACTAGCTTAGGATGGCAGACATAGGCTACTGTGCCTGTGATGGAGTCTTGTCAACATTTTTGGCCTGGGCTGGCTTGGACCAGGTGATTTGCCTGATCTCCTCCTCCTGCACAGCTAGGATCACAGGCAGGAACACCAGTGCCTGGCTTCTTGAGACTTCTTGAATGTGGAACTGTATCACCCTTGTGTCCTCTCTGCCTACAATGCCATCAGTTTTCATGAAATGCATGTTGAGTACTGTGAAGTACTGAAGAGGATGGCTGGGTCTCTCAACTGCATCAGTTTCTAACTGGTTTGTGGAGGTGGGGCCAAGACTGTGAAGGTAGAGACTTGCTTCATGGTGGTTAATCATCAGGAGGGAGATCAGATATTCCTCAGTTGCTACATGTTTTAAAATGATCCTCTGAGAAAAGACAACTGTTGGGAGAGGAGGGGAAGGATGCTGGTCAGAGGAGCCTTGCATACAAAGCCACTGCAGTAGAGTTAGCCTGATGCTTGGCACACAAGAGCCTTAGTCCCTGTTGTCATGCTACAGTGGAATACCTGAGGGAGATGGGAGGAGAAAGCAGGAGGGTTGGAATCTACTCCTTTGTCACGAGCTCAATTCCCTGCCAACTACCTCAATCCCTCAATAACAGCACCTCTCCATTTGTGAGGGTGGCCCAATCACCACCTGTTCATCCCACCTCTCAACCTGGCTGCATTGGGGATTAGGCTTCTAACAAACGACCCTCAGGGGGACACAGGAGACCACAGATGACAGCCTTATCATGAACAGAGGAACCGTGTCTGCCAGACACAGGGGGCTGAAGGTGAAGCAGTTAATCCGGAGTGGTCTACTAGGTTGTCAGTAGTAACCTGACATCAGTCCAGGGGTTCCACTCTTGCCCATGAATTCATCAGACTCAATTTCCAACTGTGGAGGTGTTTGTTAGCCCATGTATGAGCTTGGCACCTCATCCCATCCAGGGCCTATGCAGCTCCAGGACTGGAGAGGCTCAGAGAAAGTCTTTAGGGCAGAACACTGTTCTGTGGTGAACACAATCACTTCATCTAGTACAAGCTGATCATACTAAAGTTTGAGTACATTCTCCTAAATAGGATGGAACACAGCAGTGAGGAAGAACCCATTGTAGAGAGCTCTGAGGATTTCAAAGATATGTGGGAAGGAGAGATGAGCAGAGGCTCAAGACTCAGGGCCTCTTGCTCTTGTTTGGTGTTTTGGCTCAAGGCTGGTGCTCTATTACTTGAGCTACAGCTCCACTTCTGAGTTTTTTGCTGGTTAGTTGGAGCTAAGAGTATCTGGGACTTATCTGCCTGAGCTGGTTTCCAATCATGGTCCTCAGATCCCAGCTTCCTGAATAGCCAGGAATACAGGTGTAAGCCACTGGTGCCCGGCTGACTTCTAAGTGCTTCTCTTGCCTAAAGTCTCTTTACAAGTGCCATTTCTCTTTATGAATTCTTTCTTTCTTTTCTCTTCTTTCCTTCCTTCCTTCCTTCCTTCCTTTTTCTTTTCTCACAAAGCCTGAGTTGTTTATTTACAATGGTGCCACACAATATATAGTAGTAGTTTTATAGTTTGATTTAGAAATGTATAGAAGTTGAGTATTAAAGAGGAATCATAATAAAGGATCCATGGTTAAAGACAGTAAAAATCCTTTATCTATCCTCTCTCTCTTTTTCTCTTCAAATAAAAAGGGAAAATAATTCTAGAAAAAATTCTCTTCTGTGATACTTTAATTCGTTGGTACTAACAGTGATTATGTTACTGAGTCATGAAGAGATGCCCAGTGGCTGAGTTCAGACTAGGAGTCAGGTGCTGATGCTCCAGTTCCAGCGCTATTTTCAAAAGGCAAAGCAATTTATCTTCCTTAAAATACAGACACAAAAATGCCAGTGCCAAGGGGCTCCTTACAGGGATGATAAAAATATTCTAAAATTAGATTATGATGATCGTTGCACAATTCTGTGAATATGTTAAACCATTACATTGTAGACTCTCAGTGGGCCAATTTTATGCCAAGTGAATCATCTTAATAACGACGTTTTTAAAAAGGGCACTAGGAGATTGATTGCTGAAGTTTAAATTACCTATGTAGAAACTAATGAAGGATAAAATTAATTTAAACATTTCATGGTTCTTCTGTATTTACCCGAAATGTCAATTTTTTTTCAACCCCATGATTATCACAGTAAGGTGTAACAGACATAAATGCAAAGTGTATGCAAATCTTATAAAAACGGACAGGAAAAAAATCAGGCAATGATCACATACTCTATAAAGGGATTACTAGGAAGCCTCCTTGATGTGAGTCCCATATGACACAAATAGGCTGAAAGCTAGTGACAATTTACAGATCACTGTTTAGAAATCCCCTCAGTAGATGGATCTTACAGTGACACTGAACAATTTCTGCAATGAGGAATATAAGGGCCACTTACCTTGTGACAAGGAACCAGGCAATTTTGCTGAAGTCTGGCGAAGTCCTCAGATATGTCTTGATATGTGGCATGGCATTGCTGCGGCCAGATGTCTCAGCAGACCACTTACTAGTGACAGAAGATAAACGATTAGTTAGGAAATAATCCACAATGGGAGGCGGTCTATGCCTGTAATTCCAGCTAACCAGGAGGTAGAGATCAGGAAGGTGGTGGCTTGAAGCCAGGCAGGGCTAAAACTTCATAAGATGCCTTCCTGACAAAACAAGCTGAGCATGGCGATGCATTCCTGTCACCTTCACTGTGGAAGGACTATAGGTAGGAGAATCATAATTGGAGGCCAGCCCCAGTCAAAAAATGAGACTTATCTAAAAAATTAAAAAAAAAAAAAAGAGCTGGGGGATATGACTCAAGTGATATACCAGCTGCCTAGCATTCAGAAAGCCTGGAGTACTGCCAAACAGAAGAAAAAAATCAAATTGGTCATAATCCTAATATTAGGAAACAGCTGCATAAAAAAGCAAAATCCTGTAATCTAAAAAATAGCAGGACCACATTTCTGTGACCTGTGATAACAGTTTAAACTACTCAGACAACAGAATAGCATGATCTTTTTAGAAAGTGGGAATTAAAAAAAAAAAGGAAATTTAGCATTGCTTCCCAAAGCACCCAAATCCTTCTGGCATACTGCCTTCTGTCTTTCTGTTACACACACACACACACACACACACACACACACACACACACACACACACACACACGCACACACACACGCACACACGCACGCACGCACGCACGCACGCACGCACGCACGCACACACACGAGAAGATCCATTATTTCTGTTTGGCATACTGCCTTCTGTCTGTTACACACACACACACACACACACACACACACACACACACACACGAGAAGATCCATACTGCCTTCTGTCTTTCTGTTACACACACACACACACACACACACACACACACACGAGAAGATCCATTATTTCTGTTGTGCTTTTTTATTTGGACCTGTGAACTCCTAAAGGTAGGAATCAAAGTCCCACACTGTGCTGAGTAGAAAACTTAAATGAAACAAATACAAAGGGGACAAAATGTAGTCACCACTGAGTTGAAAAGTACACAGGGCTTCAGTCTTAGCTTTGCATTCTGTTTCTAAGTTCCCAACACTGCAGGGCTAAGGTGACATGGGAGTAAGCAGCCTGTCTCCTAGGTCCCCATTCTTACTATAAGACAAGAGCACTGTTGCTTAGCCTGCAAGTGTAGAATTAGGAAGAGGGAGGCCCACCACATTCTTCAAGTGAATTCAGTCATCTGAGTTTGAAAGGAGCTCAATAGAAGGTCCTGGTAAGGGACAATCTGTCTACAAAGGTCTAAAGAAAGGCTCTAGGATGATACACATATGTAGAGGAAAGCTACTGACATGTAATCCTGCCTTCACTTCCAGTTCCCAGCACAAAAATGACCTACTGAAGGAAGCATAGAATTAGGTTAAACCAAGGACATTCTTTCACTCTTCCATTCATTAATTCACTGGAGTCTGGTGACTTGTCTCCCTAGGAACAGTGGGCTGGGCTCTATCCTAGGCCATGCTCAGCCACATACCACCACAGGGCTGACAGAATGGTTCTTGTCCTATTCCAGAAAAGTCAAGGAAAATGCTACTTATGCAAATATAAACTACCTCCGTGAGATCTTTTTATTTATCATTTTCTCTGCATGCCAATATTTAAATAGAAGCTTCATGGAGATAAATTTTACTCCTTGGTATTAAAAACCTATTCCCAAAATATTTCCAAAACCTTGTTTTTAAATTATTTCTATCAGTAACATATGTAGAAGAAGGGAGAAGGTGACATTATATAAGGTTCCCTTTTTAAACAAAATAGACCAACAGAAATAACATCCTTACTCCTAAAGAAGTAATAGCAGCATTCTGGACCAATTACTTACTGAAAGTAGGAATGCAGCCAGCCTTGTTTCTCTGCTGTCTGGATGCTGTAAGGAAGAGAGCCCCCGGCTTTTAAAAGAAGAAAAAGAAAATAAAAATAACAAGTATTTATTTGAACTTCCTCACTAAGAAGAATATCTATAGTTAGCAGTGAAGGTAAATGAAAATCAACTTAAGATTTCATTTGAAGGAATAGTGTGTGTGTGTGTGTGTGTGTGTGTGTGTGTGTGTGTGTTTCATTTGAAGGAATAGGGTGTGTGTGTGTGTGTGTGTGTCAGTGCTAGGGCTTGAACTTAGGACCTGAGCACCAGACCTTAACTTTTTTGCTCAAGGCTGATACTCTACCACTTAAGCCATAGCACCAGTTTAAGATTTTTGGTGGTTAATTGGAGATAAGAGTATCACAGACTTTTCTGCCTGGACTAGCTTCAAACAGTGATTCTCATATCTCAGCCTCCTAAGTAGCTAGGATTACAGGTGTGAGCCACCACACTTGGCTTAGAAGCCAATTTTTGTGCATCTTTGGAAGGAAGATTGTAGATTCATCAGTGACTTAGCTAACATGTTAAACTTCTCCATAGTCATCTATATCTAAAGACTAGAAACAATCCCAACATCCAGTATGGCATGTCCTGGCTCCTATTGCAAATAACTAAAACCATAGTCCATTTTTGAACCAGTTAAAGTGGCTTTATTGAAAATACCACATTCTTCCTCATTACACGTGCACATTAAATAGATCTAGCTTATTAGAGGTGCAGAAAAATTATAAAAGGAAAAACTACCATTATGTCTAAGAGTCTTCATGAAATAATTTTAGTTTTGCCATTAAAAAGCAACAAATAGGCTACTGTACGCAGAACATTTTGATATTTTTTTTCTAACATGGTTACATCTAATTTGTTAAGTAATAAATGGGTTGAATTACTTGCAATTTAGTGCATTCTGCTTTCAGCCCTTAGTGATGCTAATTAGGCTGCTTTTTCGAGAGCACTCACTCGCGGGGATTTTACTTCATATCACTTGATTGCACTGTGTAGGGTGCTGTGAATTCCACACAGAACGTTAGTGCTCAGCAGTGGGTTAAGGGAAATGAATGGAAGATATGTGCAAGGTAAAACGCTGGGCATTTGAAGATGAAGACCTTGGGGGGAAAATTAGGACCTAGCAATGAAGGTACAGTAGCAGCAGTAATTGTTAATTCTAGATCTTAAGTTTATCTGTATCAAGAGTGCTACTGATCAAGATGCACTGTACTCATAATCTGACTTGTGAAACTGAAACTCCTTTGTACAACTACTTAAAATAAAAAAGACAAGGTGTCAGCCATGTCTGATGTTAGTCAAGGCACCCGAGTACTAGGGGAGGCTGATTTTAGATAAACATCTTACCAAGCAACACACTGGACACCCTACTGGTAAAAATGAGTAGGACGAGTGTTCACAGGGCTACTGTGAGGAACATAGAACACATGTGAGCTGCCTAACGCAGTGGTACCATCTCCAGCAAACCTAGTTTATGATCCTTATCCAGTATAGAGCAAACCATCTCCCCATTTTCAGGCTCTTTTCTTTCTCTTCTCTTCTTTTCCCTCCCTCCCTTCTTCCTTCCTTTTTTTTGGTCCAAGACTAGGTCTCAAACTTGATACCTGAACTTTCGCTCACTGGCTAGCACTCTACTAACTGAGCCATGCCTCCACCCCATCTTCACATTTTTAAACAATATTGGAAACGTTTTCCCAGGACATTTATGACAAAATACACAGACCCACAGATGAACCCACGCCCCCAGCAATTACCAGGGTATCCTTCTAAGCTGGTCCGCACGTTTTCCACAGAAGGATAGATCTACACAAAAGAATGATGTGAGTAATTAGGATAGACCTAATACTAATTAAGATGATGAATCAGAAAAGAGAAGATAAAACTCAAAATGTGCTGTGTTGAAAAAAAAAATAAATGATGACCAGCTTTCAAGAAAATGCAAATCTCAATAGAAAATACTTAGTCTATGAGGAAGCTGGGATCTGAGGATCGTAGTTTGAAGCCAGCCTGATCAACAGAGTCTGTGAGACTCTTTTCTCCAATTACAGAAAACGCCAGAAGTGGTACTGTGGCTCAAGTGGTAGAGTGCTAACATTGAGCTCAGAGACAGTGCCCAGGCCCCCCCAAAAATTTTAAAAAAGAAGACTTAGTCTAAAGTGAAGGGAGGGGTCACACTATCCAAAAAGCAAGTGTACTCACTACCTGGCTTATGAAATTGTAATCCTCTGTACAACACCTTAATAATAACAATAAAATTATGTTCAAACAGAAAAGACTTGGTGTAAAACAAATTGTAAGCTCCCATTTTAATAAGAGCTCTCATCTCACTGAAGAAAAAAGGGAACATGTAGTAATTAAACCTTAGGAAGTGTATATATGTGTAATAAAAAAATTACATTTTTCTCTGAATACTTTCCCCTCTGAAATGCCAAATTAATACTGAGTTGAATGTAAAAATGAATTGGTTCCCAAGCCTCTAAGTAATTAATAGAGCTCCTTATTCTGCTGCCACTATTATACCAAATAGTTTCTCCTGCACTGCTGGCTTAACAACCTGAAAGGAAGAATAGAAACAAAGACAGGCCAGTCTGTGGCTGAAAGGTCACAAGCCAGCCAACCCTCAGCATGAGCTGATACTAACTCAATTAAAATGACAACACTAACCCTGATTTCTCCAGGTCAGAATTACTGGGGGGAAAAAGCATCCCTGGCCAAGAAGATTGCTTCTCCATCTTTTTCCAGAGACTACAAGTAAATTAACTCGAGGAGGAAGAGAACTCACCAAATGAAGGGGAGTGACACTTTTTCCAGGCATTTTGCTTTGCTCCCCCAGTGTGACCAAGCTCTCCTTGAACTCAGAACACAACCATTTGGACTCATCAGCCCCCAACGAGCCAATGCTTGAAAACTGGCCCACTATAGGCCAGTACTCAGCTTTAGGTATAGGTGAGACATGTTCCTTCAGAAGCTGTCAGAGAATAAAAAGAAATGCTGCAGTCACTCGATGATAAAAACAGAAATACACAATACACCTCAGAAGATGGACCTTTGCTTTTCAAATGCCTAATTTGCTAAGAAATGCTACAGTAGAAATTAACTTCACATCCATATTTATGTTGTTCTTTAGGAAATACTTTTGAAGTACTAAAATGTATGTAATGTCTTTCCAAATAGTAGGAGGGGACAAGTGTTAATTTTCCAAAATTCTTTGATTTGTACTAAAAACAAAGATAAAGAAATAATGGAAGCCAGGTGTTAGTGATTTAGGCCTATAATCCTAGGTACTCAGAAGTCTGAGATTTGATGATTATGATTTGGAGCCAGCCTGTGCAGATAAATCCCAAAGACTCTTATTTCCAATTAATCAGCAAAAAACCAGAATAGGAGGTGTGGGGGAGTCAGCTGTATTAAACAAACAACAAGAAAAATCCCCAACCAAGCCAGAGTTCAAGGCTCTAAGTTCAAGCCCCAGTACCGGCATACACACACATACATAAACACAAGAAACAAAAACTGATTTTTGTTTAGATTTGAGATGCATCCCTAATATATATTATTACATGTGTGCAAATATCCCATGATCTGAAAAAGTAGGTGCTGAGTATTTCAGATAAGGGCTGATCAACTGGAAAATTGTTTATAGAGTGAGATGTAAGTTTTTCAGAAAGCCACTGGAGATAATTCACTAAGTCTGGACAACTGTACAAAGAAAAATGAAGAAAACTCCATCTTGAATTTCCTTATTATTTTATCTTGACACAAACTTTTCTTTGTTTATTTTTCCCAGCAACAAATGCCATTTTAAAATAAGTTTTCTTAAGGGCACTGCATTGGGCTTGTAAACAACATATAGTATTAACTAATTTGGATGTTAAAAATTCCTTTTTTCTTTTTGTAGTACTGAGGCTCGAACTCAGGGGCTTGTGTGGGCTAGGCACTTGAGCCATGCCTCTACTTCTTTTTGCTTCAGTTATTTTTGGATAGGATCTCTTATTTCTGTCCCAATTCAGCTTCAGATTGAAATCTACCTACTTAATGAACTCTATATAGCTGGAATTACATACGTGTATCAGTACATACATTAAAAATTCTTGATATGTTGACAGCTACAATAGTTGTGTGAACTGTAAGCATAATTATCTTTATTACAAGGAATGTAAAAAATCTAAGAAGACCATATACTTATGCCATTTAGAACAATATAGAGGC
Source organism: Dipodomys merriami (assembly GCF_024711535.1). Taxonomy (NCBI): domain Eukaryota; kingdom Metazoa; phylum Chordata; class Mammalia; order Rodentia; family Heteromyidae; genus Dipodomys; species Dipodomys merriami. Next base: position 1,493,252 of record NW_027203359.1, read on the forward strand.
AAAAAAACCCTACCAACACCAACCCCCCAAATCAATCATAACAAAACAAAAACTCCACAAACACCCCCTCCAAAACCAAACCAAACCATCTTAAAAGTAATTATTGAATTTTTTTTAGGCAATCAACTTATGGATTGCCTGCTACTCTCCAAGAATTTTACTGTAAGTACTGTGAGGTTGCCAGTAATATGTACAATTATAAATGAAAATGGAGCAAGAATATACATTAATTTTTAGAGCAATGTAAAAATAGTAAAAGTTCTATTACCTTCCTAAGCCTAAAATGTCCCCAATTATCTTTATGGCTTCCTTGAAAGCGTCCTGGAGTCGAACCAATAAGGTAAACACTAAAAAAAAAATAATAATAAAAATAAAATGGAAGTTACTAAACACAGTGACCTGCCTTGCTAGCTTAAAAAAAAAATCCCCATGGAAACCATACAACCCTGAGAGGTTGAAGGGCTGCCATTTCCTGGTTTTGCCTCCTTAACTATAACAGATTCTCAGCGATGCAGTTGGCAAGCCAGCTCAGGAACAAGACTCACAACTACAAATGTGAAAAAGATACTCTTTTAAGAGTGACCCTGTGGGAAGCTTAAGACCCACTGCCACTTTTAATGCCTGACAGCAATGAGATACAGAACTCGGCCAAATCTGCTTTCACCCCTTCCTCTCCTAGTGTAGCATAGACAAATACACACAGCCTTTCCCAAGGGCCTGTGTTCTAGACTTGCAAGCTGAAGCTATAGCAGGCCACCAGAGATGGTAAGAGAACACACGCACTCGTGCACGCATACACATACACATACATACACACACACACACACACACACACACGCACACACGCACGCACGCATGCACAGGCACATACATACTTTGTCTCAGAGAGGTCATGCTCCTGGATGGTGTTGATCCACTCCTGGAGAGCTGGGTCATTGTAAGCCAGCAAGTAACGGATAAGATCAGCTTTAAAATGTGTTCTGGAATCTCCACAACTGTGGGCTCCAGGGTCAATCCGTGGATACAAGGGGCTCAACCAGATTCTGAAATGGAAAAACAAAAAGAAAACCTAATCTTTAATGGCTGGGAGCACCAATGATCATTAAACTCCCTTTGAATGGATTACACGCTGGCTCTGAGGAAGGGACTCCTGGCCGAGAGACTTCCCGTGGTTCTTAGGACATAGAAATCCCACCGGCGAACAACACTCTGCTGGCTTCCAATCCAAGTCACGTTCATTTCTGAATGCCTGGCCAAGACTCCAGCATCATGTCCACATCAGTGCAGCTCTTTAGCCAAATGGGAAATAAGAAATAAAAAATGCTCCCAGCTAAGGAAAGTACATGTACAAATATATTTTCAATGAATAAATCCATTTTCATAATGAATGTTACAGTGGTTTGGTGTATTTTCATATCATTTACTCCCTGGCTTTTACAATGAGGATATATCACACTTAATATGTTAGGATCAACCTCAAATTCGTAAGCACTTAAAAACAGTTTCCCTATTTTCTTATTCTGATGGGACTATGGAGGAGCTGCCCAACTCCAAGCTGGCAACCCAAAGACCTAGCATAGAAGCCCTGGGGGATGGCAGAGGCATAGATGACTAGGTGTGAACTCAGTGGACTCCAATCCCCGTGGCTGAGGCTTTTAGAGATGGGGTGCAGACATCTCAACCCTAAATCGGTTGGGATGACACTGATGTGGAGAGGCACATCTAAGAGGGACACTTGAGTATAGAGCACATGGCTCATAGGTCGAGCAGGCCCATGCCCCACGGCTGGAAGGCCTCTGATTTCAACTCAACCCCAGGTGTCACTGGCCCTCGGGAGAACTCAGTGTGAAGAAGGATGCTCTGAATCAGTTCTGGCCCAGTCATGTCCTTTGGCTGCGTGAGCAGGGGCTACACAAATGTCTACATTTCTTCCAACACAGAGCACCGCCAAACAGCGCTTTGCTAGGGCAGGCAGAGATGTGTGGGATGGCGGTGAAACAAAGGACAAAGCTTCTAAGGGAGGGAAGAGCTGAATTTCATTTAAAGGGATCTAAAATCCCTCTTTAATAAAACCCTCTCTTTTTAAAGAGGTTTCAAAAACTAGATCTGTAAACTACTTAATAATAATAAATTTAAGAAGTAAAAAAAAAGTATATACAATAACAGTGAATATAAAATCAAGTGGGGTGCAGGTGGCTCACACCTGTGATTCTATCTACTCAGAGGCTGCGATCTGAGGGTTGGGTTGAGATATGATGCCAGCCCGGGCAGACAAATCCCTGAGACTCGTATCTTCAACTAACCAGAAAAAAGTCAGAAGTGGAGTGATGGATAAAGTGGAAGAACACCAGCTTTGAGGGGAAAAAAAGTGGCCTTGAATTCAAGACCTATTACTGGAATAAACCAAAACCAAATCCTAACGCTCTCAAATTCAGCTCTTCTTGTGGAGATTCACACTAAATTAACACCTTGAGTTTTTCCTTTGATACCTGTTTTGGAAAGACAAGGGTGAATGGAAGCCAAGAATGCTATGTGGTAAGTTCTGCTGAGAAAAGGAATTAGTTCAGGGTTCAGGTCTTTCATTTTGCAGCCTCTTTCTTGGCTCAGGTTCTTTGCACATGCTGCTCAGTCTACTTGGCTGGAGAGTATATGAGCACGACCTCAATTTCTATAGAAACTAGGGGAAAAAAACCTACCATACATACAGCTATTTATGTTTATAATAATGGCAGATGTGGATGAATGGTTATATTCCAATGCTTATGCCTCAAGAGAGTGGAACAGGGCTGGGGGAGTAGTAAAGCAGTAGTAAAGGGGTAGTAGTAGTAAAGTAGTAAAGTAGTAAAGGGGCTGTGAGTGTGGCTCAGAGTATAGCACTAGCATATGTGAGGCCCTGGGTTCAGTCCCCAGCAACCAACAAACGCCCAAAACCCACACACACCAAAAAAGCCTAACTCTTTCTGCTTGTGGTTCTTTTCAAGGCCATCTAGGCATTGTTTGTGCAATTAAACAACAGAAAAAGAGGAACAAAGTGAATGCTCTAGCTTTTGGCCCTTCCTGGCACAGGCAGTGACAACCATGAAGTGCGCAGGCACTACAAACCCTTGGGTTTTCTGGTGCCAGTCCTCTCGGATGAGGTTGGAGGTGTGGATGACGACGCGGAGGCCTTCTTCATACAGCAAGAGCATCATTTTCCTTCAAAGACAGAAAGGGAGCAAAAGGCAGGAACAGGATTTTCAGAGTATGCAGTACCTTTCTGATGCAGATGTAATAGCTAGAGGAATTCTTGAGCCCTTATATATTACCCAAAGTTTTATTAAAGTTTACAATCTGCCCTTCTAAACATTACTATTATGGAAGTCTGTTTCAGTGACAGAAAACCACCTTCAGAAAATGCTTGAATATTTGGTGGTAAATTTTCACTCCATGTAGCTGGTTCTAGCAAAGCTTTGTCCTCAAGCCTGGCCCATTATTTTTATTACTGTTGTTGTTGTTGCTTTGTAAGGGGCAAGTGTTCTACCACTGAGCTACATCCCCAGCCCAAGGCCGGCCCCTTAAGGTCTGTTGGACATCACCCAAGGCTGGGCAATAGGAACATCTTAAAGGGTGTTTTCAAAGTATGGGTACAACCTCTTCGTGGCATGGCTAGAAGGACAAGCCTGATTACACTGCACTCATTTATTTAAGAGTATATGCTCAGGAAGCCTGGTTTCAGCACACAGGCAAACCATGTGCATGACACTGACAAATACAATGCATTTCTGACTGTTGGTTGCAATTCAAGTTGCCTTGTGAGATACTCCAGCCCTATTCCATGGACTTTTTGCACTCCAAAGAGGTCACCCTTTTCACCAGTGCGTATTTGGACTTGAAGCTAACATGATCTTTTGCTTCCCTGTTAACTCAATCAGGCCTGGGTAAGCTCACTTTCTCCAGGCTGCTCAGCACCAAACGCATTTCTCCTATTTCATTTCGTGTGAAAAACAGGAGAGAGAGGATGTATCTAAGAACTTTCCATTTGGAGTTTGGGAGTTCTGAGCTTGAATCTATCCTTCTGCCAGTCTGTGTTCAAGAGTCTCAGCTTTTCACTTGGAACTTGGGAGAATAAATCCCAGCTTGGAACTGTTGTAAATGAAATAAAAATACATTGCATTACATGTTTCTTTTGTTTGCTTTTCAGAGGTATTGGGGTCTGAACTCTGGGTCTTGTATTAGAAGGCAAGTGCTCTACTACTTTAAGCTATACCCCCAGCTCTTTTTGCTTTAGTTATTTTTCCGTCTTGTATTTTTGCTGGATCGCAGCCTGTGGTCCTCCTGTGATGTTTAGCTGGAATCACTAGTATGTACCACCATGCCCAACTTGCTGGATGAGACAGTCTTGGGAACATTTTGCCTGGGCTGGCCTCTAACCACTATCCTGCCAGTCTCCACTTCCTGGTTAGTTGGGATTATATGGGTGCTCTCATTAAATGTGAAATGCATGAATGCCATTCACTCCCATGATTCCTTTGGTTCTCTGCTTTATTTTGGCATCTAGTTTCCTCCAGTTGTCTTGTGATTATTTCAGGAATTTAAGTTTTCTCTCCCTAAATACAGTGTCACTTTTCAAGGTTGTAACTCTGGCTTGACTGATTTTATCATTTCCTCGGAGGTTAAAATGCTACTAAATTCTTACAAATGTAACTGAGTCTGCAGGGGCAAAAACAATGACCCATCGCTTCTCCCCAAACAAACACGCTCATGGGCACAGCTCTTGCCACAATGCGAAATTAACGCAAGCTGGCAAACAGCTTCATGCAAGGCTGGAGAATTGACAGCTGTCGAGCCATTTTCTTTCCAGCTACGCGACTTGCTCCCTGAAATCTGGGCAAATTGGCACACAGAGTTGCCATGTTAGCAGCTGATTATAATTAAGGATGAGCCAGTTGGGGATTCATGATAGAAGCTTTACAAATATTTCCATTAATCAAGGCATCAATTACGAGGAAAATCACGCGCTGATGTCAGTGAATCCCATCAAATAGAATTATGAATTAATTTAAGGGGAACCATATTAATCTTCTCATAGATGACTCGGTGTGCTAATAAGGTCACAGTTAAAAACAGAAAAGGGTGAGCAATGGGCGCTCCCCAAAGGAGGGAGACATGCAGCGTTGTCTCTAAGTGGTACGGTGGCCAAAGGGTCACTTCCCAAATGGGAAATCAGGCATGAAGAGGGTGGATGCAGTGGACGTGTGCCAGGCACTATTCTAATTGCTCTAAGTGTGTGTCACCATGCTGAGCCCCAAGGGCGATGCATAGCGGAACAGCTATCTTTATTGTCCAGCTGTAGGATTGTGGTTGGGAGGAGTAGGGACTATGCAGGTCACCCATGGCAGAGCTGACGAGAATCACTCATGCTAGATGACAGGTAGTTGGTCCCCTCACTGTGAATGGCTGACACTGGTGACATTCATGTTATGTGGGAAGAGAGGACTACATGGGGGTAGGAGGATCAGCAAGTAAGGTGAGAGAAAAAGGATGGATGCCCTACCGATTCTGCTCTTTGATTGGCTCTGGCTTAGATGGACACACTGGCCCTCCAATTGCTTTGCTTTCTCTTCCTCCCCTACCTACCCTGCAGGTCATCAGAACTAACTGTGCTCCCAGCTCTGAGGGGGAAGAGTTTATCATCCTAAAACATCATCAGATAGTCCAGGGACTGCACAGCATCCCACAGACACCGGACAGGGGCGGGTCTGGTGCCTCAGGACACTGTAAGCTTCAGGGGCTGAATCTTAGCTATTTCCATATGCTCTGGACACAGAACCTGGGCAATATATGCTTGCTTAGGTTGTGTGTCATCTCAGAGATGTCCCCATGGTCACTGTTGTTACAGACCTCCATCCTCCCCCCCCCCCCCCCGGGAGGCCTGCTGTGCCCTCTCCCTAGCAGCTGATAGGACTTTCTCCTGTTCTAACTCATGTGTGCTTTGCTTCTCTCACTTAGAGGGGGACAGCTATATGTCGACAGCCATGACTCAATAACCTAATAGGGCCAGCTGATGGTGGCTCACACCTGTAATCCTAGCTACTTAGGAGGCTGAGATGTGAGAATCACAGTTCAAAGCCAGCATGGGCAGGAACGTCCATGAGACTCTTATCTCCAATAAACCACCAGAAAACTGGAAGTGGCGCTGTGGCTCAATTGGTAGAGTGCTCGCCTTGAGCTGAAGAGATAAGGGACAGCGGCCCAGGCCCAAAGTTCAAGCCCCACAACTGAGAGAGCACAGGTGAGCGGGAGAAAGAGAGGTGAGTCCTAGGGATTGAACTCAGGGCCTGGGCACTACCCCTGAGCATTTCTGCTCTAAGGTAGCACTCTACCATTTGAGCCACAGCTCTACTTCTGGCTTTTTGGTGACTAACTGGAGAAAAAACTCTCACAGACTTTCTTCCTAGGCTGGCTTGGAATCACAATCCTCAGATCTCAGCCTCCTGAGTAGCTAGGGTTACAGGTGTCAGTCCCTGGTTTTTGCCACGATTAAACTAGAAATACACTCTCCCCCCTCCTTGCCAGTGAAGCATTGCTGGCCTGGGTCCTGAGCAGGCCCACCATGCTCAGTCCCCTCTGGGATGACAGCGTAAGTGACACTGTCCTTGACAACAGAGAGCACCAAAGCGCAGGGAGACTACTTACTGGTCATGCTCATTACATAAGGCAGAGCGCGTGGCCATCGCAGGCCCCAGGTGCTAGTGGTGTAGCAAGTCACTCCAAATAAGTGATAGGCTGCTTGTGTTCTAGAGGCAGCCGTGTCTCCTTGCTGGGGCTTCAGCTAAGTGGGGGAGCCAAGGACTTCCCATTTTGTCTTATGTGTACTGCTAAGCCTCTACTGGAAGCATTTGATATTCTCTGGCAACACTGGTACCTTGTAAGCTCAGTGGTACGAAAGGAGTATTTTGTGAGTGAGTTTGGTACGTGGACTCACAGCTCTATCTTTGTGGAGAGCTACCATCAGGGATGGTCTGTGGATCCTGCCCCATCCACTGACAACACCTCTAACAAGAGGGCATCTGGGTAACACCTGCCCTCTCGTGGAAGGCCTGAACTGCTTCCGTGCTGGCTCCTTTTCAAGAGGCATTGTCAAAACAGCCCATTTGAAGCACATGCAGAGAAGGTGATCATAATACCACCATTTCAGGCCACCCGAGCAACAGTAATCCCAGCCAGACTCAAGCTAAACATGGCTTCCCAGGAGATTGCTTTGTTCTCCCAGGGCAGCCAGCTTCCCAGCTCCACTACTGGAGATGAGGCTTCCCAGAGAACTGTGACTTAAATTGGGTGCAATGTGTCCAGCAGCAAGTAACAGAAAGGGCTTTCCTGTCTGTACTTACATCTCAGATAATCACCAAAAAGTCCATCTTGGCTGGGGCAGGCATCTCAAACTAACAACTTTTAGTAAGATCAGGCTTCTTTGTATCATGGTGTGAGGCTGACCACAAGTATGCTGCTCAATACATCTCATTCTGGCTCAAATCACAACTGCTCACAAGCTGGGGAGACCCACAGACATGTGGCTTCCACATTTCCAATCACCTACAACCACAAGGTCCACACCACTGTGGCTCAGAACTTCTAAACCCAGTACCCAGAGCCCTGACCAGAATGTGGAATTTCAGTCACAGGTTTGTACTTCCAGCTGGACTAAAGAATCTCAGTATTACATTTAGTTCTATTGCTAAACGACCCACTCCTTCCACTACTGATGGTTGTTTTTCCTCTCCCTGCAGAAGTCATGCATCAATCATTATTATTAGGGCACTGCTAATAACCATATCCATACCTATTTCACAAGAGGTACTTACGTGTGATGGGTTCCAAATGCTATGTCCAGTTTTGCCTAGGATAAAAAAGAAGTCATTTTATTTAAAGTCTCAATTAAGATTCCTGTCTATTTGAAATTAAACTAGAAAAAGAGCAAGGCAATGTTTTTAAAGAACCATGTTTGCTGCCCTCTACTGGACAATAACTTGAATAAAGAGCTTTTATTGTACTGGGTGAGGTTCATTTAAACACAAACAAATATGTACACACACGTACACACATAAATATACATACACACAGAGTTTTTTCAGCACAATTCAATACACAGTGTATTTTTAATTATGGTAATTAGGAGTAAAAAGCCTATTTTCTTTAGGTGTAAAAACCCAAAATTGATTTTAACTAAAGTTTTAGGGGTTTTTTTTGGTCGGTCATGGGGCTTGAACTCTGAACCTGGGCTCTGTCCCTCAGCTCAAGGCTAGCACTCTACCACTTGAGCCACAGCACCACTTCCAGTTTTCTGGTGGTTTCTTGGAGAGTCTCATAGACTTTCCTGCCCCGGCTGGCTTTGAACCATGATCCTCAGATTTCAGCCTTCTGAGTAGCTAGGATCACTGGTGCCCAGCTTGTAACTAAGTTTTAAAATTAGATATTTTGTTTATTATTAGAAGAAACTGATAGTTTTTAGCGCATATTAAAGAAACAATAAACATGGTACAATATGAAGGCATACTGTGATGTCAAAACAGAAACATTCTTGCACTGAAAAGTGCAGGAGATAAAAAGATATTTAGTACATTTTTGTGCATTTGCATTGCAAATGGACGGTAAGTAGAAAAAGAACACATTATATCTAACATTCAGTTCAGCAAGACCTTGGTTAAAAGGATATGCCACGCTGGGAAAGAGCATGGTAAGACAAGTGCTTGAGTTTTACTACAAATGGTGAGCCCATGGGCAGGTCAAAGCACAAAACGGGGATGATGTTAACTTAATATACATAAGGGGTGCCTTCTGGGGCTAGGATACCAAATCCTTTGAACTCCATGATGAATGGCATCAGAAATCTGTTTCAGACATGAACAAATCAGGACTACGTGTCAAAGTAGAATGACAATGTGAGCCGAACATCGGTGACCCTGTCTAATTCACATTTGGAGCCCCCAATGAGACTACAACTGCAGAGTGGGACTTCACGGCGATAATTAAGGTTAAATGAAGTGGTAAGTAGAGAGGAGGTGATCCAATACAGTGAGCGCCCACAGAAGATGGGCTCTCTCCCCATGAGGAGGTGCTCCTCCCGAGAGGAGCCAGGACAAGGGTCTCCCCAGGGACAGAAGCAACTTCTCCCTTGATCTGAGATTCCCTAGTTTTCACATGAGGAAGAAATAAATGTTTAATAGAAGTTTAAGCTGGCCAGTCCAAACAAGCAAACAACAAAAGGCCATCTAGGTATTATTATTTTTGTTCTAGCAGCCTGACTAGATTGGGATACACAGGCTGAGAGCTGGAGCAGAATCCAGGCAGTGTGATGATCCTGGACCACAAGGCCTCGCTCTCCAGCACAGGCCCTGTATTTGCAAAACAAGAAAAATGTCAGCATCTATTCATTCCGTGACAAATGTCCCTTGGCTTCAATGACACGGCGTGATGAAAATTTTAAAAATTCATCTTACACACAATAGCTAAAGGCATTTTAAAAGTTCAGGATGGGGCCACACGCCCTCTGTATCTTCAGTAGAGCTGGGTGCTTGGCGCAGCTCTTTACAGGTTTGGAAGTGTCTCCTATGCCCTCTAGTGGCCAGCCAGGAGCATGCGACCAGCTGTAGGGCTTTCCTAAACTTTCCGGTGTGGGTAGTTATTATTTAGAAGACACGGTTTCCATTTCTTATAATTACTGGCATTTAGGATTCCTTTGACAATGTTTTAGTCTGGAGCTCTCTACCTGCCTAGCTCCTTCTGCTGCTGAGAAAAGAAGCAAAACAATGGAACTTCAGGCAACTCCCATCTGTGTGTCTAAGATGAACCACAAACATACTGGGAGGACGGAGGTGTGTGCTGCTCAGGCTCAGTGTCTTGTGTGTATTAGGCAAGTGTTCTAACACTGAGCTACAGCCCTAGCCTACGTAGGTTTTGAAAACACAACTATATAAAGCATGGTGGATTAAAAACGTTGTGATGTGTACTGCTAAAACCTGATTAGATTGAACTCTTGCACAGGGATCATTTATAGTGAGAAGAATGATAAAATGTGAGTTGCAATGTTCATATTTTGTGGGAGAGGGGGAAAAGACCCAGAGAAGGAATCTGGATGTAGTATCTCCAAGAGCAGAAATTGCATGTCATGTACACAAATGTATTAACCGAAGTATAGTATACGCAGAGGGAGAATTCAAACCATGGTTTAACTCCTTAGAATAATTAACTCACAGTCTATCAAAATAAATACCAGGAAGCTGCTACTTGGTGTGTGTAGGTGGGGGAAATCAAAAAGGAAGGAGGGGGTGGGGAATAAAGTCTCAATATCATATATATGAAAATGGAACTAGGCCCTTTTAGGGGATTGGGTGGTGTTGGAAGAGATGGGGGAGAATGACAGAAAGGGTGACATAGTCCAAGATGCATTGTACTCATAAACTGACATGTTAAATGGTAATCCCTTTGTACAACTAAAGACAGAGCCCCCCCGCCCCCCAGCAGCACAGAGGGAAGTGAATGCCTGAACCTGAAAGAACGAAAGGAAGCAGGTGGATGACTGAACCAAGGCATCACTGCATGTGTAGGGAAGATATCTGTTCTGCATGCTTCCAGAGGAGGAAAACTGGGACCATTGTGTGGAAGGGGCAAGGAGGAAGACCTCGGGTGAACTGAAGGGAAGTCTTTCTAGCCATGGGGGGGAGGGGGGTTCCCACCAATGGACGGTGGTGCTGGAGGATTTTTGCCCTAGGAGGCAGGATGGACTAGCACTCCTTCCAACCCACGTTAAATGGCCCGCAGACCGCTTACCTGACAGAGGGAAACGTTTCCATAAGGCTTTGCCTGGGCATGCAAGTGAGCCTTAGCCTCGCGTTTATCGCCATGCACAAGCAGGATTGGTTTCTTCCTGCAAGGAGATGAGAATGAGCAGAGCTCAGATGACCATGGGCCACAGCCTGAGCCTGAAGCCTGCTGGGCTACAGTGGGGGAGGGGTGGCAATGCAGCAAAGTCCTTGGTTATTTCCTTTCTTTGGTCTAAATGAGCACATAGATAACTATTTGTTTATATAGTTAAGATTCAATTGGGCCTAGAACTTACTAATCAGGCACTTTACTACTTGAGCCAATCCACCAGCCATTTTAGCGTTCAGTATTTTTCCAAACAGGGTCTCGCTTTTTGCCTGAATCACCCTGTATTGTGATACCCCTAATTTACACTACTTGGTAGCTGAGATGACACGCACATACCACTACTCTCAACTTTTTATTGGTTGAGATGGGGGGGAAGGGGGGGAGAAGAGGGGGGTGTCTTATGAACTTTTTGCCCAGGCTGGCCTTGAACCACAATCATCCTAAAAGACAACTATTATTGTATAGTCTGATGTTTCTTTTTCCTATTTTTTGGATTAAGTAACAGATACATAACACACTGCACCTATATGCCCCAAAACCATATTATATGCTATGTATACTGTGCATTAACCAGGATGCAAAAGTAAGTAGGCCCCAAACCAGGCACAGTGGTGTGTGTGTGTAATCCCAGACTTTGGGAGGTAGAGCAGGAGGATAGCAGTTCATAGCTACACTAGGGAACACAGCAAGTTCCAAGCTAGCCTAGGGTACATGTAAGACAGTGTCTCTAAATAAACAAACAAATAAATAAGAAAAAAGGGAACCTGTCTCAAGCCCACAGACTGAAAGAGACTTGTAAAGACATAGCTGGGTTTCAGGGGACCAGAGCCCAAAACATATTGCCATTGTTTGAATTCTGAAGACTCCATGAAAAGAGTCTTTGGAAACAAACTTAAATGGCTTCTGCAGGAATCCTTCATCATCTCCAGTTAACTCAAAGCAAGATGATCCTTAGAAATCAGTATGCTGCTACTAGGGCTTCCAGCACAAGAAAAATGGAATTTTTCTCTGGCAAGCAATCGAGCGATTTCATACCTGCAGCCGCTTCCTCGTGATTCTGCCACATGTCACATGAAAGGATGACATTCAGCTAGAAAACCACACCACAGCTCATGCCCCTTCAGTGCTAATGCCCAGCTGTCCCATACCCACCTCAGCTTTACTCTAACCGGGCAGGCAAAGCTCAACGAGGCGGCTTATATTCTAACCTTTTTCCTACAACTGGAAAAACTGTATGGAGGAAAAAACTTCAGAAATATGTACACATCTAACACCTGGACACAAGGAATATCATCAGGTCATAAGGACATTTTGAAAAAGATAAAAGATGATTAATTTTCTATGCACACATTCTAGATGTGAACTAAGGGACTATGGCTGTGGACAGGGTGGTGGATATTGTGTAAGGTTGGAAGTGCTGCTCTAACAAAATGCTAACAATACTGGGTAGCTCAAACTACTCAGTTTCAGAAGCAAGAACTCTGAGCTCATTCTCCTGAAGCTGTGTGGGAAAGCCTGCCTCTGGCAGTCTCCTGTGTTCCTGATGTCTTTCATCTGTTTATCTACATTTCCTTTTTTTTTTTTGGCCAGTCCTGGGGCTTGAACGCTGGGCCTACACACTTGTCCCTGGGCTCCTTTTGCTCAAGGCTGGTGCTCTACTACTTCATCCACAGCTCCACTTCCAGCTTTTTAGTGGTTAATTGGAGATAAGAGTCTCACAGACTTTCCTGCCTGCGCTGCCTTCAAAACATGATTCTTCAGATCTCAGCCTCCTGAGTAGATAGGATTACAGTCATGAGCCATGTTTCCTTTACTAATGATGACAACAGCCTTATGGATTACTACTCTTCCCCGACACCAATGACCTCAGTGAGACTTGACTTGATCCTCTCTGTAAAGCTGATCTCCAAATGCAGTCGTATTGGGAGATGAAGAACCACGCTTAGTTTAGGATTCTTAACCAGTCTTTCAGTCTTTCACTGGCATTATCCAGAGGAGGGAGTAAAGGAAGTACAGTCTACACATTGCCAATACTGTACAGAGGTGGGGATGGGGAGGACTGGCCTTCAGGGTCTTTGAGAAGCAAAAAGAAGAGAGAAAGGGTCAGTGCAACACAGGAGCATGCTGCAGGAGCTGGTGGCAGCGGTCATGGTGCCTCTGGACAGCTACTCTCTCCTTTTCTAGCAAAGCTGGATTTGATAGAAGACAAAGTATGCTCAGCTAGAGGATCTTACTTCCGGTGTCCCTTAGAGCTGGTTAGTGTTGTGAGGCAGAGCTGCGCTCAGTGAACAGAAGCAGGTGTTGTGTGGGACCTGCCAGGCCTGCGGCCTGGAGGGGTATGGATGAGACATCAGCCCTTTCTTTCTTCTCTTCCTTCCTGTTACCTGGAACTCAGACAAGAGCTGCAGCAATGACGGCCATCCTAGACCATGAGGGAACTTAAGATTTAAGTCACACACTAGGACACTGGGACAAAGACAGAAAAGGTAGATGGAGAGCTCGTGGAGAAGAATCATGGTGCTCCCACTCTAGACACACATTGTTTCCAGACTCAGGCTAGAAAATGTAATTTCTGCTTTGCTTGAGCTATTGTATTCTGGGTTTTCTGTTAACACGCAGCTAAACTGAGGTTTCGAGTGCCCAAGTTGCCTGGGAAATTTTAATATCTCACCATGCACAAAGGATTTCATGTCTTCCTTCTTCTACCCTTCTTGCTGTTATGATTCTGCCACATACATAAACGTGTGAGAGTCAGAGAGAAGCACCTGTCAATGTGCACAGCTATGCTTATCTGGTCTGCGTGGCTGCTGGTGGCAGAACAGAAAATCCATCACCTCCATGGCATGGATACAGGAAGGTCAGGACCTTCTTTCTCAACTCTAGACCCAAAGGAAGAACCATCCAAGAAACTAAGAGATCTTCAGAGATGAACAGTACTGATGTGCTAAGCAAAGAGTGGTATGCTGGACCCCTGCATGGAATGTGTATGTCCAGACACAACTCGGACATGATCGCTTCCTTCATGCTTCCATTGAACACAAGGTCCCATTATTTGCGTTGGAATTTGTCCTTATCTACTTATAGATAGAGCACAGAGGGAAACTCTAAGATCTGTAGAAAAGAATGCTTGTGACTTAATGGTTGGAAACTGTGGTTTCCCCCAAATAATCTCTGTATGATTTCAATGGTGTCATAAGAGATGGGTGGCTTTTGCCTGAGAAATCTTTCAGTCTTGTGTTAGAAAGTGCTACTCTGATGAGGGTGTCCCAGTACCCGCGGGACTCACCTGAACTCGGGTGGATACTGCCTTATGAGCCAGTCCACATCAAAGCAGTAGTTAAACTAGACAGAGGAGAAAGAGAGTCACAGGTAATTCAATCAGGCAGACGTGGGAGAAACTGTTATTTAAATGGAAAGACACTCTAAAATAATAATGCACTACATGTATTATTTAGAAACCTAGTCATGCTGCAACACCCATAAATGACCCTGAAATTATCTTCAAGAAATATACTGCTAAAGCCACTCACATAAATGGAGCCAACTGCACGAGGAAGTAGGCTCTAAGGAAATTATCTCCACAGGCTTCAGGCAGGGTTCGTGCTTGTCAACAGGGTTTAGATGATTTCAAGTAGCCCTGAAGTTAAATTCTCATAGCTCTGAGATGTATTTAAAAAGATATGACCTTTTTTCCTCTAGGTACTTGTAGAAAGATACATACTAGAGATAAAGATCCCAGGACTTGTAGGAAAGGGAATTTCCTTTCAGCTGAACTTCTCAGAGGGCTTGGTTCACAGGCCTCGGGGTATGCGTGCTCATTAGGCTAGTAATACTCACACTTTTTTTCTTTTCTTTTTTTTTTTGGTGCCAGTACTGGGACTTGAATTCAGGGCCTCTGTTCTCACTTGGCTTTTTCACTCATGGCTAGCTTGCCACCACTTCAGTCATGGCTCTTAACTTCCAGATTTTTGCTGGCTAATTTGAGATAAGAGCCACATAGGCTTTTCTGTTTGGGCTGGCTTTGAACCATGATTTTCAGATTCCAGCCTTCTGAGTAGCTAGGGTTATAGGTGCCCAGTTAACAATCACATCTTGACCACATGTTCTACACTGGTCTTACCTTAGTGGCCTCTTCTCACGCCCACAGAATTCTGAACACAGAAGCTCAAATTAGCTCAGAGAGCAGAGCACCCACAAATTCACCCCACATCCCACTGGAGACTAGGATTCTCAAGGGCAAACCAAGCAAGAAGGGACCAAGCAGGCTAGCTTGCTTCAGATGACAAGCATCTTTTCTATCTCTTAAGAATCTGTGCTGTTACTGTGCCTAAACACCAACAGACCAGCCTAGCCAGGGAGGAGATGGACATGCCCAAGTCCCCTTCGGGCCCTTTCACTACTCTCTGGGATATGAAGAATACTTGTGTTTTTTTCCTAAATCAAATCAAAATTAACTTGCCCTTCACTATCCACACTCTCCCCAGGGATGCCAGCATCATCCTTTGAAATCATCAGGGTTCCAAAAAGTCATCTTTCAGGCTGGATTATCCAAAACAACTTTTTGGCCACTCCTTGTGGCATGGTCAAGAGTCAGATGTGGACTGGCATTGGTGGCTCACGCCTGTCATCCTAGCTACTCAGGAGGCTGAGATCTGAGGATCACAGTTCGAAGCCAGCCTGGGTAGGAAAGCCTGTGAGACGCATCTCCAATTAAATGCCAAAATGCTGGAGATGGAGCTGTGGCTCAAGGGGTGGAATGCTAGTGTTGACCAAAAAAAAGTTCGGGGACAGTGTCCAGGTTCTGACTTCAAGCCCTAGGACTAGGAAAAAAAAAAAAAGACAGATATGACCCACAGTCACTCATATTCTGTGTCAGTGCCTATACATCCCATAGTGAGGGTACTTGGAGGCTGACTCCAGACAGGGATCTTCCACAGGACTGACATATGTTCTGTTATAAAGTCATTTAATTATTGCCCACCTGAACAACATCAACAACAATATCAACAACAACAAAACTTTACACTCACCTGAGCTGAAGAAACAAGCGTCCCAAATAGAGGAGATAAAATATCTACAAAGACAAAAGATAAAAATAGGATTCAGTCAGACAAAAAAAATCCTTAAGCCTAACAAGCATCATTATCGTATGTAACAGTTATGGATCATAAAGATTTGGATCAGAAAATAAGAAACTGAAAAGCTACCACAAAGTGACTAACACTTTAAAAACATCTATGAAAAAAATGTCCCCATGCCATCATATGGTATTTATTATATGTCGTTTTACAAAATACAATGTAAAACTAAAATCTAACACTTCAATACTAACAGAGCTTTGAAGCTGTTAACACAGGTAACGTGATGCCTGTTCATTCCAGGATCTGTGAATCTTCACATCTCCAAAACCCCTACTATTGTCTCTACCTTTTGAAATCTGTCCACCTTTCAAGAACCATTTGAAGTCCCCCTTCCTCCATGAGATCTTCTAGACCACTCACAGTTCCAGCTTATGGGAGTCTGGCATAACAAACTGCATAGATTTAGATACCAGAAAGTCTTGAGTTAAGCCACAGCTCTGTGGACTTGGGCAGTTTATGTAACTGTTCTAAACCCCAGATGATGTCCACAGAGGACCTTGGGAACATCTCCTCATTGGTTGTTCTGAGGGTAAAATATACTTAAAAGCTCTTTTCATGACATGATCTCCTCTTCTTCAAATCCTGGTGGTCCATCAAAACAAAACAATAAAACAAAAACAATTACAAAGAAAAAACCCCCCAAAAGATAGTCTACAGAATGGGAGAAAACATATTTCAAGCTAGTCAAAGGATAAAGAGAAGTATCCAGAATATACAAAGAGCTAATAAAAAAATTAGTCAGCATAAGAACAAATTCAATAAATGGGCAAATGATCTGCAAACACAGTTCTTGGAAGAAGTACAAGTGGCTACTAACACAAAAATGTTTGTTTCCTTAGACATAAAGGAAATGCATACCAAAACTATATTAAGATCCCATTTCATCCTAGTGAGAGCGGCAGCCATCAAGAAAAAACAGCAAATACTATCGAGGATGTAGGGGATAAAGAACCCTTATACTAAAAAACAGACCTACCTTACGATCCTGCCCTATCATCCTTGGTCATACGCCTAAAGGAGTGTGAATCAATATACAATCAAGGTACCTGAACACCCATGTTTACTGCAGCACTGATCACAGAAATCAGATGAAATGTCCAACCACTGATAGATGGAAAATACTCTATACAGAGATAGAGTGGGAGATCATCATGTGGAGATAAGCCAAGCTTAAATGGCCAAATTGCATTTTCTCACTCATTTGTAGTACCTAGACCCTAAATAATGATGATGATGATGATGATGGATGATGATGGATAATGGAGTATGTATGTAAATGAGGCATTTCTGGATTGGGTTGAGTGGGAGGGGGAAGGAAATACCGAGGAGTGAAGAGGAACAAAGTATATTACACACAAACATACACACGTACACACGTACACACGTACACACACACACACACACACACACACACACACACACACACACACACACACACACACACACACACACACACACACACACACACACACACACACACAGACAACCAATGGAACTTTCCAAATACTGTTTGAAAAAGAAGGAAAGAGGAAAGGGTAAAGAGTGATATCATTGGGGGGGGGGGGGGCGGTGAACTTAATCAAAATTCACTAAGTGGATGTACAACATTATTACAAGGAGATTCTCCTCTTACTTTTTTTTTTTTTCTGCTGGTCCTGAGACTTGAACTCAAGGCCTGGGCATGTTCCTGATCTTTTCTGCTAGCATTCTGCCACCTGAGTCACAACTGCACTTCTGGCTTTTCTGGTGTTTAAATGGAGATAAGCACTTTCCTGCCTGAGCTGGCTTTGAACTGGGATCCTCAGATCTCAGCCTCCAGAGCAGCTAGGACTACAAGTATAAGCCATCAGTGGCTAGATCCCCTCTTACTATTTTGACACTGTTTTCTGTGCTGTTCTCTCTAAAACAAAAGCACTTACAACTATCACTGATTTCTTCAGAGTACCTAGAAAAGAGATTCTTTAAAAAAACCTGTACAAACTCACTACAATATGGGATTCAATTCATCAACAATTTACATTTAACACACAAGATATACAGATATATGAGCCAGAAAAAAAGGTTAATCTGAAAGAAGAGGAATCAGGTTTGTTGTTAAATCTGCCATGTAAATATACTGTTTGGGTCACTTCATACATTTGCGTGCTTTTCTGAACCCCGGTGTAGGGATGAGAGCACTAAAACCTGAGGAATGCCAGGTCCTGAGTTAACTACAGACCAAATGAATGGTGGGTAGTGAATCTGCCTTCAAGTTTAGAGCTCCTATCTGGATGGCTGGTGGCTCATGTCTATAATCCTAGCTACTCAGGAGGCTGAGATCTGAGGATGAAAGTTCAAAGCCACCCTGAGCAGAAAAGGCCTTGAGATTCCTATCCCTAGTTAACTAGGAAAAAAAAAAAAAAAGCTGTAAACGGAGCTATGGCTCAAGCGATAGTCAGCCTTGAGTGTATAAAGTCATGCAAGAGCATGAGGCCCTGAGTTCAAGTCCTAGTACTGGTGAAAAGAGTCTAGAGCTCCTGCAATCTGTAGCTATGGAGAACCACCAAAGGCCAACTTCTATCCCATCTCTGAAACATCTAGCTATGTGCTCTCCCTTTGGCTTTTGTTACAGGAACCCAGTCAGGTAACCTGACTAGACATTAGACTCCCCTGGAAGGCTTGTGAAAGCAAACTGCAGGTGCTGGCCCCAAGTTGGATTCAATGAATCTGGGGTAAAGCTGAGAATGTGCATTCTCATGTGGCTGTCCCAGGGAGCAAGGCAAACAACTGCCGTAAGGACGATGCTGTCTTGTTGAGGCAGTGCCACTGGTCAAGTTTAATTGTTCACGTTAAATCCTGTGCTCAGGATCACCAGAGGCTGAGAATAAATGCCACCTACCCTCAGTAATCAGCTTCCTGTCAAACTCAGGCACCTGCTTATCAGAGAGAATTCTCCCTTCTCCCCCTCCAGTAAGTTAAGACACACAGGATCTGGAGGTGATCCCAGGCTGCCCTACTTGATTGGCAGAGAACATGCCAGAACACTGTGCGTCCTTACCCTTGATGTGCAGGGCTTTGCAGTTGTACTTCGCCTTAATTCCTGAGACTCTAGTGAGGTAAAACTGGAAAGGATTCCCTTTATCCAGCATGTCCCAAATGTCCTGGCCTTCCCCTGATGTCTCATACTCATCTTTTTCCTCTCTGAGCCTGTGGCTAGCAGGAGGGCCAAGATCTGGGGCTTTGGGGGCAGCACCAGGTTTGGGAGAGATGTCCTTTTCTTCTTTGACCACCATGTTCTTGGCCTGAGGCTGCTGCTGCTCCTGCCGTCCTGGCTGCAGCTCGTCATCACTACTGGACAGACACCAGCCTAGGTCTTCCTGGGAACCACTCTTCTGCTTCTTGGGAGGTGAAACCGACTCTGTGTTGCTGAATTTCACAGGTGAGGCCTGTCTTCTGTGCGCAGCTTTCCGAGCCTCGGAGCAGGTGTATTTTGGCTCATTCTTGGCTCCCTGCTGAGCATGGGGGAGAGAAGATGTGCATGGCTTCTCCAATGGAGGTCCTGGGGGCTTCTCATCCTCGCTTTCATCACTGCTGGATATGGTCCACCTCCCGTAACTGCCTTCCTGAGTCATTGTGCTTCTGGAAAGGAAAGGTGGAAATATTTCCCATTCAATAAGCCACTGGCAAAATAATTTTATTACTTACAGATTCCCTATCAGATGAACTTCTACAACAGGTGCAGTACTTCTGACACCTATCAGAGGCTGGGCCACATAACTTGAGTCATTTCACACACTCTCCCTTGGACATCTTATTCTTAGATGCCCTTAGGGAAGAAGCTGGAGCCCAATTCTTAACCAAAATATTGGTTAACTCTGAAGCATCTAACAAGAGCTTGGGGTGAAGGCCAATTTAAGGAATTTTAAGCACTAGTGGCTCACATCTGTAATCCCAACTATATAAAAGAGACTATGATCTGAGAATCATGTTCAAAGCCAGCCTGGGCAGGAAAGTCCGTGAAACTCTTACCTCCAATGAACCAGCAAAGAAGCTGGAAGTAGAGTTGTGGCTCAATTGAAAAAGCTTAAGAATAGCACCCAGGCATTCAGTTTAAGCCCCAGTGGTGGCACAAGAAAAAAAAAAAAAAGTAAAAAAAAGTAATCTCCCCCCTCCCTATTTTTTTTTTTTTTTTGGTTGGTCATGGGGCTTGAACTCTGGGCTTGGGTGCTGTCACTGCGCTCTTCAGCTCAAGGCGAGCGCTCTACCACTTGAGCCACAACACCACTTCCGGTTTTCTAGTGGTTTATTGGAGATCAGAGTCTCATGGACTTTCCTGCCTGGGCTGGCTTTGAACCGCGATCCTCAGATCTCAGCCTCCTGAGTAGCTAGCATTACAGGCGTGAGCCACCGGCGCCCGGCTTCATTTTTTTTTTTTTTTTTTTTTTTTACTCTTACTCCTTAGGGCTGGGGGAATGACAAAACACTGAAGAAAAACACTGAAGAAGGCAGAAGATGGAAGGGCCAGCTGGCTTCCAGAAGCTGGCAGAACCCTCAATGGAAGTATTTTCCTCAGTTGTTTCCAACCTGCAAAGGTTAAGAAAGCATATAACTGAGTTTGTTACAAAGTCAGCCAGGTTTTCTACAGGAGAGAATCGAGACTGATCTCTTCACACCTGCCTAAACAACTCAGCTTTTAAAAAACCTTTTATCCTTTCTGTTTAATTTCGACTTTTCTAGTGTACTAAACCCCTGAGACTGCTAGACAGATGCTGTTTTAAGCTGTTATACTTTTGCTTTAAAAGAACTATTTTAGTGTTTTGTCTTCGATTTTTAAAAAAAATTACTTGAGAACAGAAGCAGCACTTAAGGAAAAATGGAAGCTCACTGACTTCTCAAACAACACTAAAGCAAGGAATTTCGTAACAAAATCCAATTAAGAGGCCTCAGGCTGGGCGGAGGGCACAGCTGAGCGGTGTAGCGGAATTGTGCAGAAGGCTCAACACTACTAAAACCCAACCAAACGGAGCCAAAACCACTGGAATCCTCAAGCTGCTCTCCTTCGATTCCTTCCCCATTCTAAAACAAATATTAGGTCTCAGAGTTTTAGTTGAGAAAGAATTCAGCTTCCAGTCAGAGAAATGTATCCTCAGAAGTTTTCTTCCTTACTTTTTTGTTTGAGATGGGTCTTGCTATGGAGCCTAGACTAGCCTCAAATTTGCTATCCTAAAATTAGCTGTCCCCAGAGTGCCGGGTTGAGTCCGGCGGCAGGCACTACCACACCTGACTTTTAAACATTTTTTAAGTGCAGTGTTTCACAAGTTTGTGTGACATCCTCACATTAGGCCATGCCAAATCTCTGTCATCCCTGTTTTGGTTGTGTGTGGGCTATAGCATTTGCAGAATCTTGAGACCATCATCATTTCTTCCCCAGGACTACACAAAGATTGCCACCTGTACCAACAACACAAATCCCCAAACCCTGAGAACTCCCTGAACAACACAGTGGCTGTGAATTAGTTTGTAGGTTTTATCTATTTTTTTTTGTCCTAAAACCACAAGGGGGTGGGATTCCCGGTAATAAGGTAGGATTAAGTAGACAAATAATGTGCTTAAAAAGACATTTACTGGAGAACATAGCCCTTTGTATAGTCCTGCTTTAAACATAGTGTTAACTACAAGATGGAGCGAAGAGCATTCCAGGTAGAGGGAACCGAACTTGCAAAGTGGAGGAGCTGGGAACCGAGTTTAGGACCGCTGCAAGGGCCGACAGGATTTAGGACAAGCAGTGATCCAGGATGAAGGAGGTTGGCAGAGACACTGGATTGTAATCTAAAACAACAGGGCCCCCAAGATGAGGAGTGCCTTGGCCTGATCTGCTCTTTTAGACGAGTATGTTTGCTACAAGTCTGGGCGAGGAGAGTCTGGGTTCAGGGGATGTCGGGTGGTTACTGAACAAAGTGGGCCTGGGAGAAGTAGGCCGCCGGTGGGGGGGGGGGCGGATAACCAGGTATAGACTCACTTCATCCTTACAATCCTGTATCTCGGACCCCGGCCTCGCTCTCCCCCTTTATGGGGAAACTGAGGTCGGAAAGGCTGAGTGCTTAGCACGTGGGTGTGCAAGCGACAAGCTTTGGCATCCGAGCGCCCCTGTCCCCCCCTCCCCCACTAACCCCAGGCTGGGCTCACAGCGCGCGCCCCTCAGAGCCGCTGCTAACTGCAGGAAACTGGGGTCCTGCGTACCCCAGAATGGCCTAGCTGGCCATTCACGGGCTGGCAGGGCCCCACGAGGAGAACGGAGCCGGATCCTGGGACGGCGGGAACAGAACCCACGGCAGTCGCGGCGCACGTACCTGGCACGCGAGTCCTCCGCCGCCGGCCCCGCCCCCTGCGGGCACTGCGCCTGCGCACCGCGTTCAAACCCTGCGCTCGGTGCGCGCGCCCAGCTACGTCATCTTCCCGGAAGCCCGCCGCGCGGTCTCGAAGTCCGCCGGATGCCAGGTGCCCAGGCGTTCCGCCCCCCTCCCCGGCCGCCCCCGGAGAGGGAGGGCGCTGGGAAACCTGGCTTCCCCCCCCCCCCCCGGCTCCCGGCTCCCTCGCTGGGGACTTGCTAAAAAGGGGAGAAACGGGGGTGTTGGGGGGGGAGAGTGGGAACAGTTCCTCAATTAGCAAAGTTCTCCCTCTTCCCTCCCCCTGCGCGGAGTCTTCGTGGACAGCCTCGGGCTCCGGGGCTGCGGCCAGGGCCGGCTGTCGAAGAATTTAGGGGGTGAGTTAAGGTTAAAGGACCAAGAAGTCTGTGTCCCAGGAGACGTGGGCTCGGCTGGCATGCAGAGGTTAGAACCTGCTGGAAAAATCAAGAAGTTACAGGGGTTCCCTCCAGACCTGGAACCACGAATGAATGCCTCCTGGGGAACAGATGTGTTTTTGTTAGAAATCCGTTTGAAAAGAGGACACTCCTCCCCCCCCCCCCCCCAAACAGTTCCTTGCACGAGGACGTCGGCTGTGCAAACGCAGACGTCCCTTCTCAAGCCAGGCATGATTTCCAGAAGGTCGAGTGCACAGTCTAAAAGGCCAGTTTAATTCATTTATTTCAAGTTCCTTTGGGTTTAATTCATTTATTTCAAGTTCCTTTGGGTCCAACCCGGTATCGGATTCCGGGATGTGACTTCGTTCTACCCTGAGCGATGCATCCCCACTGATGGGCTGACTTAAATATGAATCGACTCCTACGCTTCGCTCAGCTCGTTCCGTTCTTTTCCTGCTTGGCTCACACTTCTCCAGTGTCTCTCTTACACCTAACCCGCCGTGGATGAAACGATCCAAAGGACTGTGTCGCGAGGCGGGCGAGAGACATCCCCGGCGGCACGCAAGGAGTTAAGAAACCAAGCTGGGGCGGAGCCAAATGCTGGAGGCGGAGCCAAGTGATGGGGGCGGGCCTGGGAAACCTACGCGCCCCACTCCGGGCCGTGGAAACGTTGCTCAACAAAACCTTTGACCAATAGCACGGCCGAGTCAACGCCCGTGGCTGGCACGCTGTCCAATGGCAGGAGACATTGCAGTTGCGCGGTGAAGTTCAGCACCCTGAGCGGCGGTGGGCGTGGCCGCGAGGTGCTCGGGTCCCTGTGTGGCGGGAAGTGGTCCGGGAGTCGGAACCTCTGGGTTCGGTCCTGGCCGGGATGTTTTTATCCGAGGCTGGGGCCCGGCCTCGGACCCGGGAAGTTAGCCCGGCTGAACGCAAGAAGTGGGTGGAAGTAGGTGTCTGGAAGGCTACTCTTGAGTTTTGGAATTAAGTTTGCCCGTCTTCGTCAGGTTAAGCTCAGGCCTGGACTGCCTTTAAAAGGCTCCTGGTGGATACTTAAGAGTTCTGGAGTTGTTGGCGCCCTGGCTTCTGTCCGATGTCCACTTCGGTCCACTTCCAGATTCCTTTCTTCTCCTCCCGGTCCATAGTGGGTCCATGTTAGCCGTGTGTGTGTGTGTGTGTGTGTGTGTGTGTGTGTGTGTGTGTGTGTGTGTGTGTTGGATGGCGGGGAGGGAGGTGTGAGTAATAAAAGCACACTTTTGGGCTCTACTCCTGAGATTGAGATTTTCAAGATTCAAATTTAGTGCCAACTAGTAATAAAATAAGAGTTTCTGATTTCTGTCACACTAACTGAAGGTATTTAATATCCTTTAGGTGTTTAAAGCCTGTGATGAAGATAACAAAGGCTATCTAAGCAGAGAGGACTTTAAGGTTGCTGTTGTAATGCTGTTTGGGTACAAGCCCTCCAAGGTACAGCTTTCTCTATGTATTTAGGGATGAGGTAGATAACACAGTATGAATGGGTCTTAGGAAAACTGCCCTGGCTAGGTTAGATTGTTTATGGGGCACACTGATGAATTATAACCAATTTCAGAAATGTCTCCAGTACTGAGTTTGCTATTTCTTCTCAAGGACTCATCCCAGGGATGAATTAGAAATCTGCTTCACTGGAATCCACAAAACCATGAAGCTTTGAACAATTATGAAATAGTAGAAGAATGCCAAGAGAGAAGACTGGGAGGTGGATATTTGTAGCAGGAGGACTTCATGTAGGAAGTGACTTGCACTGTCTCTTCCCCTTAAAACCTTTTTTCTTTAGCTCTTAAGTTGTAAAAGTAATACATTCACATATTTAAAAAGGCAGACTGGGGCACCTTGAGTTCGGAGATGACTGTGAGCATACGGGTACGTTCACTCCTGGGTGCTGAGGTTCTTGTGTGAATCTTTCAGATTTTTGCCAGCTCCCTTAGTGATGGGAACTAAAGAAGTGATGGCAGGAGATGGATGTGCGAGTCCTCATTTTACAGCTAGAAGCTCAAAACATGAAACTGGTTGGCATTACCCAGGAAGATCTCTTCAGAATGGAAGATCAGTAATCAAAAGAGGAAACAATTAGGGAAGCCACCATTTAAAAGGAGGTATAGGATTCCAGGAGGAAGATGGAGTGGAGCCATTTGAGAGGGACAAGAGGAACCAGGAATGTGCAGGGAACCCAAGATGGTAGAGAATTCAAGACTGACAGTGGAAAAAAATGTGAGAGCACTTGCTGAGGCTCTGATTCCTTAGGGTTTAGACAGCTTTGTAAGAATTGAGGGGAAATGCTTCTATGTTAATACTTCATATACAGATGGCCTCAAATGTGTTAAATTGCAGAAGGGGGGGGGAGAAAGCTGGACTAGATCAAAATATTATGCAATGGTTTTCATTGGATGGCCACTTTCTTTTCTTCATGATTTATATACTTGTCCACACCAATTGTATGTTCCTTTTGTGTATGGTGGGGGGGGGGGGGGCGGGAATCCTGGGCTTGAGCAAAAACACAGCTCTACTTCTGGCTTTTTGGTGGTTAACTGGAGATAAGAATCTCTGGGGCTTTCCTGCTCTGGCTGGATTCAAACTGTGATCCTCAGAGCTCAACCTCTTGAGTAGCTAGGGTTGTAGACATGAACCACCAGCACTCGGCTTATATGTTATTGTTGTATCAGGAAAAAAAATTAAAATGAAGCCATAGAGTTTATTGGAACAATTGCTGTTTTTTAAATCTAAAGCAGAAAAGTAATCTTTTAGTTATGGTCTTATAGGGCAGCCAAATTGATTTTATGTACTTAAACTATATTTGTCAATTGAATAAAGTTTTGGGAGCCATTGAAGTTTATAGCAGATTAGTGTCTGGTATCTTAGAGAAGGTGAAGGAAAAGTAAGATGTTGAGACATATTACTTTCCTTCCGGGTTCAATAAAATTGGTTTCTCATAAAATACATCTTTTTTCTTAGCAGCTGGAATTAAAAACTTGTGTTTTTAAAACATTTGATAAAATTATATGCCCTTTCTTCTTTTGTAGATTGAAGCAGATTCTGTGATGTCTTCAATAAATCCCAGTACTTCTGGTAATACGACAGTTAAGATTCATTTTCTGCCCCTTTTTTAGACATTTGCAAAACCAAAGTTTAAGAACATCATAATTAAGAACAAACATCATTTAAAACACATTTTTTTGTTTTTAATTTCAAAGGAAATGTTTTGATTCTTTTTAATTTTGGTTAATACGTGTGGTATGTGTTTTAGTAGGATAATTTTAACAGTTGCACAGCATAAAGACAAAAATGCCATTTGTCAGTTCACTCATGTTGAAAATGAGCTTGTGTTTCCTGACTTGAGTAGCTGGCTGGATGAAGGTAGCAGTTACTGAAATAGGAGGACTGGGGTGAGGATAATTGTTTTGATGAGATTAAGAGTCTATGTATGCTAAATTTCAGAAGTTTCAATCCATTGTGTTAGAGGAATTGGACTGTATCAAATGTGGAGCTCAGAGGGAAGCACTGGCTAAAGAAATGAATTTGGGGTCATCAGTAGCTTTAAAAATTACTGACTAGATGAGAGTACTTAGAGAACTGCATAGATTGAAAAAAACCTTAGGACCTGTAGCCAATAGAGGTTAAGTAGAGAATGAGAAAAAGGCAAAAAGACTTAGCAGTCTCCAAGGAGCAAGAAGAAATCAAGTGTCCAATCAAAAGCCAAGACAACTCGGCTCCAGTGGCTCATGCCTGTAATCCTAGCTGCTCTGGAGACTGAAATCTGAGGATTGCAATTTGAAGCTAGCCTAAGCAGGAAAGTGCATGAGACCCTTCTTTCCAATTAACCAGTAAAATTCAGGAGTGGAGCTGTGGCTCAAGTGGTAGAGTACCAGCCTCATGCCAAAATACCTAAGAGAGAGCTCAAGGCCCTGAATTTAAGCCCCCCCCCCCACGATTGGTGAGTATTGCCATGAACAGCGTGTGATATGATGTGATGTGAACATCACCTGATAGGTTGGGTAGATAAGAACTGAGGAGAAACCATTGTTGGAACTGGCAGCTTAGAGGTCTTTGTAACTTGAGTAAGAGGAGTTTCAATGTGATAGCTTCAACCTATTCATATTAATACTTTTTACTGCATAAAAATGATGTAATGGAATGAGCTCAGCTGCCCTATTAAAAGACAGATGTTGTCAGATTGGATTTTAAAAAGCAGGGCCTGACTCTGTATGTAGCCTACAGGAGCCCACTTTATATATAAAGGCACAAAAACTAATAGTGCTCAGGCCCTGAGTTAATACTGGGATTAACAACACTGGAAGATCTCAAACATGGTTTCCACCTTTGGTTAGCTACCATAAAAATAGCTAAAATCTTTTTATATACAAGGTAGATATGTCATATGAAATGCGACTTTTAGAACTATTAGTAGAAGAATAAGGTTGTTTTTTTTCCCATAATCCCTGACTTAATAGTGTTTCCATAGGTTTTTAATTACCTATTATAAATTTTCACACTTCCCAAATATTGTTTCTTGGATGTTTAATTAGCTGTAATATATTGATGAAACCTTTCGTCCATTTTTTCTTAGGATTTGCAGTGTACAAAGAGTCTGTCTTTTGGCAGAAGGATTTCCTGAATGTCTGGGCTGATCTGGTTTCCCTGGGTTAGGGGTGCCATGATAAGTCTGTCTGGAAAGCGATCTCCCTGCCTTGTTATTTTATGCAGTTTCTCTGTTTTGTGGCTTTTCTGGTACATCAGGGTGACTGGAATGGAAGGTGCTGTTAGCAGCTCTTACTCATTCAGATTTCCTTTCTTGTGTGTGGCCTCTTGTTTCGAATTGAGGATTTGATTTCAAATCCTTAAGGATTTGAAGGTTTTTTTTTTTCCATTTTGAGGGAAGGTTAATTTTTTTTATTAGTGCATATTAATTGTATTTTTCTTTTTTTTTTTTTTTTTGTTGGTCGTGGAGCTTGAATTCTGGGACTGGGCACTGTCTCTGAGCTCTTTAGCTCAGGCTAGTGCTCTACCACTTAAGCCACAGTGCCCACTTCTGGCTTTTTCTGTGTATGTAGTGCTGAGAAATTGAACCCTGGGCCTCATGCATGCCAGGCAAACACTCTACCACTCAGCCACCTTCCCAGCCTGGGAAGGTTAATTTTTGTTTCCTTAATTCTCTCTGAGATACAGAATGCGGTGAATTCTGCAGGAAGTTTTCCTACATTCGTTGCCTGTGTAGTTGTCTGATAGAAAGATAGAGTGGTCTGATAGAAGGGTTCACTGCTGGAACTTTTGTCCACATTCAGTGTGTTTACAAGATTCAGTATTTTTTCATACTACACCTGATTTCATAGAGAGGCTTTTCGATTGGTATTGCATTCATGTCCTACCTTCTCCTTCCCTCTCTCCCCCAGGGCTTGAACTCAGGACCTCACACTTAGGTGGCATTCTACCACCAGAGCTATGTAACTCTAGCCCAGCTTTTTTTTTTTTTGCTGATTACTTTTGGAGATGGGATTTTTAAAGACTTCTATGCCCTTGTTGGCTTTGAACCAAGATGCTTTAGATATCCTCTCCTGAGTAGCTAGGATTACAGGCATGAGCCACTGGGCCTGGTTTAAAAGCTCCTCTTGTGTATTCACACAAGATACAAACTAAGAGGTGGCTAGTAGTAATGAATATCTAGGTATGTCATGGATTCTGTCTTCCTCTGTGTGTTTTCCTAATATTAGAGAGAGGCTTGACTTGAAACTGAACATAGCTTATGCTCACATGGTTGACAATAATCCTTCCTCTTGAGGTCTCTAGGGTTTGAGTTTTGCCTTTATGTAAAAGTGTTTCTCTCAATTTTTACAGTCATGGGACTTATTCCCCTTCCTACACTTCTCCTGTTTCTTTTTTTGTGTCAGTACAGGGACTTGAACTTAGGGTGTAGGCGCTGGCCCTTAGCTTTTCTGTGCAAGACTGGTGTTTCACCACTTGGGTCATAGCTCTACTTCTGGCTTTTTGGTCATTAATTGGAGATAAAAGGCTCATGGACTTTCCTGCCAGGGCTGGCTTTGAACTGTGATCCTCAGATCTCTCCTTCCTGAGTAGCTAGGATTACAGGTATAAACCACTGGTGCCTAGCTTGGAACCTTGTTTTGGCCTGCATTCTTGTGTGCAGACAAGAGTGCCTTCCATTCATTATGGCCAAAGGATTTCTTCACCTGGACTTTTCTGATACTGAAAATAGACTTCCCTCTTATTCAGGGTTTTCTGACTTTGATCAGGTGCTCAGGGACCTGCTCTAGTATGCTGTTCCTTGCATTTAATATCAAAGGATGACTCTCAAAACCATTTCTCAATCAAATCATTAGCATGCTTACTCTCACAGCTTCTTTTCCCAGTAATTAATTTTAAAGTATATTTCAGAAGCTTGCAAAGTTTTAAATTAGTCATCTGAGAAATTCAGGGGAATATCAGAGGAAGGATTAGTTTGGAGGAATGAGGTCAAATGTTGGTGGTTAGCACCTTGTCCCAAAATTGCTCTGAAATCAATGTGATTCTCCAGGCTGGCAGTCCTTTTCCTTCTTCCGATCTTGATGTCAATATCAGATTCATTTCTTCAGGATTAAAGGAACAGATTTATAACCAAGCCACTGGCTTTCCAAGTAGCTTTTCATATATATATTTTTTGTTGGTCGTGGGCTTGAACTCAGGGCCTGGGTGCTGTCCCTGAGCTTTTTTGCTCAATGCTAATGCTATACCACTTTGAACCACAGTGCTACTTCTAGTTTTCTGGGGGTTAATTGGAGATAAGAGTGTCACAGACTTTCCTGCCTGGGCTGGCTTTGAACCTCAATCCTCAGATCTCAGCTTCCTGAGTAGCAAGGATTACAGGTGTGAGCCACTGGCATCTGGTAAGCTTTTCATATTTACCTGAATGGAAGTGTAGTCCTCAAAGCCATAAATATCCAAGTGGAATGACTCAGTTGCCATCCAACAAGAAATCACCCCCAAACTCTACTGCCAACACACGAACTTTTTTCTATTGGAACCCTTCAATCCTGACTCCATTTCAGCCCATCAATTCCCTTTCTTCCCTATTAATGCTATGAGTACCATTTACAGGATATTTCTCTTGATAGAAGTAGCTTCATGTGCAGATAAAGTGTCTTTTCAGATATGTTGTCTCTCTCCTTGCTGTTCTAATCTTGAAGAAGAATGTAAATCTTGATCTTGGCTTCCCAGAGGGTATTTATTTATTTGCAGCTTCACAAAGTTCCCACAGGTTGCTATGGCTTGGAAATTCTACTCGTGTCATCCACAGCTCTTCTTATTTCAAACCAAGGTCATGGCAGGTGTCTGCAGGGCCTCGTGGCTGAGCAGCCTCTGGGGCAAAGTCCAGACTCGTGTCCTGGGCTGACCCTGGCTTAGCCACCCTTAGGCAAGGGCAGGATTCTGAAGATGGATGCACTTAGTTTTTGCTTTGGGACTGTAGCTGGATATGCAGGGTCTGCTTCTCAAGATCTTCTAGTCTTCTTAGAAGATAGAGTCTGTCTGTGAACATTAAGAAGAGTGACAGGCTACATCAAAGCAATTAGAAATAAGAGTAGGGTGTGTGAAAGGAAAGTACATACCAGGAGAATTTGAGGGCAGTCAGAATAAGTAGCAAAAAAGATACCACTGATGTTTTTAAAATTGCCTGTCACCAAACAAGCAAATACTTGCAGAAACTGTTTAAGGCAGCTGGGCACAGGTGCTAGGTAATCCTAGCTACTCAGAAAGCTGAGACCTGGAGGATCTCTGTTCAAAAGTCAGCTTGGGCAGAAAAATCCATGAGACTCCATCTCCTGTTTACTGGTGTGAAGCCATACTGGAGTTGTGGCCAAGTGGTAGAGTGTCAGCTGAGAATCTGAGACCTTTATTTCCTGTCCTGGTATCTGCATAGAAAAAGGAAGAAAGGGAGAGGGGGTATGGGGAAGGGGGAAGGACTATTTAGGCCATCCAAGAACAAGGAAATATCTTTGTAGGAGAAAAAAGTTTCAAGCCCTTTGTCTAAGGAAGCAGCAGATCCCTGATTGAGATTGATTTCTGTATGCAGCATTATGACCTCTTTTATAAGGTTTTAGTACAATTCCTGTTCATAATTTCTCTATATAAGACGAAAGAAGTTTGCAACCAGCAAAGCCCTGAAACAGTCATCTGTCCCTTTTTCTTTGTCCCTTTTTCTAAATGAGGAAAGTGGGCCCCAGAGAATAATAAAATGATATAGAAAAATAATGAAATATGACATACCTGGTATTTGTAGGCTCCTTTGGTTGTATAACACTCTCATAGGTAGTACACTTGTTAGGACTGCAGGTGATGATTCTAGCTGTCCTTTTTTGAACAGTTACCATGTGCAGATCCTTGAGGAGCACAAGGCTGTGGACATTTAACACAACTCTGATCTTACCAATGAAGCCCATTTGATGTTAGAAACATCCCAATTTTGTTCTTGTTATTTGCTAAACTTCAAAAAGTTGTACAAGGGGGTTGCAATGTAACTTGTTGATTTAAGTGTCACCCCTTCCATCGCTCTCCCCCTGAAAGTCTGTTCTCTTCCCCAGACTCATCTCACTTTTCCACTTTTTTTTTTTTTTTTTTTTTTTTGTCATGGGGCTTGAACTTTGGGTCTGGGCACTGTCCCTGTGCTCTTCAGCTCAAGGCGAGGACTCTACCGCTTGAGCCACAGTGCCACTACTTTTCCACTTCTTTTATCACATGTGAACACTGAGTATACTGGCTTGATTTATCCCCAGTTCCCTTTTTCATTCATTCTCACAATGCCCCCTCCTCACACTTCCCCCTCTTAAAATCTCATTCAGCTTCCTGATTCTCATTTTGTTAAACTGATCATTGTTCTAAGGTTTACTCTATGCAGTTTCACTCTGGCATATATTATATTTTAGTAACTTAATCTTAAGTGTATGCATATGCCCTTGTGTATTTACACAGGAGGTTATATTTTGGGACCTACAAATCTGTCTATATCTCACATTTTTATTTGATCCATTCATCTATTACAAGGACATCATTTGTTTAGGGTGGCACAGCTAACTAGTGACCCATAGACCCAAGCAATCAGACCTTCAATCTTCTTCTAGTAATTAGTTAATAAACTCTTATTTACTTATTTGTTTATTTAGTGATGCTGGAGGTTGAACTTGGGGCCTTGCACTTGCTAGGCAGATGCTCTACTGCTGAGCCATGACTCAAGCCTGGTTTTGCTGTAGATATTTTGAGATAGGGTCTAGCTTTATGCCCAGGCACCTAGCAAGACCCTAGTGAGGACCTTGTCTCAAAAATAATGCAAAAAACCCAACTGGGTGCTGTTGGGTCCCTGGCTTTTTGGGAGGTTGGGAGGGTCACTGTTTGAGGCCAGCCTGGGCAGAAGAGTTCGTGAGACCCCTTCTTAAACCATAGATAGGGGTGTCATGTACCTGTCATCTTCAGCAACGTGAGACTGAAATTGGAAAGATGATGATTCTAGCCCTGTCCAGCCCAGGTAGGTAAGTCCATGAGACTCCAATGATGAAAGGCTGGGAAGTATTGATGTACACCTGTTATCCCACCAACAATGGGAAGCTTAAGATAGGTGGATTATGGTCCAGGTTTACATCACTGCAGGAATTGAAGCTAGTGTAATAAGGAATTGAAAGTGTGGCTCAGCCATAGAGAGAGAGCCTGCCTAGCAGGCAGAGAGTCTCTGTGTTCAAACCCTAGTACTACCGATACAAGTCCAATACAACAACAATAACATACATCCAAGAGGGATAATAAAGAGGAGCGAAAGTGTATCAGATAAAAAAAACCAAAACTATGTGCATGTATGGAGGTACCACAATGTAATCCCTTTGTATAATTAATACATGTTGGTGTAAATAAAGAAAACCAATGTGAAACAAAACCCAAGACCCAAAAAAAGAAGGCCATGTGCTCTGAGTATATAGGTCTCAGGTATCCTGGCTGCATTGTGGGATAAACTGTAGGGCATTTAACATGAATAACAGCAGTTAAGCAGTTAAGAGCTTGGGGCTCTTGCTTATTGTATGTTAAATGCTGCAGATGAGAACCAGGTGAGTGCTGAACCACCCACTGTCCACTTTGCCCGCCCAGCTCTTGTCCCTACTCCACACAAACCCTGTCCCATGGGTCAGTGAGCAAATCACCTCAGTTTTGCTTTCACTAGTTGGTTGCATTGAATGTTTTTTCCTTATAAGACCACATTTTATAACACTTTCTAGGAACTTGACTTTTAACCTTTTAACTTGGAATGATGGCAAAATCAAAGAGATTGACTCACCCTCATGGTAATTATGGGCTGTCTGACTCAACCATGCTATCCAGTGTAAGTTCAATTGAAAAATAATTTGTGGGTGATTAGGTTAATGGTCAATTGGCTCGAATGCTTTTATCTCTTACTATCTTGTCTGATGTGTTATTTGACTATTACATATATTATTCTCCTAAATTTAAATTTTCATTTTCTAGTCTTTGTAAGGCCTTGTAGTTATGTGTGTCTTGGGGTTTGGGGACCACCTTTGGAACAAAGACCAAGGAAAAGCTGGGTAATCTCATTTCAGTTAGATGCTTCATTCTTTTCTGTAATTAGAAAACTGCATACAAATTAAGGTCACTGTTTATTTGTGTGTGTGTGTGTGTGCTCATGCACATACATGCACACATGTGTACCAGTAGTGGGTTTGAACTCAGGGCCTGAATGCTATCCCTTAGTTTATTTCCCTCAAGGCTAGCACTCTACCACTTGAGCCACAGCTCCACTCTGGCTTTTTGGTGGTTCTCATGCCCCAGTTAGCTTTGAACCATGATCCTCAGATCTCAGCCTCCTGAGTAGCTAGGATTACAGGCACCTAGCTAGATTACCATGTCCTGAAGTCATAATCACGGTACCATACAGAAATTTATCCATTAATTAATTAAATTATCCATTTAGAGAGTGAGGGATATGTTTCATGTAAGGATGGGAAAGAATAAAATACTGATATGGATGTTAAGGATGTGTGTGTGTGTGTGTGTGTGTGTGTTAGTATGTGTGTATATGTGTGCTATTACTAGGGCTTGAACTCAGGGCCTTGTGCTCTCCTTTGTTTTTTATTCTCAAGCCTAACACTCTTAGCACTTGAATCACAGCTCTACTTCTGGCTTTTTACTAGTTAATTGGAGATCTTTTATACTTTTCTGCTTGGACTGGTTTCATATTATGAACCTAGGGTGACTTTTTTCTAAAATCAACATGTTATATATTAGAGAGGTAAAAAAAAAAAAAGTTCTTTTATGGTTAGATATTACACAAATGCTGTAGGCAAGAAAATTCCTTAAGAAACTGAGTGCCGGTGGTTCACACTTGTAATCCTAGCTATTCAGGAGGCTGAGATCTGAAGATCATGGTTTGATGCCCGCCTGAGCAGGAAAGTCCATGAAACTCTTACTTCCTATAAACTACCCCCAAAAAAGCCAGAAGCAGAGCTGAGGCTCAAGTGGTAGAATGCTAGCCTTGAGCACAAAAGCTCAGACACAGCACCCAAGCTATGAGTTCAAGCCTCAAGACTGACACAGGAAGGAAGGAAGGAAGGAAGGAAGGGAGGGAGGGAAGCAAAGGAAGGAAAGAGAGAGAGAGAAAGGAAGAAAGAAGAAGAGAGAAAGAAAAGAAATAGGAGCCCCATAAGAAAGGAAGGAAGGGAAGAAAGAGAAAGCCCTTAGGAGTTCAGAGTTCCTAGGCAGATGTGTGCGTGGAGTCGGCCATTGGAGGTGGGTGGGATTCAGATTTGGAGAAAACCAGAGGCTAGAATGTGTAAGTGAATGTGGAGAGGTGTCAGCCATGTTCCTCCAGCTCTGAGGGCCTCTCTGCTCTGCCAGGGAGAACTCAGCATTTGGATTCAGATCATCTTCCCACTCCTCCCTGCCCCCCCTTGTACTCCCACCAAAGCATAGAATGGTCTGGAGATTTCCTGTGGCCTTTGTCCTCAGCACGTAGCTGGCCGGGCTAAGGCAGGTTACCTAATGGCAGGTGAGGATCCTGTCTTCATACAACTCTACAACCCTTGTGGGGTTTCTCTCATAGGTTTTCTACCCCCATGGTGTCCACCTTCAGTGGCCAGAATCGCTCCCAGATTTCTGTCCCTTTTCTAACAACCCCTGACACTTCCCCATTCAGATTTGTTTCCCCAGGCCCAGTTAATGTAGCATCTTACCATGAGCTGAACCTTGGAGTATTATTACCACTGGTACCTATAAATTGCACACCTCCTGACCATAAGTAATCTGTGTTCAGCCTCATCTTCTCATCAGATGGGAGTTGAGAATTGGGATGGGTTAGGGACCAGTTTGCCAAGCAGGAGAATGAGGCTTTAAATCGCACTGTCAAAGTGTTAGGCCTTTGCCCTGTGAACGTGGAGGGATCTTTGGAACTTTATGAATAGGAGATGTACATAATAAAAAGGGTAACAATTCCCATCCGTATTTGATGGAAATAAGGTTTTATTGGCTTGGATTTCTCTCTTCTGTTGTGACCTATTTTTACTCATTTTCCTCCCAGTGATATAGTAAAACTTGATTTCTTCCGTTAAGGTAGATTCTTTTCTCTTTATTTTCTGCTTTTCTCCAGGCAGCTGGAAGAACTTATTAGCCCTGTGATTTTCCTTATCTGTCTTGCTGTGACAACCTCATTGCTGATCTAACTTCCAGCTTCTGCTTTTACAATCTTCTTATGCAAACACATCATATACCTTTTTCCCTCCATGGCCTCCAAAAGTCATATTCTGAATTTGATCTCTCAACTAGAGCAGGCTTACATTATACTTACTTTCTGGTGCCAATACTGCCGATACTGGGACTTGAACTCAGGACTTGGAACTGTCCTTTAGCTTTTGGAACTGCAGCTCCACTTCTAGCTTTTTAATTGTTAGTTGAAGATAAGAGTCTCTTCTTGCCCAGGCTGGCTTCAAACCCTGATCCTCAGATCTCATCCTCCTAAGAGCTGAGGTGTGAGTCACTTCATTCTTGCAAGTCCTTGGTTTTAGGCCTTTTCAGTCTTTGGGAATTAATGCATGGCACAATGAACATGAGCTCCTTCCCTTTCCCTTGATCGAGGACTGGACTTCCAGTCCAAGTAACCTAGCATTTTTATTGTTTCCTTCATAACTCTCCCCAGGTTTATTAAAGTTTCTAATTTGAGCTCACTGTGCTAGACAGACACTAGACTACTTCACTTTCAAGAGGATTTCTCTGTATGTGCCAATCTTGAAGCTTAGTGATGTGAAGTACACACATACACACTACACATAGTGGAACTTTCAAGGAGAAATTTTGTATTGTTTTATTGGACTCTTTGAATATCTCCACCCCTGTGGTGAAAGATGATTACTCTCCTGAGAAATGGCTTTAAAACAAGACAAAAAAAAACCCCACATACACAAGTAGAAAAAGAAATAACATCCCTAACCCATCTGCCTATATTTCTATATCACACGAATTGAATAGTTTGAGATGTGAAAATAAATAGCTGTTTTCATTAGAGAACATGAAAAGAGTCCATTTTACTGAGGGGATAGGTTATAAAATGGGAGGGGGTGTTTTCCCAGTTGTGTGAGAAGTGTAGACTTTCAGAGTCAGGGTTTGTGAAGAGGATCAGTGCTTGGCATGGTGTGGACTTTAAGTACCCTTCAGAGACCATGACTCGGGTGTTTGGTTCCTAGCCTGAGCTGCTACCAGGAAGTGGAGGAACCTTGAGAAGGCAGAGCCTAGCAGAAGGAAGTTAGGTCATTGGGGCAGGCCCTTGAAGGAGATATTAGAACACCAGTCTCTTTCTTTCTTTCTTTCTTTACTTCTCTGCTGCCATCCAGTGAGCAGTTTCCTTTTCCATGAGCTCCTGCTGAGTCGAAATAAACCTGTTTTATTAAGGAACTTTCCTACTAGGAAAGAAAAGTGCAGACTGCTGATACAGAGTCCAAGTACACAGGCAGTGTCTGAATACCTTCTGTAGACATATTTATAAATGCAGGTGAGCACACAGATCCACCTGTGTGTGGTGATATTAATTTGTAACTCCAGTATAGAGTCTTTGGGTAACTGTTATCAGTGGAACACTGTACATAGAAAAGTCAACATTGTATATGGAAGTGGAATTTTCCAAACCTATTCTTTGACTCCAGGGAGAATACTGGTAATACATTTCTCATTGGATACAAAACCTGGTGCCAATGGAATGATTGAAAGTATTGTGAGGTGGTAATTTCAGGTTTGAATATTGTGACAGCAGGTGGAGCTAACACTAGGAATTCTATTTCTAGGCCATTTAAAAAGCAGCAAGAGATACAAAACTTACATTAGTGTGCTTATATTGCAGAGCTTTAAGAATAGTAAATTATTAGCTTTGGGAAGTGATCACATTGTTACAACAGGAGAGCCAAGCTCAGTGAAGCCTCTGTCTTTTCAGAAAAGGGATTTGGTTTGTATGTGTATCCTTCTGGAAGACAGCATGGGGGCAGGGCATGCTAGAAAGCACAATTTAGTATGTCCTCAGTGATTTGACTCCTCCCCTTTGAGTCAAAATCAACTTTATATAAAATATAAGGTATGTGACTGGGGGAGCAGTATAAAAGAACTCGATCAGTGTACCAAGTTACTTGTGTTATTTATTAGATTCTTTCTAAGCTGTAATAAAACATACAATTTAAATCTGCATACATTTTCTCCTAATAAAAACTAAAGAACATTTGCTTTTTAATACTCCAAGAGTATGAAATACAGGCCTGGATATTTTATAGCTCCAAATACATATGTGGCATCCAAATACATAATGTATTTGGTTTTTAGCATATATTCACTGTTCAAAATAATAGATTTCTTTATGACATTTTCATATACACATATAACGTTCTTAGATTATGTTCTCCACTTCTGCTCGGCTTTCTCTTGTTCCCCTTCCTCCAGGTCCCCTTTCCTTTTCCCAGGTAATCTCTTTCTACACTGTGTGTGTGGGGC
Source organism: Dipodomys merriami (assembly GCF_024711535.1). Classification (NCBI taxonomy): domain Eukaryota; kingdom Metazoa; phylum Chordata; class Mammalia; order Rodentia; family Heteromyidae; genus Dipodomys; species Dipodomys merriami. The sequence goes on from NW_027203359.1 coordinate 1,531,121, forward strand.
GGGGGGAGGTGGAGGCTTGGACTCAGGGCCTAATATTGTGCTCTCACACAGTTTCTTGGCTCATAGCAGGCACTACACCACTACACAATCATGCATCAAACCATAGGACGGTGCTATAGCCCCATCATTTCTCTAAGTCAGGTGCAGTGATAAGTCAAGTGCATTTTCCTACTCTCTGAATTTTGTTTATTTTGTACTAGATTATCGTCTATATATTAAAGTCGGAGTTTGTACAATGACAGTTCATTTTGCTGGCTATGTGAATAAAGTGACCTACTTTCTGGGCATTACTTTGCAGTTATAAGATGAGTTATAAGTTCTTCTAAGTTATAAACACATCTTAATGCTTTTTGCTGAAAACTAGAAATAACATCTTCCTACTTTTTTGTTTCTGTTTTAGTTTTGGTTGTTGATGGGTCTCAAACTCGGACTTTTTTGCTGAAGGCTAGGGCACTACGAACTTGAGCCACAGTGCTACTTCTGGTTATTTGGTGGTTAATTGGAGATGAGTCTCTGCCCAAGCTGGCTTTGAACCATGATCCTCAGACCTCAGCCTCCGGAGAAGCTAGGATTACAGATGTGAGCTACTGGTCTCTGGTTCTAGTTGTTCTTTTTAGCTGTACTGAAGTTTGAATTCAGGGCTTGAGTTCACTAAGCAAATGCTCTGTCCTTTTAGCCACCCCTAACTTGTTTGCTTTGGTTATTTTTCAGGTAGGATCTTGTGTTTTTGCCCAGAACCATCCTCAGGCCATTGTCCTCCTATCTTTGGCCTCCCACATAGCTAGGATATCTGGCTTGTTAAATTGAGATGGAGTCTAGCTAACTTTTATGCTTAGGCTGGCCTTCAGCCTGGGTCTTTCTGATCTCTTTCTCCAAAGTAGATGGGATTATAGATATGAGCTACCATGCTCAGCTTTTATTTGTTCATTGCATATTACTTATTCAGCAAACATGTAATAGCTGTCCACGACATGTAGAACACAAGGCAAAGTCTTGGAGATGAAATTCTGGACAGTGCAAACTACTTTCCCTGCAAGTGTGGACAGATAATTACCACAGATCGTAATCACAAACACTGGACTCCATCACAGCAAAGTGACTTTACTAGGAGAAATCAGGGAAGCCTCAAAGATGGAGATGATGCTCAAGCTACATCTGGAAGGAGATATAAGCAGAAATAAAGGAGAAGGTGCTTTTCAGGTGGTATGCTTCTATAACCAAAGGTAGCAGGTGCTCAGAGCACTGGGGATTTTGCTAGGGAGACCACCAGAGAAGTAGGCTGGGGTCAGATTATAATTAGTCCCATAAAATCCACCATCATCAATGAAGAAATTAATGAAGAATTGAAACCTGGTGCTGGTGGCTCACACCTATAATCCTAGCTACTCAGGAGGCTGAGATCTGAGTATCGTGGTTCAAAGCCAGCCTGAGGAGGAAAGTCCATGAGACTCTTATCTCTATAAACTACTCAGAAAACAAGAAGTGGCACTGTGGCTCAAGTGGTAGAATGCTTGCCTTGAGCTGAGTGAGTGCCTAGGCCCAGAGTTCAAACCACTTGACTGTCAAAAAAAAAAAAAGAAAGAAAGAAAGAAAAGAAATTATTTAAGAATTTCAACAGCTCCAGAAGCAACTTAATTTATTTGCTTTTGAGGTTTATGAAATTAATGTGGATATGCTCTTCTGTCAGTATGGCTGACTAAACTTTAATGTTAACTTCAGCTAGCATTTTAAAGTATGTTCTCTGGTCACTGGGCAACTCAATGGCAGTGGACCTACATCATCAGTTGCTATCCTTCGCATCTACAGGGAGGGGGAAGGGCTACCCATGCTAATTTAGTACAGCGCAGTCACCCTGTGGAGCGCAGGTGCTGTGCTTCAGCCACGTGTACATGGTGTCAGTACTGAACATGCACAGACTTTGTCCGTCTGCCCTTAACACTAACAATTATTTACATAGCTTATATTGGGCATCATGAGATGACTTAAGGTATTTGGCAGGATAGGTGTTGGTTGGACATAGTCCAGATGGCCCAGTGGATGCTGGGAAATGTGCCTTGCTTGCCTCCCTGCAGCTTCCCCTTAGTTGTTTGTATAGCATTGGATGCTTGTCATATTCCAGTCACAACTCCTCCCACCAGTCTTCCTCTTTATCCAGACTTCATCTTTTTTTTAAATTTTATTTTTTGAGCTTGTAGTACTTGAACTCAGGGCCTGGATACTGTCCCTGAGCCTCTTTATGCTCAAGGCTAATACTTTACCACTTGAGCCACAGTGCCACTTCTGAATTTTGAGTGGTTAATTGGAGATAAGAATCTCATGGGAATTTTTCTGCCAGCCTGCCTTCAAACCAAAATCCTCAGATCTCAGCCTCCTGAGTAGCTAGGATTACAGGTGTGAGCCACTGGCGCCCAACTCTCCTCTCCTTAAAGCACCCCTCAACTCAGAATGTATAGGTTATGCTTGCCATCTGATTTCCAGCCCACCACAAACATTCCAAGCCTAAAGCTATTGTGGCAGCCATGTCTGTAGATAGTCATTTCTCCAGGACTGAGAGAACCAACAAAATGGTAGGACTGGAAGTAACGTTTTTCAGATCACTTCTGTGATAAAGATGATCAGGCCAGGCGTCAGTGGCTCCCGCCTGTAGTACGAGCTACTCAGAAGGTTGACAACTAAGGATCATGGTTTGAAGCCAGCCTGGGTAGGAAAGTCTGTAGGACTCTCATCTCCAATTAACTACCAAAAAAGCTGGGAGGGGAGCTGTGGCTCAAGTAGTAGGTAGAGCTCTATCCTTGAGCAAAAGAAACTCAGGGATAAGCACCCAGGCCTTGAGTTCAAACCCCAATACTGGCACCCCCCCAAAAAAAAATTGCAATCAGATCATGTCAATTCTCAACTCAAACCTTTTATTGCTTCCTATTGCAATTTAAATGAAGCCCAGATTATTCCCTTTGGCTCAAGAGGACCTGTGAGATCTGACCTTGCCTCCTTTACCAGCCTTGTCTTCTCTCCTTCCCTGTCTCCCACTCTCCCCCTCCCTTTTTCACCCTCTCCCTCTTTGGTCTTCTCACGGTTTTCCAGCCATACATGGCCTCTTTTCATTTTCCCACCTTCCTAACTGGTGGTCTTGGCATAGACTGCTTTCATTGATGCTTAGGTCTTATCTAAGTATCTCCTGTAAGAGGCCTCTCCCTCACTAGGCTGTGCTCCAAGTGTTCCCCCAGTCTGTTTCTGTGGCCTAGTGTGCTAATGTGGCCCTTACCTAATGACCCCCTATATCCCAGCTGAGCCAGTGTTTTCCTTGGAACCAGACTCATGTCCTTCTCTTCCCTGTATGTTTCCAGAGAGTCCTAAAAATATAAATCTGAATTGGTTTTTTTTTTTTTTATTAAATCTTTGACTTTTTAAAATTAAATCCTTGACTTTGAATAAGAGAACCTAGGCAAATTAAGGGGATTATTATTAGCATTAGCATTTTTTTTTCTTTTTTTTGGTCAATTGTGGGGCCTGAACTCTGGGCCCGGGCGCTGCCCCTCAGCTCTTCAGCTCAAGACTAGTGCTCTACCACTTGAGCCACAGCGCCACTTCTGGCTTTTTCTGCTTATGTGGTGCTGAGGAATCAAACCCAGGGCCTCATGCATGCAAGGCAAGCACTCTACCACTGAGCCACCTTCCCAGCCCCTATTTTTGGCATTTTTAAACTGTTTTAGAGCTGCTGGTGGCTCATGCCTGTAATCCTAGCTACTAAGGAGGCTGAGATCTGAGGTCATGGTTCAGAGCTAGCCCAGGCAGGAAAGTCGGTGAATCTCTTTATCTCCAATAAATCACTAGAAAACTGGAAGTGGCACCATGGCTCAAGTGATAAGAGCACTAGGCTTGAGCTGAAAAGCTGAGAGACAGCGCTCAGGTCCAGAGTTCAAGCCCCATGACCGCCACCACCAACAACAAAAAACACAAAAAATCTTATTTTAGAACAAAAAAAGTATTTTAGGAAAGATAGACTGAACACCCGTGGCTTTACTACAAAGCAAAATGTCCCATGTGGTTTATTACATGATTTGGTCTATTTTTAAAACAGAATGATAGCTTTTTAAAAATGGAAATCAAGCATTATAAAAATGAACTTCTCTCTCTAAATATATATACACACACATATTGAGCTCAACTCACTTACATGTTTAAATTCTTGGCTCTGCTTCTTAAACCTACTGCAAAGATCACATTAGAATTCAGTTTAATAGACATTGTAAGCACAGTATCCAATCTCACATTATCCTGCTGGGCTCTTTTATTAGGCGAGTCACAGGAAGCTAAGCCCGAAGCTGCTGGGCACATTGTGGGGTGTAGCCAGGGCTTGGAGTAGAGCCAGCTCTATTGTTTATGGAATATTCTCTCCACCTTTATCTGGGGGGTTGCAATTGGTATTGACTTTTGAGAAACTACTTCTCTGACCTGATCTCCCAGTTGGAAGTAAAAAAAAGCACCCTGCTGAAATGACATCTGTTTAGGAAAAAGAGAGAGAGAGAGATCAAAGTAGCATAAAGAAAGAAAATTAGGAGAAACCCTATTTAATAAGTAGCTTTATGCCCATCTTTTAGATCTGTTAGAGACCAAGTTCAAACTTTCTCAAGGTCGTCAGTCCTTTATCCCTTAGAAAAATCTCCATGAACAGAAGGGTGTCTGCCATTTTCACGATGGATTGCTTAGGGTTGGACTTACTTAGCAAGTAGCCGAATGTCTTTTGTTTTGTTTTGTTCTTTGTCTTTTATTTTGGTCAGTCATGGGGCTTGAGCTCAGGACCTGGGTGCTGTCCCTGAGCTTTATTGCTCAAGCCTCTCTAGCACTTTGAGCTACAGCTCCACTGCCAGTTTTCTGGTGGTTAATTGGAGAGAAGAGTCTTACTGACTTTCCTGCTTTCATACCTCCATCCTCAGATCTCAGCCTCTTGAATAGCTAGAATTACAGGTGTAAGCCACCAGTGCCCTGCAGAATTTTTTTTTTAACTCTAGGAATAAATACCATTTATGAACTGAAGACTATTGGTTTCTTTATGATACTTCTTACTATTCATGTCTGTTTTTTTTGAGAGAGATACTCATCCTCACAATGAATTTTTTCCCCCGACTTCTAGGTTTATCACTTGAGGAATTTGTAAATATTGTTCGGAAAAAGAAGGAAGCTCAACTGTATCGGAATGAGATAAGACACATCTTCACAGCTTTTGATGTGCACTGTAAGTCTCTTTAAAATGTTAAAATGTTTTGATACTAAAAATTGCTGTTAAGGAATTAGAAATAGAAATGACTACTCAGGGAGTCAGATATGCAATATATACTTGGAGAAGTATTTTACTGTATTCTTTTGCTAATATCTTAGGTATTAGTGGGAATTTTGTTTCCTCTATTGTGATCTTAAGTTCTCGGCATATACTATTGATGAGATAATATTTGCACTTTTATATAACATATACTATACCTCTGTACATACATATTATACCTGCACTGTGGTTACAGCATGGGTGGATATGGGCTAAAGCCACTTGTGAAAGGATAGGAGACTGAACTGCTTCTGCTTACAGCTCCTGTGTTGACCCACATGTGGCTGGGGAGTTGTTTCCCATACTGGCTGTGGCTGAAAAGGTGTCTGCAGATCTCCAACCCCACAGATTCACCCAGATAAGATGAATGGGGTTTCTAGACTCTGTGTCTTGACTGCTGTTAGGATTTCTTTCTGTATATTAATGTATCATAAATCTAATAGTAAATAAGAAACTAAGTGAATCTTGAAGACTGAAATGTTTTTGGCAATTCACAGACTCAAAGCCTAATGGTATTAGGGCAGCCATAGCTCTAGATAGTCTTTTTCCCCAGGACTAAAAGAACCAGCCAAAGGGCAGTGCTGGCAATGACCTTCCTAGTAATTTGGGAATGTACTGAAGGGGAGAATTTCACTAGATTCTTAAATTCTCCCACCAAGGTCATCTCAGATTACCTTCACTGAAAGCTCACCTATAAATTACTACTTTCTTTGTAACAGCATATTTAAATAAATATTTGGATTGAAGTAATATTTCATAGAGTTTACAGAAGTAAGTGAATGTCATATGTTTTCAAATAGATCGTGGATTTTTAACTTTGGAAGATTTCCAAAAGGCATTTAGACAAGTGGCTCCCAGGTTGCCAGAAAGGACTGTGATTGAGGTGTTCAGGTAAGGCTCTTAAAATCTTGATGTCAGTCTTTACTATTTGATTGACCATTGTCTCTGTGAGTTTATAGTTTTATGGGGAAGTCTGTGCTAATTTTCTGCGGCTGGATACTTCCATCTCAACACAGTATTTCATAGCTCCTGAAAGGCAATCTGTAGTCAACTGTGACTCCAGCCACACCTCTGACAGTAGCAGGAAGAAAGCGAGCACTTGGTATATTTACATTATCAATCAAAAAGTGTGAATATATATTTTTGAATGTGGATACTGAGGTTCTCCCATGGTGCAGGGTACATGTGGCTCTTGAATTGTCTGGAGAGAGATGATGAGGGTGACTAATGATGGCCTTTGTTTGCTTTCTAAGCTGTGGATGCAGGCTGCAGTTCACAGATAGCTGATAAAGTGGTTTAAAGATTATATCATTATCAGCTGGCCTGATAATCCTAGCTACTCAGGAGGCTGAGATCTGAGGATCATGGTTCAAAGCCAGCCTTCAGGAAAGTCTGTGAGATGCTTATCTCCAATAAACCACTAGAAAACAGGAAGTGGCGCTATGGCTCAAGTTGTAGAGTGCTCATGTTGAGCTGAAGAGCACAGGGACAGCACCCAAGCCCAGAGTTCAAGCCCCATGATGGACAAAAAAAAAATTATATTGAACTAATCCTGACAAAATGGACAAGTGGCTTAAAGGTAGTTTCTCTTAGAAATCCACAGATTGAAGGTAATCTTAATAGCACAAGCTCATGTGGACATGGGAAAATGGCAGGGCTCTCTCATCTCTGACATCTGCCATGAACTGTCACCATGTGTGTTAGTTAGGGTATATGCATTTCTCTCATGTATAAGAATGGCAACCCACATCTGCATGAAAGTAACAGAGTTGTAAAGGACCTGGGTCTCCCTTTCTTGTTGCTATAGCTTCCTTATACATGGCTGCCCTTTGCTTCAAGATGGCTGCTTAAGTTGCAGTCACCAAATCTAAATTCCAGCTAGTTTGTGGCAAAGGAGGCAGATCTGTACTCTTTTTAAAAGGCTGTGTATTTATTAGTCCTTCTTATATCCCAGAGACCAGTATTTCCATTGAGGCTATGCACCTCTGCAAGGGAGCAGGTAGAGGGGCTTAGAAAATGTAGGCTCTGCTTTGAACAAGTTATCATGTACCCACTAGCTGACGTTCCAAGGCTGAGAAAGGGGAGGGAATGGATAATGGGAGACATCAGATATTCTCATTAGAGAGAAAATTTAATGAGCCAGCCCTGCTCAATAGAAATCACTGAACAGCTTAGTTGACTCAGGACTCAACATCATCACTACCTCAGTGATATATTTGAAATTCATTTGCTGCACCTGCACAGTTCACAGGCAAACAAACCTGTGCAAGCTACTGAAGAGGGGCAGAGAAGGGCTATACTTTATACTTGCTTCATTCAGTGAAAGTCAATTCTTTTAAGCATACTAGCATCTTTTTGTATACTTCTTGAAGAGATGGGTAATTGAATAGCAATGTATTTCTACCTTCTAGAGGTTGTTTTAACAAGGAAAATGGAAAATCTTAACCATTTGCCTTTTTAAAAAGCTGTCCACATTTACTGACCATTATATGTTTCAGTGGTTATTGTATATGCTGCATTGTAGAGATTTTTTGAAAAATATATTTCCATGTACCCTTTCCTAGTAGAAGCAGTGTTTTAACAATGAGTGAGAAAAGTATCTGTTCCCAGAAGAAACAAGTGAAAAATGAGAATGTATTCCTTTTAATATAGATATTTGAAAATGCGAATATATTAAAAAAATGGTAGGTGCCATATATTAAAATTTTCACATCTATACTCACTAAATTGGAAAGAGAGGGTTCTAATCTGGACTCAGAAAAGCTCATGAAGAGTCAATGGTTTTAGGGTACTTTTTTGTGTTTTGTTGTGTTTTTTGATTCATTGGTAATACTGGGGTATAAACTCAGAGCTTTATGCAGGCTAGCAGATGCTCTACAGCTTGAGCTATGCCCCGAGTCCTTTATGCATTTTCGCCTGGGCTGGCCTAGATCATAGTCCTCATATTTATGCATCTTGTGTAACTGGAATGAGAAGTGTGCACCACCTGCCCAGCTTATTGGTTGAGATGGAGGTCTTGTAAGTTTTTGCCCAGGCCAATCTTGAATCATGATCCTCACCATTTCCACTGGGATTACAGGTGTGAGCTACTGTGCTTGTATCACATTTTTTTTAATGTGAAAGTTTATAACTAATACATTTTCATAAGTGACTGTTATGTAAGGAAAGATGGACATTTGCTAGCTATGACAAAATAATAATAACATAACAACAACAATAATAATGTTTGAAAATCTTGTAAACCATTATTCAAGGATAGAATTAAAAACTGAGATTGTTAGGGCCGTTTCTCATTCAGGGATACATAATTAATTGCATGAGACATCTATGATAGCCATTAAAACTAAGTATAAAACAAGTTGAAGTTCAAAGCCAGCCTAGGCAGGAAACTCTGTGAGACTCTTATTTCTAGTTAACCACCAAGAAAAGACAGAAATGGAGCTGTGGCTCAAGTCGTAGAGCAACAGCCTTGAGCAAAAAAACTAAGGGACTGCACCCAGACCCACACTTCAAGCTGTAGTACTGGCACAAAACAATAATAAAACAAAAATAAAAACAAGTTGAACTTCAAGTTGACAAAGGATTAAAACAAAGATGTTCAGTATATCAAATAACAGTTATTCTTAATGAATATTACTAGAAATCTCTAGTGACACACTCCATTTCTGTGCCTCCATTACCCTCCCAAAGACAGGTAAAGGAACAAACAAAACAGAAAAGAAGAGAAAAAAAATCTCTGTTCCTGTTTCCTAAAGTTCATTTTGATAAATACTATTTTCTATCAGAGGCACAGAGGCATTGCGCCTTGCGTTCCTCTCCTAAGAGTATCTTCCTTTGGTCTCACTGTGTGTTAATGCCTAGAGTCCTGTATAATTTATTATGTCCCAATGTATTTTAGATGTAGCTTCCACATATGAGGGAAAACATATGCTGTTTGTTCCCCTGAGCTTGCCTTACTTCACTTAGCATGATTTGTTCTAGGTCCAATCCATTTCCCTGCAGATAACATAGTATTCTTCTTTCTAATGGTGGTGTAAAATTCCATTGTATATAGGAACCACATTTTTTGGATCCACTCATCTATTGTAGGGCATCTGGGTTGTTTCCATAACTTGACTATTGTGAATAGTGTGGCAGTGAACGTGGATGTGCGTTTTTACAGTATCCTATCTTATGATGTTCTGGGTAATGCCCAGGAGTGGTATGGCTGGGTTGTAGGGAAGAATATTGAGTTTTTTGAGGAACCTCCAGACTGCTGTCCAGAGTGGTTGTACTAGTTTACATTCCCCACAGTGTAATAGAGTTCCCTTTTCCCCACATCCCCACCAACATTTATTGTTTGGATTTCACAATGTTGGACAATCTAACTACAGTGTGATGGACTCTCAGAGTTTAAACTGTTACATATTTTTAATTATATTAACAACATAAACCTAGAATAAATGATAAATAAAAATATTAAGTGATGTTGTAAGCTCAAAAAGGAGAGCAAATATTTGTTATAGAAATAGAGATGTGTAACACACAAAGCCCTATATTTTGGTACAGTTTTTAAAAATAAGAATCAGCCTTTGAGACTGTTAGTGATGTAAACTTTGATAATGTTTGTTTTCAAGTCTACTTTCATTATTTGTTTTTGCTGGTCATGGAGCTTGAACTCATGGCCTGGGCACTGCCCTGAGCTTCTTTTTCTGAAAGCTAGTTCTTTACCACTTGAGACCCAGCACCACTTCCAGCTTTTTTGGTTGTTTATTGGAGATATGAGTCTCACAGACTTTCTGGCCCAGGCTGGCTTTGAACCGCAATCCTCAGATCTCAGCCTCCTGAGCAGCTAGGATTACAAATGTGAGCCACTGGTGCCCAGCAAGGCTAAACTCACTTTTTGAGAACCTGGAGTAGCCTTTGGCTTAATCTACCAATGTGAATAGAGTTCATTTCCCAGGCCCAGAGGCACCCAGAAGAAAGCTAATCTTTAAAGGTACTCTGTAGGAAGGCAACTAGAAAGGGAAATTTTAACTGAACTCCAAATCCTTTGTGGTTTGAATGACTGAAAAAAAATTAATCTTTACCATCTTCTACTCAATGACTACAAGTTTTTTCCCAAAGAAATTTCTAAAGATTGAGGAAATTCCTCATACTATGTTTTATTTTGTAAACCAAGTCAAGCTTCAATAAAGCAATAAACAAGTAATAAATGATTCAAAGAGACTTGGACATTATGCATCAAAGAGTCATTTCGCTTTCTAATGTGAGCAATAATGATGCATCATTCATTAATTCAGAGTGTCACAATAACTAAACAAGACCTTTATTTATTTATTTATTTATTTATTTTAGTGGAAAGGTGATTTATAGAGGGATTACAATTACATAAGTAATGTAATTAGTACATTTCTTTTCAAACAGTGTTACCCCTCACCTGTTCTCTCCTGCTTTCCCTCCCTGTTACTCTCCTCCCCCCAAGTTGTAAAGTTCATTTCCAATATAGTGTCTACTGAGTATCGCTGTTGCAGTGGTTCACCCTTTGTCCCACTGTTTCTGTGATTCCCCTTCCCTTCCCCAAATCAGATAAATGTATACACAAGACAAAGGGTACAGAAATCAAGAACAGTGACAACAGGGAATAAACCAAAGGGGGAAAAAGAAACAACTGCAAACAGTTTACTAGAAAAACCTCTTGTTTCCATTTCTTGGAGTTCATTTCAATAATTATTATTTTATATGATCATATGCACATAGCCATTGAGCCCTTGTAATCCTCTGCTAAAACTATCCTAGACATATTCTGGTTATTACAAATGAAGGAATCCAAGCAGCCAACAACCCATGAAGTGGGCTAAAGACTTATAAGAGAGACTCCTCTGAAGAAAAAATAAGAATAGCCAATAGACATATGAAAAAATGTTCAACATCTCTGGCTATAAAAGAAATGCAAATCAAAACAACATTGAGATTCCATCTCACCCTAGTTAGAATGGCCTCTATCAAGGGAATGCTACTACATATTTTGTTAGTGGGAGTGTAAACTTGTTCAATCACTCTGGAAAGCAATGTGGAGGTTCATCAAAAGACTAAATATAGAGCTCCCCTATAACCCAGCAATCCTACTCCTGGGCATTTACTCAAATGACCACAAACAAGGCCACACTAAAGCCACCAGCACAACCATGTTCACTGCGGCATTATTTACCATAGCTAAGATATGGAATCAACTCAGATATGCCCCTTAGCAGATAAATGGATATAAAAAACCATGGTATATATACACAGTGGAATACTGTGTTTCTATCAGAATGAATGACATTGCCCATTCATAAGGATATGGAATGACTTGGAAAAAAATTATATTAAGCAAAGTAAGCCAGATCCAAAGAAATATAAATATTTAAGGTAGTGGAATGCTTAAATATTGTGGTGATACTTAGTGATTTTATCATGAATAAGCAGTGTGCCCTGTATGTTTGCATGTATGCATGCATGTATATATGTATGAATATATGTATGTTGGTACCAGGCCTTGAACCCTTGTTCCTTTTACTTTTTTTGCTAATGACCAGCACTCATCATTTGAACCATGCCTTCAGCCTCACTTTTTGCAGTCTTTTCTACTCCAGCTGATTTCTAACTGAAGAAACTGCACTTCTAACTCAGATCTTAGCTTCCTGAATAGAGATGATTATGGGTATTAGCCTCCAGTGCCTTGCCAGTTTTATTTCTTATTAATCCAAACTAATTGTGCAAAGAGGTTTCACTGTGATACTTATATTCACAGAATGTACTTTGGTCAAATATATGTACACACAAACTCATATACACGTGTGTGTGTGTGTGTGTGTGTGTGTGTGTGTGTTTGTGTACATACTCAGGGTTGATAACATTCACTTTGTGTCTTGTGATAACAGTTGCTTCTCTGTGTCATCTTTGTTCTAGAGTTAAATAAATTCAGAGCTTACCTCCAAAGTTTTTGTTGAGCTGAAACTTGTCCTTTTCTGGTGATCATAAGTACCATAGCCTCTGTGACCTTTTATTTTAAATATATCTCTCTCATATTTTTATATATGCACATATACACTCATCTGGGCAGTTGCACTTAAATTATAGAATGGATCAAATGCTGATATTTCTGAGTCACCATTTCCTTTGAAATGCTGAGTATTTCTTGTGTTATAAGACTCTTAAGTATTCTTGTCAATTGCTTTATCAGTTGCCTGCTTTACTTACTACACAGTGTGTTTTCTTCAGTGTCTCCTCTCTTTTGTGCTGTGTTCAATGTGCCTTTCTCCTGTTTGGGTTTCTTTTCTTTTCCTCTTAGATTTCGTTCTTGAATTGTAGCTGTCAATTTTTCATAACCTTTTATTACTTCTTTTATTTTTGTTGGTACTAGGGGGTTTTAACTCAGAGCCTTGTTTTTTGTTTTTAGTGGGTGCTTGCTTAGGGCATACAAATTATTTTGTTCTTGTGCTAAATTTTATTTTTTTTTTTGGGTCGTGGGGCCTGAACTCTGGGCCTGGGCGCTGTCCCTCAGCTCTTCAGCTCAAGGCTAGCGCTCTACCACTTGAACCACAGTGCCACTTCCAGCTTTTTTCTTTTTGCTTATGTGGTGCTGAGGAATCGAACCCAGGGCCTCAGGCATGCAAGGCAAGCGATCTACCACTGAGCCACCTTCCCAGCCCCTCTTGTGCTAAATTAATGAAAGCAAACTTTGGACTGAAGGGGAGAGTTATGAGGAACAAATTACTTTTCTTGGTTGAAGGATATTTTGTGTAAAAAAAGATCATAAACAATTTAAAATTTGTATTTCAAAGGTGGAGATGCCTTTCCATGTTTAAAACTTGTAACTTTACTTTCTTCTTAGAGCTAGTAGCCATAATTTGTTTACTTGTATACTAAAATAGACAGATTGTATCAAAGATGATGCTTTATTGGTACTCAGGAGTTGTTATTCTTTTTTATTTTATTTTATTTTTTGGTCGGTCATGGGGCTTGAACTCTGGGCTTGGGCGCTGTCCCTGTGCTCTTCAGCTCAAGGCGAGCGCTCTACCACTTGAGCCACAGTGCCACTTCCGGTTTTCTAATGGTTTATTGGAGATAAGAGTCTCATGGACTTTCCTGCCTGGGCTGGCTTTGAACCTCGATCCCCTTATCTCAGCCTCCTAAGTAGCTAGGATTACAGGTGTGAGCCACCGGCACCCTGCTGTTAGTTTATTCTTTTCTGCTCTTTTTATATTTTTCTTTCCTACTAAAAATGGCAGAAATATAAGAGAGTTTAAGAGCTGGATAGTACTGTTTGTAACTGTGAAATGAATGTCAGATAAGAGGCTGTTTCTAGCATTCCAAGATTCAAACAAGAAACATCTTTCCTTTCTAATAGAACGTGTTGCGACTTTTGTACTATTTTTTTTAATCTTTAGTGACTCTAATAAGGCTAGTTAAAACTCTTTAACATGGTCTCTTCTAGAGTTTCTTGCATTAATCCTAACCCCTGTATCTCTTGTGGCATAGTTCCCTTGATCACATTTATACATCTTTTTTTTGGGGGGGGGGCTGGTCCTGGTTTTCCCTATCCCAATGATCCAAATTTGAATTTTCTTTTACTATCCTACTAAATAAAAACCCTTTTCCCCCTTCTATGTTGGATGAGCTTGTCGCTTTCTTGTAAATGTTGATATTTATTGTTATATGTTGCTTTAATTAGTTACTTGATAAATAAAATACGGTGTGTATCTCTCTATGATACCACAAGCTCTTGAATTTATAGATTTATCTCCTCTGTCCCCGGTGGGGTTGCCTTATGCATTGTGGCTAATAAAAACATAAATATGTTAGGGGTGTATTGTCATTTATTCTTGCTATGAAGGGACAGTAAACTTCTCACTTATGTTTTTTCTTATTTCTTATAAATGAGGAATGAGTACTTTAAGCTGCAATCAGAGTTTTTGTAATCATATGTAGCTTCATTTTCTGTGTTTTATTCCTGTACCTGATTATTCATGAATTAATATGACCACTGTCTGTACTTTGTTTTGGGGAGTTTTTAATTTTTTATATTTTTTATTGTAAAGATACTGTACAGAGGGGTTACAGTTACATGAATGAAGTAATGTCTGTTTCCTATTGAGCATTCTTACCCCGTCCATTATTTTTTCCCTACCATCTCTTTCCTCCCCACATCTTGTCTTGTCCATCTCCCTGTTACAGTGCATCATCCTGTATCCTTATTCAGCATTTTGTTATTTCCCTTCCCCTCCTGTTTGGAGGACTTTTCAGCTCCTGCTTTGGCCTCAGCTGTCAGCAAGGAGCTGGCTGAGCACTTCTTTTTGACTTTGCCTGCCGTCAGTCACCTGTGTATTTTGGGCTGGCGTTCTCTTCTTCCTGGGTAGGTGTATGTGTCTATGCCTGGAGGTCACCTTACCCTAAGCACTGATCTGAGTGTTCCCACCACCTATCAGTTGGCAAAAGCTCTGTGAAGCTTCTTCTGCTTCCCAGCCAAGCAACGAAAAGTGGCCATGCACAGGCCAGTGCCCTGCCCCTTCTCTACCCCAGGATTCCTAATGCACAGGTGGGTTGGCATCAACTGTGCCCTGGAAATACTGAGCCAGCAGTGCACTCTCCAGTCGCATGGACAATTCTAGTATAAGAATTCACTTTCTATTACATGGAGGTCATTGAAAGGACACAGAACAGTTAGCTCCTCTTTTTGGTGTATTAAAATTTGATGGAATGGGGCTGGGAAGGTGGCTCAGTGGTAGAGCGCTTGCCTTGCATGCATGAGGCCCTGGGTTCAATTCCTCAGCACCACATAAGCAAAAAGAAAAAAACCGGAAGTGGCACTGTGGCTCAAGTGGTAGAGTGCTAGCCTTGAGCTGAAGAGCTGAGGGACAGCGCCCAGGCCCAGAGTTCAGGCCCACAACCGGACCCAAAAAAAAAAAAAAATTAAAAAAAATTTGATGGAAAACAAGAATGCCATGAAATAGTATCCATGTCAGGTGTTAGTGGCAGCAGAGGTTGGGGAATACAATTATTTATTTTATTTTGTTTTGTGCTGGTCCTGGGGCTCAAACTCAAGGACTGGGCACTGTCCCTATGTTTTTTGGTCAAGGTTGGTGGCTTTACTACTTGAGCTACATTTCTACCACTTCTGGCTTTTTGGTGGTTAATTGGAGACAAGAGTCTCATGGACTTTTCTGCCTGGGCTGGCTTTGAACCTTGGTCCTCAGATGTCAGTCTCCTGAGGAGTTAGGATTACAGGTGTGAGCCACCAGTGCTCCACTGGAACACAATTTTAAAAGGGAATTCTGGGAGGACCAGGAACATTTCATGCCCTGGCCATAGTAGAGGCCAGAATGGTATGAGCTGTGGTAGAATGAATGAAGCAAGTGCTTCCAGCATATTAGGTAGAAGAGTCATGACAGAGACAGGGAGTCTAAAAAGAATGATATAAGACAGCATTTGTTTCTTCAAATCATTTGCATCTCTTTCAAAATCGTATTCCTCACTATGTAACCTCCTGTAATTCCTTTCTATAAGCAGCCAATTTGTTACATACCATTTTCTTGGACAATCTCTAATAAAATAAAGATTCCCAGTCATCATTTTGTGCATCAGAATGAGTCTAAGTATACTTATATGACCTCAATATGATCACAGTTATTACAGTGGGTAATCACTTGGGAGAATATGGTTATTGATCTGTAAGTATCTTCATGCTTCAAAAGAAGACTTGATGGTATATCTCATCCTGTATAGACACACACAGACAATAATCAGCAGGTATACCTGCGGTGCTACTGTCCTGGCCAAAGAAATATGCTTGTTGGGTTTCTATTTTCATTTCATGAATTTTTGTGTCTTCTCTTCCATGATAATGCATTTTTAGTTTAGTTGTTTCTTTCAGAAGTGCCTTTTCCTGATGACCCTCATGTAGTGCTTACTGGATAGGGAGAAAATAAATATGCCTAAGTTTTTCATCTGACCTCAGAATTTCTCTGAGGGATTCGTAGGGACTTTTACATGTCATATACTGAATAAAGCTGGACTTCAAAAGTATAGCCATAAATGGCATCTGTATAAAGAAGGGAAGTTTGGAGAGGAAAATCAGTGAGGGAATGGTAAGAAGAGGGTCCTGGGGTCAATTGTCATTGAAGTACTCTATATGCGTGTATGAAAACAGAATAATGAAATAGTCAAAATAGAGGAAAGGAGAACAAGAAAGACCAAGAGAAGAGGGAGAATTTGATCAAAGCAGAACATATACATGTATGGAACTATCACGAGACCCCTTTGCACAACTAGTATACACTAATATTTTTTCACTCAGGTATAAAATGATAACATTTTTGAGGTGATGGATATGCCAATTATCCTGATTTGATGGTTATACAGCATATGTGCACACATGTTAAAATATCACACTGTAGGTTGTAAATAGATATGTGGCTTTATTTTTAGATTACATAAAGTGTTGATTGATCGTGGTCAAACAAATATCTCAAAACAAATTTTTTAATTTATTTTTTATTTTTGTTTTTATTTATTTATTTATTTTGTTGGTCATGGGGCTTGAACTGTGGGCTTGAGTGCTGCTCCTGCACTCTTCAGCTCAAGACAAGTGCTCTACCACTTGAGCCACAGTACCACTTCCTGTTTTCTAGTGATTTATTGGAGATAAGAGTCTCACAGAGTTTCCTGCCCCGACTGGCTTTGAACCACAATCCTTAGATCTCAGCCTCTTGAGTAGCTAGGATTACAGGCATGAGCCCCTGGTAATTTTTTTTATTTAAAAAAAATATAGTTTTATTGGGCTGGGATGTAGCTCAGTGGCAAAGCACTTGCCTAGCAAGTGCAATGTCCTGGGTTCGATCCCCAGAACCACAAAAGGAAAGAGAAAAAAAAATACACTTAAAAGAAAAACTATATATATATATATATATATATATATATATATATATATATATATATAATTTTATTGTTATCATTAAGGTTTTGTACATAGGGGTTACCATTTTGTCAGTCAAGAAATGAGTACATTTCTTTCCGGATGTCATCCCTTCTTTGGGTTTCCCCCAGTTTCCCCGTCTTGTCCCTGCCCATAACTTGCATGGTTCATATTCTATGTAGTATGTACTATGTGGAAATACATGTGTGCATGTTACACAGCTCAGCTGATGGGGTATACTCTTAGTTTTGCATGATACTTATTTGTATTTAAATTGTTGTGTCATCAACTGTTTCCCTGCCCTTAATTTTGTAGAAATCTGCCTCCAGAAAAGCAAATGGTACACAAATTGAAGATAGAAGTGAATGTGTTTAATATGTGAAGTGGTACAGTGAAAACTTGAGATTTGAGATTTGTGGAAAGGTTGAGTCTTTAGTGGAAGTTAGGTGGCATTATGGGGAAAAAATGCTTGAAGCACCCACAGTATAAGACTTAACTATGCATCTAGAGCATGCTCCCCAATGGTTGTCTCCTGCCGGTAGATAACAGGAGGCTAGCCATTTTCCTTTCTACTGTGTAATCATTATGTGTCAATTAGAAATGCCAGAATGTAAATTCAACCATATAAATAATTATATGCTAGTCATTTACACACACACACACACACACACACACACACACACACACACACACACACACACACAAATGGCAGTTTTTCAAAGTGCTCTTGATTGATTTTGTTCCCATGGATAAAAATTACTTATTACACTTGAGAGACAGTCCTTTTACCCATATGATGCTTAGAACTGATGATAGATAAAAATGAAGATTAGAAACTAAACTGGGAAACACAAGTTCATAATATGATAATGGGGTAGGAGAGGAAGAGAAGAAAATAGACTAGGGAATAAGTGAAAAGATTGGTACTTGATTACTTAGGTTTTCAAACAGAATGTGCTATTTTGGTTTCTTAAGTGACGCCAACTTAGTTCATGTTATCAAGGATATATTATCTGATAAGAAGGACTTAATCTCTTTCACATTTAGGATGCTAAAATTGTATATTCCTCTCTTATCTGAAACTCACCCAGTTATAAATTGTCGTCTTCAGGTATTTCTTTTCCTGAAAGCTGCCCTTACTCTGCCTTCAACCCACTCACTTTCCCAACTCCACCAAAAAAAATTTTTCTCTACATACCACCTTAACTCATCCGTCATATCTTTTTTCTTCATGCTTTTATGTAGTTACTTGTTGATGTATATTCTTTCCAGACCTAGATTATGTACTTAACAGGAGCAGACACAGTGGAATATTCATGCCCAAAGCCCCATCCCACAGTGCAGTTTTGTATTACATTTGGCTGCATTTTATGTAAATGAATGGCTAAGTAGAGAATGTGTTTCATTATGGGTTTTGCTGGCTTGCTTGCTTTTTCTCCGCAAATGTAACACCAGTGCCATCAAAGGGTCCTGGAATCCAGGCAAGGCCCAAGCTGGGAAATCAGGAGATCCAAGTTCCAGTCCCAGCTCTGCCAGGGATCCTGCTTTCTCTAAATTACCAAGCCTCTTGTGGTTTGCTCTCCTCATCCCCAAAGAAAGGGTGCTGGGTTCTAAGGTCTGGCAGGCCTCCAGTTCTGAAATTCACTGGTGGGGTTATTTATTATGGAGAGTGGCGTTGCAGACTCCTTTATTTTTTGAGTGTACTACAGATATTATTCAGAAGCCACCACAGCATGAATACAGATGTGGGTCTGTCAATGTGACAAAGACCGTTCTCGGGAGGAAATTGCTGGGCTTGACAGCCATCCAACTCTGGGTTCAGTTTTTGAGATGTCACTATAACAAGTATTATGGCTGCGTATCCAGTTCCTCATTTACATGTAGGGTTGAATTCAATGTTCCTGCTGTAATAGCGTGGGGGCTATTTTTCTTTTAATTCAACTGTCACATAAGAAACTGCCGCCATGGTTGCTTTCTATGACCAAATGTTGCTAACCCATTCAGTCATCTTTGGTGTTATTAATAGCCACATGTCATGAATGTATTCATGCCATTTTCCTTTCTAGAAAGTGGAGCCAATTTCTTGTGTTTTTCCTTCGTAATAGATGCTGAGCTTCTGGAAGGAAATTTTAATAATATAGGTTTTAGAAAATAGCAGAAATCCATATTCACTAAACAACAACAACAACGATATCTTAGGTGATATCTACATTAATATTCCTTTAAAACGTCATGGGGAAATAGACCCAGTATTCCGAACTAAGCCACGTGCTGATGACTCATGCCTATAATCTTAGCTTCTCAGCAGGATGAGATCTGAGGATCAAAGTTCAAAGCCAGCCCAGGCAGGAAAGCCTGTGAGACTCTTATCTCCAGTTAACCACCAAAAAGCCAGAAGGAGAGCTGTGGCTCAACTAATAGAATGCCAGCCTTGAACAGAAAAAGCTAAGGAACAAAAAAAGCTCAGTTCCTGAATTCAAGCCCCAGTAAAGGTTTGTGTCTGCGCGCATGGGCACACATGTGCGAGCACGTGTGCACACACACACACACACACACACACACACAAAATGGTAAAATTATACTTTGATTCACTCTAAGGTCCCTTTTAATTGGTTGCTATGAGTTAAGCATTGATAAGTCTTAGCTTGCTCCTATTCTCTCTTCTTCCTTCCTGGCTTGCAACCTGCTGCTAGTGAAAAATCAAGCCAGAGTAGTAGTGAAATTCTCTAAAGACTTGGTTTGATGTACCTTAGTTCCTGCTCTTGCTCTTGCTCTGCCCACCCAGCTCCTGGACCTGCTGATAGCTCATTGGTACAAGGCTTACCCACTTCCTGAGCCAACAGCAAGAGACGCAGAACACATCCTTACTCTGTCCCACACCTCTGCTTATCACTCACTCCTACATACTCTCACCTTTGGAGCTAGGAAGTTAGGGTCTCAGAAGTGGGGTCTGGTTGTTACATATGCGTCCTGGACTCTTTTCTGTGGTTCGCCATCACCCTTCTTTCTCCTCATCTACTTCTCTTTCTCTTAGATGCCAATAAACCCCAGGGATGTTGACACCATTTTGTCTTTTTTTTTTTTTTGGGAGGGGGTCTGGTCCTGGGGCCTGAACTCTGGGCCTGGGCGCTGTCCCTCAGCTCTTCAGCTCATGGCTAGCACTCTACCACTTGAGCCACAGCGCCACTTCCGGCTTTTTTCTTTTTGCTTATGTGGTGCTGAGGAATCAAACCAAGGGCCTCATGCATGCAAGACAAGCACTCTACCACTGAACCACCTTCCCAGCCCCTGCCTTTCTTATCTCCATGTAAACCTCGGGCCTCTGTCCAAAGCCTGAACCCTCAGTTCTGCACTCTGCTACAGGGCCTAAGTTCTTGTGTGGGCGCTCCCGTACTTGGACCTTTAAGAGAGATCTGAAGCTCACTTTCCATTTGCCTTCTTCAAAGCACCTTCTCCCTAGTACAAGCATCTGTTCTACAATCAATCCACGCACATATCTCTTATCCAGTGTGATGTCTGGGAGATCTGTGAACTTTGCTCTCACCTGCTGTAGGGATTCACAGCTTCCTGCCTGGAACACAGCATGGGGTCACGTTCCCATTTCACACCATCTGTGGTCTTCATTCACCAAGGTGTCTGGGATTTCCACCCCCAATTTCTGTAAACATTTTCTTTCTCCAAGCCTTGTGTAATTCCAGAACGCTTCCCTTTCTAGGCTGATGTCTAGTGTGTCTGTACCACAGACCATGTCATACTTCCATTGCCAGCAATGACAGCTTTAACTCATCTGTCTTTGGTTACCTGTTATGAGTGTGAGAAAAACTTTTTTTAAAAAAAAATCAAAGTGTGTTTCTTAACAGTTCTTGCTTTGGGTGAGGCTCTGGTGGCTCATGCCTGTAATCCTAGCTACTCAGGAGGCTGAGATATGAGGAAAGCCAGCCCCGGCAGAAAAGTCCCCATGAGATTCTAATTTCCAATTTACCACTCAAAAACAGGAAGTGGTGCTGTGGCCCAAGTGGTAGAGCACTAGGCCTTGAGCACAAAGAGGCTAAGGGACATTGCCCAGACCCTGAATTCAAGCCCCACAGTGGACCAAAAAAAAAAAAAAAAAAAAGGTTGCTGCTTTAGTTTGGTGGCTTGGCTCTTTTAGGAAAAGAGAAACTGCTTTGGGATAGGGAAGGGTTTTTGAAAGGTAAGGTTTTTGTCTTAAACTGGTTTATTTTCAAGATGGAAGACTCACCTCAGATTGTTCAATAAATAGCAGAATGTGGAAGTATATTTTGAGATTACTTAGGTACTGTTGGTGTTATTTCAAACTCTGTTTTACCCTGCTCATACTAGCAGTTTGTGAACCTGAGCTAACCAATCTGAGCAGAGGGGCGGGGCCTGCTGTGTCAGGGATAAACGGAGCACCCTGCCTGTTCTATGTCCTTACTTGCCAGATTTTTGGCTGATGGCGCACCCGCACCGTTCTGCAGAAGTAAAGTTTGCCTTGCTGAGACAATCATTTCTGTGTCTATCGTTGTGACTCCAATTGTTCTTGGAGAACATATTTCTAACATAGGGTTTTGGCACATCATTGCTTGCGCCCCCTCTCTGGTCACTGTGGCCATTCTGTCCCTCCAAGCCTCAGCATTCATGCCCCCAGCCAAGTCATTAGAGCTGTCACCATCTGTGCCCTCAGGAGGGACTTCTTCTCTGATGGTCACAAAACTTCCCTCCTCTCTACATGGAGATGATTTTGCTTTCCACTTCTTGGAGAAGGTCATGGTGTCTTACCTTCAGTACCTTTTCTCCACTTCCAAAGTGTGTGTGTGTGTGTGTGTGTGTGTGTGTGTGTGTGTGTCTTCACTTTTGTTGCTAAGAGAAAAGTTTCTTTCCTTCCTCCTCCTTTTCCAGTTCTTCCTTCTCCATTCCCTCTTTGGTTCTTTCTCTCTTTGCTTCTTTTTCCTCACTTTGGTTCAAGTCTCATCTTCTCACTTTCTTCTGATCTGACCTTTCTCCATCAGCCATACGTAATCCATTTATCACTTCCATCCCTGTCTGCAGACCTACTTAGTCTACCCTACTTAGTCTTCATATTTACTCTTTCCAACTATGTCCTTCCCCAATTATCCCATGTCCTTTCTCTTAGGGTTTATTGCCACCAGCTTCTCAAAACATAAAGCATTCTGCCTGGGGATTCTCTCTTTGATTCTTGTCCTTCTCCAGTCTCGGTGCATTGTGCAGTTCACAGCCAGTGACTGTGGCCCCTGTTCATTGAACACCTACAATATATACATTATGTCCTTGGGATGACCCTTCACGTTATCTTGTATTTCTACCCATTTTTCAGTGAAACCAAGATCCCTTTATTGCTAAATTCAATTCAAACTAGAGTTAATTCTCAATTACTTATATTTTGGTGAAAGAAAAATCTCATAGAAAAATGACATTTCAGAATTTACATATGTTTTCTATATTTTATTTATATATATTTAATATATTTATATATAATACATTATATATATTGATATAATCATGTTCCTGGCCCTTATTAATGGTCGTGTGGTTTTGTGCACACTGGTCTTTGGGGCTTGAAATTAGTGCCTTGGTACAGGCCCTGAGCTTTTGTGCTCAAGAATAGCACTCTCCCATTTGATCCTCAGCTCCACTTCTGGCTTCTTGGTGGTTAATTGGAGATAAGACTCTCGTGGACTTTTCCTGCCTAGTCTGGCTTGGAAGCTCAGTCCTCAGATCTTAGCCTCCTGAGTAGCTAGGATTACAGGCATGTACCACCCACTGGAACCCTACAATGGTCAAGTGTTTTTGCCTTGCCCCAATGTTTTATCTTCCTATTTAGGAATACAACTTCCTAGTAGTAATGGTAGAGTAAACTGAACCTTCATTTACAATGTCTGTACTCCTATCTTCACTGCAGCATTACTCACAGTAGCAAAGTTAAGGAAATAGCTTAAGTGTCTACCAACAGGCAAATGGAAATTTGGTATATAATATATATGGCATATACACCCAATGGGATATTATTCAGCTTTTTAAAAGAAAAGAATTTTGTCATTAACAACAGCTTGAAGGAGATTATACTAAAGAAAATAAAACAGACACAGAAAAACAAATGTTGCATAATATTACTTGTATGTGGAAATCTGAAATAGTCAGATTTAGAGAAACAGAGGATAAAATGGTGACTGCCATGGGCTGGGCAATGGGAGAGAAGGGAAAGCGGTCAAAGGGACAGACTTTCAGTTATGAAAGGAAAAAAAAAGTTGTAGAGCTAAGGTACAACTTGATCTATAATTAATGATACTATATTATGTGCTTGAAATTTGCTAAGGGAAAAGTGCATATTCTCGCCACACAAACACACACAGAAGAATGGTGGAAGGTGATGAATTATCCATTAGTTTGATTGTGGGGATAGGTACAGAAGATACTTCAAAACACCACACTGTGTAAAGTCATACCGCAAAAAGAGGCCTGTAAAGACATAATATTCAGGATCATGTTGAAGGGATGTATTTAGCAACAAAAATAAGTAAAAGATACACATGTCCTTGTTAACACAAGTCTTACAATGAAGATTCTTTGTAATCCACTTGTGACTCCAGGTAAAAAAAATCTCACCCACAGCTGTGGAGATAACACATTGCCTGGCTCCCAAGAAGAGGAGATAGAAGGATCTTCCTTGCATTCCCTCCTCACAGGAACTGACCTATGTTTGTTGGGGAGAGTATTCAGTGAATATATGAATGAATAAATCAATCACATGAGCACAACAATAAGAAAAAGAGCCAATTTGATCAAAATGTACATGTCCAAATCATGGGCTAAATTAGATAGAGCAGCTGCTGGGACTTCTTGTCGTCTGGCCCTATTAACCGATGATCTTCTTTGTCGGGCTTTCAATTACAAATTCAGACTTGAGGGACATTTTTTTAAAAAAAAATATGGAACTGATGAACACATTTGTTTACCTTAGAGATTTAAACTACTCATCCAGTAGCTTTTAAGCTATCAGGAAGCTTCTAGTGGAATGCTGGCATCAGAGCCTGATTTGATTATTTAGATGGAACCTTCTTTCTGTTTCTTTCTAGTACATTGTCTGGCGCCACTGGTGTTATGCCATTCACTTTTTAGGTGACAACTGGTAGCTTGAGGGACTTTTCAAAGATGATATGTATCTGTAAATCAGGTTGTTTTATAGGGAAAATTACTACTTCCAGAATAGTTGCTTTTACAGATTGTCTTATTGTGTGGAGGTCACTTGTAACCCAGGGCTCAATTGTTTGCCGTCTTTCCATAGGTCTCCTTTATTAGGTACGGTTCAATTAAATAGAAAGGCAAGTCCATATGCCAGATAGCAGTAGCTATCTTTGAGGCAGAGATCCTAAGTAGACTTTTTGTTAAATTTCTAAATATGAATTATTTGTCAGTCATTTTGGTTTCTAATTAAACCAATGTCTGGTGTAAAAATTGTAAGTTAGCATGGTCTTCAATACCATTTAGTTTACTCTTTTTGTTTCTAATTTTCATTGTGATTCTTAGTCTTTGCTTTTTTATTTTTTATGGGTTGTTTTTTTTTTAGTATGAGTTTATGGTACAATAAATCAAATTAGCTCTAGTGGGTAGATTTAGTTTTCTCTAATGCCTTCTCCTAACCAAAATATACCCTCTTCCTTGTGTGAAAAAAAGCAAAGGTGGATAGTTATTAATTTAACTGACAAAGAAAGGCATTTCTAATTTTATTTAGTGACTGATATAAATTACTTTACCATAAATTAAATGTGAAATAAATGTATGATTCTCTCTCAGTGAACAAAACAGACTGCATATCCAGCACATTTGTAGTGAATCTTTTTTTCCAGTTGATGGTGCTAAAATCTCTGATAAGAACCTAGAAGGAAAAGACGATAACCTGGAGTCTTTCTTTATAAATGTTCATTTATTAGTTTTTGAAGAATAAGTACCAAAAAATACCTACCGAAATAGTTGCATTGCCTAAGGTTAGGAAACAAACCAAATCTCTCAGACGTTCAGCAGAATACCTTTCTAGTAAATTCCTGGCTGGATGTAGTTGGCCTGTGTTGATATTCCACATGCTGGAAATTGCATGGTTGTGTAACAGCAGACTTCTCCTGGAGTGGCCTTTAGCCTGCTTGTCTGGGTTTTGGGGGTGTGGCTAAGAATGTGTGCTAGGAAAATCGAGTGGTAGTCACAGTTATGTTTATGTGCCAAGTTTAGATTTTAAACATATTGACTTAAGTAATTATTACCGTGATTTTTTTGTTTTGTTTATTTTAGTGTAAATATGTTCTTGAGAGGACATTGCACTGTTTAGAGGTTGAGCTTGTTTGGTTAATCCTCATTAGTTGTTTTTTTTTAAGCCCCAAAGAAGTCTAAATGGAGGAGGTATGATCTATTACATGACTGTCTTTTTGTTGTTGTTGTTAGCCGTGGGGCTTGAACTCTAGTACTCAACCACTTTGAGCCACGGTGCCATTTCCAGTTTTCAATTGGAGACAAAAGTCTCACAGACTTTCCTGCTTAGCCTGACTTTGAACTGTCATACTCATATCTTAGACTCATTAGTAGCAAGGATTACACCAGCACCCGGCATGACCGTGTTTTGAGACACAACATAATATAGACTCTAAAGTTACAGAGGCAGGTTTTGCAGAACTGTCCCTTAGTTACTTTGATTTAGGGCTCAGTTTGCCCAACTTTATCCCAAAGTTGCTGTAAGCATCCTACATGATAGTAGATACTCCTAAGGTGTTGTCCTCCTCTTACACATCCCTGTTTTGAAGCAGAAATCCAATCCTTTTGCAGTATTTAGCATATCCTCATGACTTACCGAGGACCTTGGGACAGGAGACCCTCCTTCTGTTTGATGCTACCTTGTGCTTCATGCCTGAAAAGTGATTGCTAGGTCGTAAAGCTATACAAGGATTTGGTAAAGATTCATAAGAGAGACACATGGTTGCATCGTGCTTCCTGGGAATATGGGTAAGTTGGCCTGACGGTGCCCAAACATCTAAGGCTGAAGATGATGATGAAGGGTGCTAGAAACATCTCAGAGCTGTCATTATGAGTTGGTTCACCCAAAATTTATTTGTCCCACAAACTTCTATTGAGCATTATTATTCAGGGGTCTTCAGCAGGCCACTGTGTCCTCCAGGAGAGCCCAAACATGTCTGAGTACCATGGACGTCCACAGCCAGGATGTTTCCTGCTAGGTAGGAATTGAGAGGCAAATTCTTTTTTTTTTTTTTTTTCCTGTCAGTTCTGGGGCTTGAACTCAGGGACTGGGTACTGTCCCTAAGCCTCTTTTGCTGTAGGCTAGCACTCTACCACTTGAGCCACAGCACCACTTTTGGCTTTTTCTGTGTATGTGGTACTGGGGAATTGAACCCAGGGCTTCATGTATGCTAGGCAAGCACTCTACCACGAATCCACATTCCCAGCCCAAGAGAAGCAAATTTTTATTGCCTACATTTAGAACAGTATTTTTAATATTATAAAAATCAATTACAAAAATTGTCTGCAAAAAATTTCTTAATTTTTTTGAATTTTTGATAAATACTATTTTATATGATCAGAGGCACAGAAGCATTGCACCTTTGAGTTCCTCCCTAAGAGTGTCCTCCTTTGAGATCACTGTGTGTGTAGGCCTAGAGTCCTATATCATTTATCATGTCCTAGTGTATTTTAGATCTAGCTTCCACATGTGAGAGAAAACGTGTGCCCTTGGTCTCTCTGAGCTTGGCTTACTTCACTTAACATGATTTGTTCTAGGTCCATCCATTTCCCTGTAAATTAGATAATATTAATCTGTGTAATGGCTATGTAAAATTCCATTATATGTAAGTACCATATTTTTTATTCATTCATCTATTATAGGGTATCTGGGCTGTTTCTTTTTTTTCTTTTTTTGCGGGGGGGGGGTGGTGGGGTCGGTCATGGGGCTTGAACTCTGTACTTGGGTGCTGTCCCTCAGCTCTTCAGCTCAAAGCTAGTGCTCTATCACTTGAGCCACAGAGCCACTTCCAGTTTTCTGGTGGTTTATTGGAGATGAGTCCCATGGACTTCCCGGGCTGGCTTTGAACCACAATCCTCAGATCTCAGGCTCCTGAGTAGCTAGCATTACGGGTGTGAGCCACCGATGCCTGGCTCTTTTTAGATTTTTAAACTGATAATGTCATTGAACTTTCACATCATCACTTGTCTTTGGAGAGCTGAAACCATTTGGAAGAAAGCTTCTGTCTGGTGGTAGAACCATAAATATTACTAATAAGGAGCTTCATATGATACAAGAGTGTCAGACTACAACTTATCAAGTATAATTTTATTTAGGAATTGCACAACTAATATCTTTGGTTATTTAGATCCTATTGGTGGATTCAGATTTATGAGATTTACAGATTATCTCATCCTGGGATTAGATCATAGAGGAGACTTTGAAGAGTCATGTACACCTGAGAAAATGGAGGCTGAACTGAGTCTATGGATTACCCAAATTTATGTGGAGCTGCATCTCAAACTTGGATTTCCCAACTTCCAATTCTTAGCAACTTCATTGATTTTCCATCCTGATTTCTTCGTCACGAACCATTTTCAATGTAGATAAAAAGAAGTGTACCCCTCCATGATTTTTTTTTGTCGGTCCTAGGACCTGAACTGTGGACCTGGGCGTTGTCCCTCAGTTCTTTAGCTCAAGGCTAGTACTCTACCACTTGAGCCACAGCACCACTTCTACATTTTTCTGCTTATGTGGTGCTGAAGAATGAAACGCAGGGCTTCATGCATGCAAGCAAGTGCTCTACCACTGAGCCACCTTCCCAGCACCCCTTTCATGCATTTTCATGCTTAGTATGGAGTCCGTTTCTGCCCAGTTACCACAATAAAAACATTTTTCATAACTGGATACTGCTGCTCATGCCAGCTACTCAGGAGGCTGAGATCTGAGGCTCATGGTTCAAAGCCATCCCTGGCAGGAAAGTCCAAGAGACTCTTGTCTCCAATTAACTAGCAAAAAGACAGAGATGGAGCTGTGGCTCATGTGGTCCTGTGCCAGCCTTGAGCAGAAAAGGCTAAGGAACAGTGCCCAAACACTGAGTTCAAGCCCTAGAACTGGCACAATAAACTTTGTTCATGAGGCAGTTAATTAAGGGACTCCTTCATCCAGCTTCTCCATAGCACAGCGGAAGGAGATAGCAGCGTGGAGCCCCTACCAGGCAGTTCTCAGGAAGGACAAGCAAGTGGCTGGTTGTAGCCCACAGAAGCAGACAGGGCATTCACTCAGACTGCCTCTTCTCCGGCTGCCTGTTTCTTGCTGGATGGATGACAGCATATGCCGCAGGTGTATTAGTAATTTCTGAGTTTGTTCCCTACTAAAAAATGACCTCATTGTTTTTTTTGCTTCTTTTCCATAATTATACAGTAACAGGAAAATAGACTGGCTCTGAGCACAGCCCATAGCAGAAATCTTGTGCTCTTTATGCAAGTTTGATTTATAGACGTGTACTGCAGAGCAGAGTGACTATGAAACATTCATCTTCCCCGGTTGCCGGTTGCCATGGAAACAGCGTACACAGAGCAGTATCATTCCAGTCCTGGTGATGTCTGCAGTAGTTTATTCCTTTGTTGTTCTTGTTTCTTAAGCAACTGCCTGGCATTCTTTCATCAGTACAATTAATCATGCACACAGGTTTTTTTTTCAATCTTTCATTGTACATAGAAAGTACTGGACGTGTACGGCAAAAATAGAAGGAATTTAAAGATTCTTGTGGCCTTCAACATGCCTTTGTAATTTCCTTTCACAGTCTCATTGGAGAAATAGGTCGTGTAAGAAAGAAAAGCTCATATCAATGTACAGAAATTTCAATAAAGAGGGCAATATAGACATTTGAAGGAAAAGCCCGGGAAGCCTTAGGGGGTTCAGAACTGAGGTTCCCCCACACTTATTGGGCTCTACATAAGTCTGCATCTTGGGTAATGTTACATATAATGAACCTCCTTTGTTTTGTTATTCCCCCGAATGATTTAAATTACCTAATATTTGCTGGATAGGGTATTGTAGATATTGAAAAGTAGGGATTCCTTTATTTCATTAAAAGCCTAATAAAGTTCAAAACTTTTTTATATAGAGAAAATAAAAATAATCTAATTATTCCCCCACACACTATTTTTTTCCTTTGTGACAATACTGGGGCTTGAACTCAGGGCCTGGGAACTCTTCCTTAGCTTTTTGCCTTCTACCACTTGGCTTTTTGCTGGTTAATATAGAGAGGGGAATTTCATGGTACTTCCTGCCTAAGCTGGATTTATATCTAGATAGTTAGATCTCAGGCTCCTGAATAGCTAGGATTACAGGTGTGAGCCACTGGTGCCCAACTGTTTTTTTGGTTTTATTTTATTTTTGTTGTTGTTGTTGTTGTTTTCATCAGGATTTTGGCTATATAGCCCAGGATGGCTAGGAATTTATAATGCTCTTACCTTACCTTGTCAAGTGCTAGGATTATAAGACTATGCCACAATGCTTGGTTGCTCTTACCTTTTTTTACTCCATTTGACTCCAGTTTTATCTCACATCATTCATAGTAGACACTATAACAATAGTTCATAAAAGGGTGTTGTTTATCCACAACCTTCTTTCGTTGGGCCTTTGTTGTTTTAAAAAAAAAAAAAGATCAGGTTCTGAAACAACTGGATCTCAGTCTCTGGTCTGTTGCATGTTAGCTGGGGGGTCTTTGAAGGGCTTGTCTTACTTTCCCCATCTATAAAAGTAGTTATGCATTTAAGATCATAGTCTGCTGGGGAGCTTGATGATAATAGCTCATACCAAGGATTCTTGCCTGGAGCAAGGTAAATGCGCAGTTAGTGAGGACTATTTTCATGGTGGGATGATTATTATTGCTAACTAAAGGCTAAGAGACTGAGACTCACGACCTACATCTATTCCAGCCCTAAGCAAGAAGATTGTTCCCAGGCTCTGCATTCAAAAGATGATTGTTTTGTTTTACTTGGGTTACATGGAATCATTTCCTCGTAATGCTCTGGATACCAGGACATTTAGCTGGAAGTATTGACTGGGGTGTTTCTGCCTGCTGCAGGCAGTCCTTGATGGTCCGATTCTCACCCAAGCCTTACAAGAAGCTGTGTCTGGAGCACACTGGGAGGGAGTGGGTTGCACATCTGTGGAAGGTTCTAGTGTTTGTCCACAGAGCCTGGAATAGCATCTGATGACTACAGTATCATGCTCGCACCCCTGTGTCACTTGGGAGTGATTGCAGTACCCCTTCATCTTTTCTAGAAGTTTTCTGAAAGGGCGACCGAGCATTCTTTGTTGAAACTCACTCTCCTTGGCAGACTTCCAGGGCACACTGCAATTCCTATTTATATGATTTAGCTTTTGTTTGGTTAGGCTTGTATTTTTGTCTGTTTTGCTTTGCAAAGTTCTCTTCTCCCCCAAATTTTAATGTTTAAATCCCTTGGACTTCATTTCTATTTATTTTGCCAACTTCCTTTATAGTATTGCTAAAAGTTGTTTGCTTTAAGCTGTCATAAAATGAATAATAGTCTTGGATTAATTTGTCTCCCCCGCCCCAAGTCTGATCCGTGGCGCGTGTATTAGACGCAGCTTTGTGAATGATTAAAGCAAAAGTGCCTATGTTTACAGTGTGCTCTTTGCCACATTCTAGCAGTATATCACATTGTCTCTGGCTTTCTTTTCTTAGGTCTTTCTTTTTCCTTAACATCCAATTGGACAGGTTCATATCAGTTCTAAGGAGATAGAAGTAGTCTAACTTCTCCGAATCCTTTTGTTCTTTCTCTCCCTTTGTCATTCTTGCTTTTTCACCTGAGTTTCTCTGGTACTTCATAGCTGATTCCCAACTCTTAAGTTGAAGCTTGCAGTGCCCTAACTGACTTGGGTACTCTATAGACACCCCCTTTTTGACTAGAAAAATCAATGCCAGAAACTTTAATCTTCTATAGACATTTTTAAACTCTAAGAACCTTGATTGTCTAGGTGATCTTTATCTTTTGTGTGTGTGTGTATGTGTGTGTGCACACTTTGCACATGCTTGCAAGAGTGCCCTAAACTCAGAGCCTTTCAGTATTGCTCAGCCTTTTTGCTTACAGATACTACTCTACTATTTGAGTCACACCTCCCATTCTGGCTTTTTTCTAGTTAACTAGAGGTGAGAGTCTCATGGATTAGTCGTCTTGGGCTGGCTTTGAACCATGATCCTCAGATCCTTAGCCTTCTAAGTAGTTGGGATTACAGGCGTAGCCTGTCTTCTCTTTGCCCCTCTGTCACTATGGGAGGTATTTGTGCTCTATATTTGTCTGGTCTTAGGCTTGTCTTGTAGTTTATTCTAAACACACATATTTGTTAACATGTGAACTGAAGACACTGCGGCTATGTAGAAAACAAGGCAGACAGTGCCCTCCTCCTGTAGGAGATTCCAGGCAACTTGGAGAGATAGGTACTTAGAATCTAAGAGGACTAATCCTGAAAGATGGCTTTAGAGCCCTGAGGATAGGAAGGCTGCTTAATGAAGATGTGGCTTAGGAGGAAGACATCATCAAAGTGAGACCTATTGGATGAAAGTACCAGGTCTAGAGGAAGTATGTTTTCTAGCTAAGGTCATCAGCAGAGCATGTATAACTGAAGGTAGATCAGAGCAGCTAGTCTGCCTGGAATATATTTGTTTTTATTTGGGTGGGTGGAGCCAGAGGATCAGATGCAGATTAGTCACCCTGGAGAGGTGGGTAAGTGCAGATCATGAAGGGCCTAGTAAGACTCATTATAAAGTTGTTTTTTTTTTTTTTTGGTCCGGTTGTGGGGCTTGAACTCTGGACCTGGGCGCTGTCCCTCAGCTCTTCAGCTCAAGGCTAGCGTTCTATCACTTGAGCCACAGTGCCACTTCCGGCTTTTTTCTTTTTGCTGATGTGGTGCTGAGGAATCGAACCCAGGGCCTCATGCATGCAAGGCAAGCCTTCTACCACTGAGCCATCTTCCCAGTCCTCATTATGAAGTTTGACATTTAATTCTGAGGACACTGGAAGGCCACTGACATGTGTTAAGTTAATAAGTGATATCATCAGACTGAGACCTACCTGTTCAAGGTGGAGAATGGATTAAATTGTGGCAAGGTAAACTGTCCCTTTGGATTGACCTTAAGGAACACTTTCTTAGATCTAGCCTTTTCTTTAACCCCAATTCAGCTGAGCACGTCTAGAATCTGGCATTTTCCTAATTAGCATGAGAGCTTGTCTCCAACTTTAGCTCTTTGCTTTCAGTTCCATGTTGTGAAGGGCAGGACTCTGCCATCTCCTGAGCTTCTGGGTTGTTCTCGCTGGAAAAATCAGTGTTTCACTTGGAGTACCCCCTGAACCCTCATTTTTTCCCATTGCTGGGAGAGTCTGTTCTTTTACCTACCAGCTTGGATCCCCTAAGATTTGGGTGGCAGCCTGAATCTAGCCAGAGTTGAGTAATCTTTTCTTCTTCTGAATACCAGTGCGGTTCACATGATTGGCTCTTTCTGCCCAGCCAGGCCAGCCCTGTAGCTGAGGGAATTCTCTTAGTCCTCTTTTTCCCACAAGAAGTTGAGGACCCAGGTACTTCATGATCCATCCCCAGTGCATGCTCTTATAGAGCAATACATTTGAGGAATGAAATAGGATGAGTTTAACTAGCTAACTGATTTTGGACAAGTTGCTCTCTGTGTATCACTTTCCTCATCTATACACTGTAGAACAGTTAGAGTTGTTCAGAGGAATAAATAAATGTTTGCCTGCATATACAAACAGGATGCCTACCCTACAGTGAGCATTCACTGTTTATTGTTTTTATTAAAGTGTCTAGATTTTACCCTAGAGCAGGAATATAAAAAAGGTTTATGACTTCAGGAGTAATTGAGCACAGCCACATAAGTATTAATCTTTTTTTTTTTTTTTTGATGCCAGTTCTGGGACTTGAACTCTCCCTTGGCTTTTTTGCTCAAAGCTCTTGCTCTACCACTGAGCTACACTTCCATTTCTGGCCTTTTGCTGGTTAATTGGAAATAAGAGTCTCAGGGACTTTCCCAACCTGTCTGGCTTTAAACCCATTCTTAGATCTCAGCCTCTTGAGTAGCTAGCTAGGATTACAGGCATGAGTCCCCAATACCACTACAGATAGATAATAATCTTGAAAGATCCACTCTCCCTCTCCATTATGAATAAGGGGAAAATTCTATGTCCAGCTGGTGAGCTATGACCGTAAGTATGTGTGGAGGAATGATAAAAACAAAACAAAACAGCTAACACATGTGGAATACTTACTGTATACCCACCCCTGTTCAAAATGCTTTACTTGCATTAACTAATTTGATCTTCTCAATAGTCCTGTGTGAGACAGATGCTGTGACTTCTCCATCTTACAGATAAGGAAACTGAGGGACAAAGGGGCTAATAACTTGACCATGATCACATAACTGATAGACTTTGCCACTGACCC
Source organism: Dipodomys merriami (assembly GCF_024711535.1). Lineage (NCBI taxonomy): Eukaryota > Metazoa > Chordata > Mammalia > Rodentia > Heteromyidae > Dipodomys > Dipodomys merriami. The sequence continues at coordinate 1,564,877 of NW_027203359.1, forward strand.
AGCCATCTGACACCAGATGGAAATGCAATTGGGTTCTCTCCCATCAGTTAGGGAGGACCTTTACCACCTTTCCCCTTGGTACTTCTTCTCAAGTGTACCCTTGAAAAAGGATTTTGAATCTATCAATCAGGTCTATTGTAGCCCACAGATTTAAGGACCATTCCCAGTGCAATTTCAATAGAATGAAGATCTCGACAGCATATAAATTTTCATAGTGAAAAATAGAGCTGTCTAATCTGTAGCCATAACCCTTTTCATAGACTTATGGTTGTGGATAATATGAAAACACTTCAGCTGGATTGTATGTCCTTTGAAAATTCCCTGATTTCTGACAATTTGGTCATAAAATCTTTTGATAGAAAAATATCAAAAACCTCATGCCATGATACTATAAAATGTGACGGTGTTAATAACAAGAAAAAATCTCTAGCAGACTGTTGTGAACTGTGTAACCATCATAATGGGAAATATTCATTGCTTAAATAATTGAAGTCCATGTTTCTTACACACCATCTCACTATCTCAACCTTTGTTAGACTTCAAACAAATCACAAAATTGGCTGGTGTAAATGTTTCTGTAATTCTTCTCCATTGTGGGGAGTGGATCATGCATGCACTAGGATTTTGGCCAATTCTTAAAAGTTTGTTTCTCATAATAGCAGGCATCCGACAGGTTGCTTTCTCTTTCCTCTACCAAAGAACTTCTAGCTATAGCTGGGGACATGGCTCAAGTAGCAAGTATGAGGCCTTGAGTTCAAATTTCAGTATTGTCCCCTAAATAAAAAGAACTTCTAACTTTAGCGAACTTGGTTCTCAATTTTTATGCCTTTTTATTTACTTACTTTTCTAATATAATTATTGGTACATTTATACTCAGGGATATTGTGGTTTCAGTTGCAGACAGTTAAATCATAGTCACAATAAACAAAGTAACATTAATTTTTTGTTTTGTGGTGCATATAAAATTATGTTTGAGCTGGGTGCTGATGGCTTATGCCTGTTATCTTAGCTACTCAGAAGGCTGATATCTGAGGATCATGGTTTGAAGTCAACCCGGGCAATAAAGTTCATGAGACTATTATCTTTTTTGGGGGGGGGTTCTGGTCATGGGGTCTGAACTCTGGGCCTGGGCACTGTCCCTCAACTCTTCAGCTCAAGGCTAGTACGCTACCACTTGAGCCACAGCGCCACTTCCGGCTTTTTTTCTTTTTTGCTTATGTAGTGCTAAGGAATCGAACCCAGGGCCTCAGACATGCAAGGCAAGCGCTCTACCACTGAGCCACCTTCCCAGCCCGAGACTCTTATCTTTAATTAACTACCAAAGAAAGCTGGAAGTGGACCTGTAGCTCACAAGTGGGAAAGATGGTAGAGTGTCAACTTTGAGCAAAAAAAATGAAGGTACAATGCCCAGGTCCTGAGTTCAAGCCCCATTAATGGCATAAAAAAGAGCTATGTTTGCACTGTACTGTAAGTCTAAATGTAATATTATTAATTAATATTAACATACACTTAATGTCTTTATTAATTTGTGTGTGCGTGCACATGTCAGTAATGAACTCAGGGCCTGAGTACTATCTCTTAGCTTTTTTTTCCACTCAAGTCTAGCATCCAACCACTTGAGTGACAGTTCCACTTTCAGCTTTTTTGGTGGTTAATTGGAGATAAGAGTCTCTGGACTTTCCTGCTCAGGCTGGCTTCTAACTGTGATCCTCTGATCTCAGCCTCCTGAGTAGCTAGGATTACAAGCATGATTCACTGGCACCTAACTGACAGGCTAGTTTTAATGAGTTGTAATAATGAATTTGTCATGGAACTGGAGCTGTCTTCAGATTATAAATTGGGCACCCAAGTCCAAATGCTGTCATTGCAACTAGCTCTTTTCAATCATTTCAGCTGTATTGAACTAAAGCCAGACCTGATAAAAGGTACTTCAGGTATTATGGGTTGAAATGACAAAAAAGAATTTGAGGGCTATTTGTCAAATGATAAACTAGAATATCATGGCAAAAGTTATCTGTCACTTTTTCATGCTTTACCAACTGCTAGACACAGCCATTATTTAATTGAATCCTTACGATAACCTAATGAGGTCTACACTTTTGCTGTTAACTTATTCTTGTTTTAAAGATAAGAAAACGGAGCTTAGAGAGGCTCAATATGCTCCCAACTTCATATATACTTTGTGTGTGTGTGTGTGTGTGTTTGTGTGTGTGTGTGTGTGTGTGTGTGTGTGTGTGTGTGTGTGTGTGTCCGCGCGCACGCGCGCTATTAGTGGGGCTTTAAATCAGGGCCTGGGTGCTATCCCTTAGCTCACCACTTGATACACAGCTCCACTTCCAATTAAGCAGTTTAGTTTCAAGGACTTTCCTCCCTTGGTTGGCTTTGAACTATAGTCCTCAGATCTCAGCCTCCTGAGTAGCTAGGATTACAGGTGTGAGCCACCAGCACCTGCTTTACACACCTGGTGTGGCTGTCCAGCTCTTGCGTGTGATCTTTCTTCCCAGTGATGGATACAACTAAAGACTTCATTTGAAATATCTTACAGTGTACTGGCTTGGTTTGCAAACACTCAGAATTTTTCCCTTCTTTCTCCTCTACCCATTAGATGGAAATAAGCTCTGGATTTATCACATGGCAAGCCCCCCTTTTCCTGACAGGATCTATGTAGTTCTCTTCAAAAGCTATAGCCCAGTCATGTTTGCTTTCATGGAAAATGACCATTTCTTCCAGGACTTTGTAATTTTTGTCTCAAATGCATGAAGTTTTAAAAATGAAACTTCTATCAGACAGAATGATCTTTGGCTTTATGAGCAATTTTTTACAGTCCATGCTGTTCATTATTTTAAAGCCTATTAGTTGTAAAGCTTGAAAAATGAGGTTTAAATTTAACTTGGATAAAATACCTCACTGAATAGATTCTGAAAGTGTGCTGGTAACATTGTGTTTGAGTGACTCTTTAAGGGAATGGCTTTCTTCTTAAGTGGGTGATGAGGAAAACAGTGATTCAGACTCCAGTAGACCCATACAAGAGCTTGATGCCTATAAACCACAGATACAACATTGTTCCTGGGGCTTTGACTCCTAGCAACTGACCTAATGTATGGGGTTTTCTTTTACTAACCCAGAAAATGATCCCATTTTTATAAGCACTTTTCTTCAGCAATATGTTCATATTGTGTTTTGCTTCTCACTCTCTCTTTCTTTCTCTCATGCTTCAATACCTGTGACATATTGGGATGGCTAGCATTATTGTTAGAAGTGTACAAGATAATTTGGGTAGGAAATAATGTAGCCAACTATCATTCAATTCGTTTCTGGAGTAAAAATATTGAAAGGATTTTCATTGTTCCTGGGTCAGATCAGCCTGATTAAAACACATCAACTAAATCAGCATTCACTTCAGAGGTGTTCCTTCTGGTATCAGACCTCGAATGTCTAATCTTAAGTATTAATAATCATCTACTCATAAAGCGCTCCACTTTTTTCTTGCTCTCCCAGTTTTACACCTAGCTAGTATTCAAAATTTGAAATGTGAGAAAATAGAAAATATACTTGATATATCCTCAGAAGCCTTGGGCTGAAAGGTTTATAAATTGAGTGGGCACCTGCCCAGGACTCCTCTCAGGAAGTGCCTGGGCATTGCCGGCGTGCCAGGTGCCTTCCTGGGGACTAAGGACAGAGCAACAAAACAAACAAGACCCTTGCTTGTGACGTTCATGGTTTCCTTGTCAAGAGACAGACAACTGAGGAAATAAGCAGTTTCAGAAGGGTATAGACCTATAAGGAAAGTAAAACAGTAAATAAGTTGGCTGCTTGGGGCTCATACTTGTAACCTTAGCTATTCAGGAGGCTAAGATCTGAAGGTCATGGTTCATAAGCCAACCTGGGCAGGAAAGTCTGTGAGACTCTTATCTCCAATTAGCCAGCAAAAGGACAGAGTAAGGTATGGCTCAAGTGGTAGCGCATCATCAGCCTTGAGTGACAAAGCTCAGGGACAGCATCCAGATCCTGAGTTCAAGCCTCAGTATTGTCATATAAAAACAAATGAAACAAAAACAAATAAATGATAGGGAATTACTGACGGTTTTAGATCTGGAAGTTAAGAGACGACCTCCAGGGTGATATCTGAACTGAGTCGTAAATGATTAAACAAAACACACAGACACAAAAAAGCCTGCCATATAGAAGAAGAGCCATCTAGACAGAGGAAAAACAGTTGCAAAGGCTCTGAAGTAGGAGCTTGGAAGGACTGGGAAAACAAAAGGAAACTGGAATGGTTCGATTGCAGTAAGCAAGAGGCAGTGTGGTCAGACTGAAATTTGAAAGGAGGATGGGAGCCAGATGATGTGTTATTCACATGCGCTGCCCTGTCTGGTTTGTATTATGTATTTTACATTATTGGAAAAAATACACACACAGATATACGTCTACTTATATATATATATATATATATATATATATATATATATATATATGCATACGTAATGTGTAATATGTAGAACCACATTAGACATATAACAATATAAAAGGATTCTCGTAATAGAAAAGACCATATAATATTGTGTACTTTTACTGTGTCTGTGTTACATATTTATGTTTCTAGTTGTGTAATCAGGAAGATAAAAGGTCCAAGAAGGCTCTTAATGTCCTCAAGGCATGCAGGTTTTCTGGCAACCCAACATGCAGACTTGTGCTAGTAGCTTTCTTGTTATCTTAGCTTGAGTCCCCATCAACTCCCCATCTTTCTTTATATTTACCAGCCCAATTCAGTTCATCAGATACTTTCTTGGTACATATTGGACATTAGAAACCCACAAATCCCCTGAGCTATAGTAGATGTGTGCCATAAAATTGTGCAGATCTGCTTTCTTTGTACGGTAACTTTCCTGGATTATATCTGTTATTTCAATCAAGGAGCATCTGTCTTTTCTAGCACCTTATTTATCCTTAGATTACAAAGAGTCAAATGATATTCACAGCCAAATATCTAAATGTCAGTGATTCATAAGGTGAATGTAATTTTCATTTGGTCTTCTGTATTGGAGGATGCAGAACGTGAAAAATTGATTTTGAGACCTGCATTAGGCCTCAGAGCAGAAAATGTTTATCACTTGAATACCTCTCTTTTGGAAGAAATAAAGGAATTTTTAAAACATCAATTTAATAAAATATATAGTTTAATATACATATATATTATTTTAAATGAAGTAACACAGAGCTGGAGACTGTTATGGTATGATTCAGGTTCTCTGAGTTAGACTAGGACATCAGGAAATAACATAGATAATTTCCTTTCTCTTGTCTTCAGACCATATGTAGTCATAATATACTGACTTAAAATTTCCAGTAAATTAAACTTTCCAGTGATTTATAGCTCATTGAAATGCATTACCAAGAGCAATTATTGAATCTTCTTCAGAGATAATTAATGAAAAGACTTTCTTATTAAAATAAAGAAGAAATAAAGCAATAGTTTAGATTTCATCATAGCAAAAAAATTGAAGATCTAGAAATGTTTCCTGGATTTGCTGATACTGATTCGAACCTGGGTTGCTAGCTTCACTTTTTTTCTTTCTGCCTCACCCTGATTCTGCAGCTTCATGCGTTTTCCTCCTATGTAGAACAAAACCATAGGCATCAGCATCACACTCAGTGTCTCTCTCCAAACACAGCCAGTCTCTCTTCCCCATGCCTGTCCTCTAGAGGGTTCTGAGTGGAGCTGACAAAGGTTCAATGTAACAAGGTAGCAATTTTTAGACAGCTTTTACAGCTGTTCACCTCCATTTCTTGTTTTCTCTGGGATGCCGGTGTAGCATATAAGTACAGAGCCACATACAGAAAATCTCTGAGATACCAAAAACCCATTCAAATGTTCTCTTGGATTTAGAAACAAAAGTCTCTTCCAACCACAACTATGGTTGAAGTCCCATGGTTAAACCTTTCTGGTTACATTTCCTTTCCTTTGCTCCAGTGATGAGAATATCCTGAATTTTTTATTTTTTAAAATTTATTTTTTATTTTTTTATTTTTGCCAGTCCTGGGGTTGAACTCAGTGCTTAAGCACTGTCCCTGAGCTTTTTTGCTCAAGGCTACTGCTCTACCGCTTTGAACCACAGCTCCATTTCTGGCTTTTTTGGTAGTCAGTTGGAGATAAGATTCTTTCCTGCCCGGGCTGATTTTAAACCGCATTCCTCAGATCTCAACCTCCTTAGTAGCTGGGATCACAGAGGTGAGCACTTGGCCATATCCTGAATTTTTTTAGCATCATTCATATATACCTTTGCTTTTTATGAAACAGATTTATATATTTCAAATAATACATGAATTATTGTGCTTCTTTTTAGCCTTATATAAATGTGAATTGATTCTTCTTTTATCCTGTTTTTAGGAGTTATCTGCATTGATACATTGTGCATCTTTCATTTGGTCTCTCTGATTGATTGTATACTGGGGCTCTACAAGGCACAACAACTAGTACCCTCTTTTACCATCTTGAATCAAATGAGAAATGGGCTTGTCGTGTAAGAGAGTACTAGACAGTACTATATCGGTTTTATAAGAGAGGTAGCTCTAGTAAACAGGTTGGTCTAGCTAAAATAGAGCTCTGATTTCAGCCAGATTTCCTTTCCAGTCATAGGCTGTGTAGTTTACCCAGGACTCCCCCCAGGAAGGCTTGCCCTTCTGACTGGAGACCAGAAGATGTGAGTGCATAGGTCTTCACCATCAGGTGGTCCTTCTGGACAGTTAGATAAGACACTTCTTGAGGAAGAGAGTTAGTGGTGTTACTGCAAAAGAGGTCCCTCTTTGGGAAATAAGAAAACAGAGAAAGGAAGTTTTCCCCCCAGAACATTTTATCCAGTATGTAAATATCCCATGATTCATGTGTCTTACTGGTGGACCATTTTTTTTATTACATGTAGTGCCACTGTACTGTTCTGTGGTTTCCTCGTCCACGTGGGGCACATACGGGCAGGCCTGAAATGAATGAGAGTCATAGCAGCTCTACTTGCTTCTCAAGTGATACGTCTATTTACTATTTCCCATCAGTGAATTCCTTTCTATCTTCTCACCCACACTTGATACTGAATGTTTTTTTCTTTTGAGATGCTGGGATTTGAACTCAGGGCCTCATGCGTGCTAAGCAGGCATTCTGCCACTTAAGCCACACCACCAGCCCCTTAGTTTTCGTTACTTTGGAGTTAGGGTCTCACTTTATATCCAGACTGGCCTGGACTGTTCATGGCTACTTGCTTCTTGCAAACTTCTGTATGTATCAGCTTTCCAGAGCTCACTGGTCTTGGAAAAGAAACTAGTTTTCCTGGACCTACAATAAAGGACTTCTCAGGGTGGTTTTGTGTTCTGGTCAGATGGCTAGGTTCGTTCTCAGAGCAAGACCAGAGTCCAGTGTTCTGCATCTGGTATATACATTTTTGTAATTTGGGGAGGGGAAGGGATATAACAGAATGCTTAAATGGAGATGCAGGTTGACCCATTGTGATGATGAGATGTACAGGACACTATGTTGAAAACGAACTTTACAATGTGTGGGGGGGAGGGAGGAGTTGGGGAGGTGGGGAGGGCAGGGACCGTAGGGAAAAAACAAAGGAGGAGGTAAGAATGCTTGATAGGAAATGTACTCATTACCCTATTCTTGTAACTGTAACCCCTCTGTAATGTATTTTTAATATATATATATACATACATATGTATGTATACATATATATAAATGAATACATATATATGTGTATATGTATTTGTATATATATACATATAGACTAGTTTATAGGTGCAAGTTTTGGTACTCATGAAAGTTTTCTTGGATCTATGGGAGGGTGTGACCATTTAACACTGAAAACCCCTCAGGGATAGGTTTTGACTGTTCTTTTGTTTTCTCCCCAACATTCCCTGTCTTTTTTTCCTTCCATTTTGCTTAGTAGCAGCTTTCATGGCCCTTTGGGTTTCAGTTTAATGTGGAGAAGCTATCCTATGGGATGCTCCATCTTGGTCAGGCTCTGGGTCTTACCTGCTGCCTTAGGGCAGCAGGGGTCGCTTCTGCTAATCTTTTTGGGTTCTGTCTGCTCCAAAAATTTGGCCTGGCAGTTCACCACTTACCTTTGTAACTCTTCAGAGTGGCTGTGTATCGAGTGTCTTATCTCTCATTAGTTTGTAGGAATTGATCTGAATATTGAAAAACAGAAAGTACCATGAATTATTAAATGCTTTTTCTTCCCAACTTTTCTTTTAAAATGCTATTTTCCAAGTATTGATTTCTTGGGTAGACTATTAGATTTGCTAAGTATTGGAAAAGACTGGCTCCCTTCTTTGTAGGAGATGTAGAAAATGCATTTCTGAAGTTCAGCATTCTGGCATTTTATGTGCATAGCACCTTCTATTGCTTTTGGAAAGGTACAGAGGTCAAATAGATCATGTTATTTAATGTTCATGTATTGAATATCACCTAGAAGGTGTACGCTAGTTATTTTCACATGTCATAAAAGCATAGTATCAGGAAATAGGATGTAATTTAATGAATGTCATTGAATTTCATCTTTATTATTGAATCCATTATTTTATGAAAAGAAATGGAATATTTCTCATATTCATCAAGGTATTGTATGTAAAAATCTATTTTCTTGAACTTGACCTCAAGTGCCATATATGTGCGTGTATCCTGGGGCTTGAACTCAGTGCCTGGGCACTATTTCTGGGTTTTAGTCCTTGAGGCTAGTAAGGCTAGTGCTCTACCACTTTAAGCCACTTTTCTAGCCTTTTGGTAGTTAATTAAAGATAAGAGTCTCATGTACTTTCCTGTCCAGGCTAGCTTTGAATTATGATCCTCAGATCTCAGCCTCTTGAGTAGCTAGAATTACAGACTTGAGCCACCGACGCCCAGCCATGTTTACTTTTATACATAGTATAGAACAACTGCTTATTTATGTCCAAGTGTCTCAGTAGGCCCCCACCCCCTGTACTCTACCACTCGCATGGCTGGCTGGCTGGTGAAGAGGACTCCCAGCATTCTGCATTTGATCATCCTCATGACTCTGATTTACAACAGTGAAAGAAACAGTCAGCAAAGGGATGAAGGCCTAGGGAGATCAGGTACAAACTTCCCAGGTAGAATCACATAGAATATACCTAATTCCCCAACTTCAAGTTGTGACAACACATATAAAACATTGCTAACTGGGGCAGCTCCGTAGAGACTCAGTGTCCAGAGTTTTTATTGTGAGCTGATCACACAGGCATTCTATGTCCAGTGCGTATCAAGAGTTCTGGAAGGAAAGCAAGTGTTCCACAGAAGCCATATTGTTAGCCCACACAGTGGTAGGCACATTAATGCTGCACACCAGGCTCTCAGATGTCAGTCATAGCCAGTCACAGGGGGCAGTCCAGCCTGCTTTGTTGACTCCTTGGCATGACATTTGGAGCTCTAGTTAGTGTTTCTTTTTTTGTTTGTTTTATTTTGCTTTGTGTGTGTGTGTGTGTGTGTGTGTGTGTGTGTGTGTGTGTGTGTGTGTGTGTGTGTGTGTGTGTGTGTGTGTGTGTGTGTGTGTGTGTGTGTGTGTGTGTGTGTGTGTGTCCCCAAACTGGGGCATAAACTCAAAGAGCTGCTCTTTAGCTTTTTGATGTAATATGCACTCAGCCACAGCTCTGCTTCCAGCTTTTTGGTGGCTAATTGGAGATAAGAGTTTCATGAACTTTACTGCCCAGGCTGGCTTGGCTTTGAACTGAGATCCTCAAATCTCAGCTTTCTGAGTAGCCAGGATTATAGGTGTGAGCCACAGGCACCTGGCCGGCTAGTGTCTTTAAAGCGCCTACTACGTGGCAGACAGTGTTCTCAGTGCTTTATTTACCTCATCCCACAACAGTTGTGCAGATGAGGAGAACTGAAGAAATGTAGTCCAGGTTACATAGCTGCTTAAGTAGTAAATCTACCCCTGATTTTATGCAGGGCTCTATTGGTCTTTTTAAAAAGAAGAATTATTTTCATGTTGTCTCTCTGTATGAATAAGATACTTAGCCCATTTCTGTAAAACTGTGATTGAATGAAATTGCCTTCATAAAGCCTCTTTTAATCTCCAGTGTTGTTCATGGATCTTGATTTTCAGATTTGAAAATCATTCTAATTATCCTGTACTCACCTTTCCTGATCTGATAGGCTTTTCTTAGACTTTGTATTCTGGCTTAGAGAATCTCATTTTTTTCCCCATATCTTCCCAGAGGGGTTGTTTAGTCCTTGATCACTAATTGACTTCCACTGTTCTGTGTCTCCTTCCAGTTGCTATGTTCTGGAATGTAGTAATTTGACCTGTAAACCCAGAAAGTATCATGGCATGATGGTGTCTAAACAAAAAGACAAGACAGCTGTCTTTATCCATTTAGGTCACTGTATCAAAAATACTATGTATCAAGTGGCTTATAAACATCAGAAATGTGTTTCTTACATTCTGGAAGCTAGAATGGAGCAAGAGCCAGTCCTCTGGAATCTGGGGGAGGCCTATATTCTGGTTCATAGATGGTGCTTGCCTTCCAGTGTGTCCTCACAAAGTGGAAAGGGAGACTCATCTCAAGCCCTGTGGACATTCATGATCTCATTGGTAAGGGCTCAGCCATCATGGCCTAATAACCTCCCAGAGGCCCAGCTGCACCAACATAGGAATTTTCTGTTTCATTTCCTTTCTTGTGAGTTTCAGCATTGTATTAACCATATAATCTATTTGGTGACAATGGCTTCAGGTCTTTTGCATGCTCCTGGGTAGCCATCTGAGGTAGGACTCATAACTAGCAGTTCTCGATGAAGGTACTCTAAGACAATTTTCCCCCCTGGTTGAAATGAAAAGATTCATTATCTATGATATCCATTTTCAAGACAATACATTTCAGCTTCAAGAAAAGTCTTGAGTGTTAGCACATGTGCTGAAATATGATACAGATGTCTAATGTCTTCCCGTGATATTATTTTGCTGTTCATATCACCTGCTGTCTTGATCCCTGCCTCTTTGCTTTCTTCATTTCATAGCACCTGTTCCTGAGAATATATTTTACAGTCTGTTGTCTTTTCTAAGTGGTTGGTACATATGCTAGGAAAAGATGGCATTTTACCTGTGTCTCTCAGTAAATACCTTAACGGTTCTTTGTTATTTTCTTTTCTGTGCTATTGTATTTTGACATAATACCTTGAGACTGTTTTTACTCCAATATAAGAAGTCATGTTAGATAACCAAGTTGTGGTACTTAATGCAAAATGTTCATAGAGGGGCAAAAAGTAAGTTCTACTTGTGATCTTTTGAAAAGAATTCCAAACTTCAAACTACTGCAGGATGGTAAATGTCCCTTTATTTCTGTAGGTGTAGAGAGTTTACCACCACTTCTTTATGCTCATGTGGTCATGTGCAGGTAGTTCTGTGAGAGACCTCCTTCTATTTTAGATGTCTGAGTATGTAATTCCCCAATTAAGCAGCACTTCATCTGAGAGGCCTCCCCTCCCCAAAGCAACTTTACTCCATTGCGCACCCCCCAGCAAATCTCTGCTACCTGCTTTGAAATCATTCATAGTTCATACCAAATCTTGGAGAGGATCTTTTTTTCTCTTTGTTTGTTATTATGTGTTTCCACATAATAGGCTATAAAGTTTTCTGGTTATATGAAACCATATTGTAGCTGGACACTGATGGCTCATGCCAATAAACCTAGCTTCTCACAAGGCTGAGATCTGAGGATCACATGCAGTCAGCCCAGGGAAGTTCATGAGACGTTCATCTCTAATTAATCATCTTTTGAAGAAGCAAGTAGAGCTGTGGCTCAAGAGATACAGCTCCAGCCTTGAGTAAAAAAGCATAGTTAATAACACAGGTTCTGATTTTAATTACCAGTGCCAGGGGCTGGGAGTGGGTGGGGGGAGTATTGGTTATTCTGTGTTCTGGATGTTCAAGTTAGAACATGGTCATTTAATTCTTGTTAAATGAGTCAATTAATTTATTAAAGATTGTAGAAAAACAGGCTATTTGTGTTAGAATGAGATTTGATCTTTGTTAATTGAAATCGATGAGATTTTCTTTGGATCCAGACTTGGAAGGAAAATATCCAGAAAAACCTTATGTTTCCATTTCAGTATAATTAACTAAAAAGTTAACAATGAGTATATTTAATCTAGACTTGATTAAGTGTTAAGATTCTTTTGGCTTCATCTGAGGATTGTGTACTTGCCATAGTTCTTCAAAAACAATAGGACTTAGGACTCCTGACTAATTCCAAGTTACTAAGTTGTATACCTTGATCTTTTTGTGTCTATTAGATGTATTTTGAATGCAGAAGAAAGTATAGTATACCACTTGGATTTCAGTCACCCAACTTTACCCAGTTTTAACATTTGCCATATTTCCTTCACATTTTTAAAGAAATAAAATAGTATGTATAAATAATATGTGTAATAGTATGTACAAGGCCTATGTTTTCTTCCCTGAGTCCTTTTCCCTTTTTTAGAGAAAAATCACAGACCATAGTTTAGTGTTTATCAATCACGGGCTTAGCTTACTGCATTGATATTTTTTCTTTAAAAAACTATAAGGGGCTGGGGAGGTGGCTCAGTGGTAGAGCGCTTGCCTTGCATGCAAGAGGCCCTGGGTTCGATTCCTCAGCATCACATAAACAAAAAAGAAAAAATGCTAGAAGTTGTGCTGTGGCTCAAGTGGTAGAGCCTTGCCTTGAGCTGAAGAGCTGAGGGACAGCACCCAGGCCCAGAGTTCAGGCCCCACGACTGGACCCCCCCCCAAAAAAAGTATAAAAAATTACAAAAAGACATTGACTTCTCTGACATGTATTTGCGTGTTGTATGCACGGTAATATTTTATATATAACCAGCACCTGAGCTTTTTCTCTCCACAGTCAATTTTTGGAATCCATCTGTACTGATACATGCCACTCTTATACTTGATTCATTTTCATTGCTGTGTTAATTTTTATTGGAAGTTAATTCTACATTTGGTTTATCTAGTCTCTTTTGGAAGGATGTTTATGTTGTTTCTAGTTAATTCAACATTTTAATTGATGTTGCAGCAAGCTACCTCCTCCTAGAATTTCCCTGGGGCCCTAAAGCACTTGTAGTCAATGAATGTATTTATAAAGTACATTGAAGCAAACAGACAAATTGCTCTTGGCAAAAGAGAAACTGCGTGCCTGTCCAGGAGATTCTGGGCATATGTCTCGCCACATCTGTAGGCCAGCGGTGGCCCTGCCCTGGAAACTGTGCACTGGAACCATGGTCTTTGCGTTCCCCAGAAAGGAGTCTATGTTCCAAATTGATAGTTGAAACCTCAAAGTAAGTTTAAATGGTGTTGAAGCATATAACTTCCAGTATCTTATAAATGAACTATAGAATCTCAACATCATTAGTGGCTTGACGCTCATAATTCTCTTAATATGTGTGTGGTGAAAGTTTGGGGCCTGGGAATGTGGCTTAGTTGTAGAGGGCTTGCCTGGCTTGCAGTGAGCCCCTGGGTTCAATTCTTTGATGCCACATAAACAGAAAGAAACAGGGAGGAGATGTGTGAAAGCTATGAGAACAAGTTTCTCTTCAATTATCAGCTCATGGGGCTGACCTATGAGTAGACCCTAAGGAATTACATTCTCAGAAGAGGATGCCATTTAGGGTCAAGGATAAGAAAGGTTCTGGAAAAGATTCTTCCTTTATCCTCTGAGTAATATTTTTTTTCCACTTCATAGCGGGCTGGTTTGAGATCAGTAACTTTCTGATCTCACTGAGCTTGCAATGTAAGTGGTCAAGTAAGGATTCTAACCCAAATAGTCTGGCTACAGGACTTGCGTTCTCCTACCGCATTGGTCCACCATCTTGTCATTCATCCACAAGTAACATTCTTGTTTATTTTCATGAAACCCCGAAGGATGACTAGCCTCTAAGTCTGTACTCTTAACCACTCTTTCAAAAAAGAAGCCATGTGATAGAATTGAGGGCTTTAAAAAAATTAATCGTTTTCTATTAAATAATTAATAATTTTCCATTTTATTATTTCATTATTTTCTCAACTAATTACAAACCACCTGCAAAAAACAAACAAAAATGGTAGCAAATTCGTAGTTTAGGATCAATTTGAAAAATTAGAAATCCGTTTAATGTGATAACAGTTCATATGAGCCCTTTCATCTGGCCATGCACCCTAGTATATTCTTAAAATTATCTTTAAATAGTTGTACAAAGGAGTTGCCATGTAACAAAACATTTTATGAATGTAATACATCTTGATCATTTCCACCCCTTTTAACATTCTCACCCCACCCTTGACCAACTCCTTTCTTTTTCTTAATTTTGTAGCATTCTACCCTACTTTTCTTCATTTGTCTATCCTCTTCCCTCCCCTCTTGCAAGTGTTCATTACTTGCTGCTCTTTTTAGTTGGGTTTTGCCTTTATCATTCTAAGGAATTCCTTATTTGAGTTCTTCCTAGAGTCTATCATATTTCAGTTAATACATTTATAACCACTTGCATATCACTCAACTTGCTTACCTGTAGATTTAGAGACAAATTCTAGCTACCACAAATGGGGGCAATCATGCAAACTTTATTGCATGTTAGCCTGACTTATATCACTTAATGTAATTTTTTCCAAGTCTTTCCATTCCTTACAAATAGTACATCATTCTTTCTAATGGATAAATAGAATTCCATTGTGTATTTTTTAATACATTTTCTTGACCCATTTGTTCTTTGAGGGGGATCTGGGTTGATTCCATATCTTTTTTTGTGTATATGTGAGGTGGGGGGTGGGGGATCGGTTGTGGGGCCTGAACTCTGGGCCAGGACACTGCCCCTCAGCTCTTCAGCTCAAGGCTAGCGCTCTATCACTTGAGTCATGGCACCACTTCTGGCTTTTTCTGCTTGTGTGGTGCTGAGGAATCAAACCCAGGGCCTCATGCATGCAAGGCAAGCACTCTACCACCGAGCCACCTTCCCAGCCCTGATTCCATATCTTGGTTGTGGTGAATAGTGTTCAGCTTAATATTTTTAGTGTGAGAATTCTGTATTAGTCTGTTCAGTCTGCTATAACAAAACACTATAAACTGAGTGCTTATAAACAATAGAAATTTAAGCTGGGCACTAGTGGTTCACACTTGTTATCTTAGTTACTCAGGAAGCTGAGATTTAAAGGAATGTGATTTTAAAGCCAGCCTGGGCAGACCGACAGACAGACAGATAAACTCTAAGAGAATTTGTCTCCAAGTAATCACCAAAAAGCCAGAAGTAGAGATGTGGCTCAAGCAGTAGAGCACCAGACTTGAACAAAAAAGCCAAGGAAGAATGCTCTGGCCCTGATTTCAAACCCTAGTACTGGCAGAAAAATAAAAACAAAAAACAAGAAACATAGAAATGTATCTTTCACAGTTCCAGAGGCTGGTAAGTTTTAGGTTAAAGTACCAACAGAGTTAGAATCTGGAAAGGGACCACCTTCCGGTTCATAGATAGGGCCTTCTTGCTGTGTCTGCACGTGACAAGGCAGCTCTCTGGGCAGTGATCCCCTCGGGAGGACTCTGGCTCCAACACTTAATCTCCTGAATACAGACAGCATCTCCTAATACAGTCTCCATCACATTAGTGATTAGATTTCAACCGACAGCAGGGTCATACAATAATATTAAGGAAGGTCTATGCACAATATTTAGACTAAATGGAAATTGGAAACATTTTTAATATTCTGAATCTGAAAAGAGGATATACTAATATTATCACAGATCCCTATGTCAAAATCTGACATTTCTGACAGAGCAGCTGTGTTCCAGAGAATTTGTGCTTAATGACTTCTGCTTCAGGTTTCCTGTGACTTGTAACATCCTTGTGTTGTTGGAAGGGTAGAAGTGTCATTTGGCACATTCTGTAATCAGAAAAAAAATAAGACTTTATAAGGATATTTGCAGAGTGAGACAAGCAAAAATCAAGAAATCCTGAGTCCTAAGCCCTTTTACCCCTCTTGAACCCATACAAATTATTGTCTCCAATTATAATAATAGGAACAAGAGATTGAGCCCAGCTGTGCAAGTTAGCCTGAAAATTAATTTCATTTGGCAAAAGCAGAGTGTGCTCTTAGTGTTCTTCAAAAATATTTGTTCAGACATGTATAAAAGAAAATTATGGCATGTGTTTATGAGTAATTAAGGTATTTGGGTTTTTGCCTCACTCTTATAACTTGTGCTAAGTCACTAGAAGAAACTGATGTCTGTAACAGCAAGAGTGATCAAAGGAACCTAATAGGAAGTGATCTAAATTTCATAAAAGACAAGATATCTCCAGTTATCCTTTAATGTAAATCAAAAAAGACAAAGAAAATGGATTAAAAATAAAAGTAGACATATGATGGAAGTCTGTCTACCAGATCTTAACAATAAAACTAGATATTAAATTCAGTACCTATTAAGTAATGACCAGACACCAAGAAGATGAGTGGATATGTTTTGGCAAAAGAAAGGTCACAAGAGGACAGAAAATACAGTTGAGATTGGTTCACATGAGGGGAAAGTAATAAGGAAAGTAATACCAAAAAGACGATGTTCAAAAAGATAGTGAATGTATAGCCTAATGTTATGCACATTGCTTAGCAACAAGCAATTTAAAAATGGAAAAGGAAGTAGGAAAAGCAATTAAAGGAAGAAAGACACATATGCCTTGTAAAGTAATCAGACACGAGGTGAAAATGAGAAAAGCCAAGATGGAAAGGGGAATTGAGACCTCCAAGAAATTTAAGATAAATGATTACATTTATGATTGCCTCCTAGGTCAGTTTCTTCAAAAGTTAGACACTGAGTTATAATGAGCATTAAAATCATTGCCCAAAGTAAAGATAGTGATTGCTATTTAAAACGTACCTCCGACTCTTCATGTACAGCAGTGGAAAATGTATTTTGATATTCATGTGATTTCATAATTTAAGCATAAAATATTTTTAATATTCTGCCATAAGGACAACTCTGTAAAAATGATAAAAATATGATTTAAGAAGATGTTATGGCATCCATCTTTTCCTATTTTGTATATGAATTGTTGCTTCACACACATTTAATACCTCACTTTAAATGTGTGGACAGTAGTGAATACTCAACCTGTTGGTAAAATTCAAAAGTACCTTTATTTAAATACTAGTTTCTAAAGGCCGGTGGATGCATTTAAAAATAAGTATTCTGAGACAGTGGCTCACACCTGTAATCCTAGCTACTCAGGAGACTGAGATCTGAGGATCACAATTTCAAGCCAGTCTGGGAAGGAAAGTCTGTGAGACTCTTGTCTCCAATTAACCACCAGAAAGCCAGAAGTGGCAATATGGCTCAAAGTGGTAGAGTACTAGCTTTGAGAGCAAAAGCTCAGGGACAGTGTCCTGAGCTTTTCAAGCCTCATGATTGATAAAAATAAATAAATAAATAAATAAATAAATAAGAAGCAATTCATTCATCTCAGCAGTCAAAATAGAATACTTTTCCAGTATATGGATTTCAGTTTGACCTCGTAAGGCCTATAAGAACATGAAACCCTCATACCACAGTGAGCACCAAGTCTCTGAGGAAGGGATTACCGTCTCACGCCTTCCTCACATCTTTCAGTGTCTTCCTTCCCCAAACTCAAAGTCTCCTCCTGCTCATGTAGCTGAAGTCTTTTTCCCCCAGTCATTTTAGTAAATATAAGAAACATTTCACAGTGTTGGAGAAAAGACACTGACTTAATAACTACAGCATAGAAACAATTCAATAGAAGTGTTAATGATTAGGCTCTGATTACCAAATTTTGGACCAGTCATGACTCATGGTGTAACTTAATATATGCATTCTTGGCAGGAAAACTGGCAAGACAGTTGAAAAACTCCCACAGCTCAGTGTTCCTAGATTGAGAGTAGAAAATGACAGCATCTTATTATGCAAGGGAACCTTTCTAGATACTCTAAATATGTAGATACACCTAAAATCAACCATTGGTAAAGCTGAACAGTACTAATTAAAGCAGAAGTTCAAAACCTTTCCATACCCTCCCATAGAGTCAAAATACCTTAGAATTTGAGACAGCAGTGGTCCAGTATAATCATATGTATTTACTATACATAATATTTATTATTTATACAATAATATACTAATTATGTACTATATACAATAATTCTATTAATACATAATATTAATACATAATATTTATTATATTTACATTTGATAGTACCATTAGTGACAGAAAATATTCTGCCTGAAAAGCTATAACACACTGCTTTTATAAGATACTTTACAATTTTAGATTTTATACATTGTGGAAAAAGAACGTCTGAGGACTGAGATGGAAAAATATACACTTGGGATTGTCGTCTTATATTGCACACCCAGTACTAATCCCATCCATCTTTTTGCCCCATTGCCTGTATCTCTGAACATAACCTTGACTTGACTTATACAGTTTTTGGTCATGTACACCAAGAGTTTTATTTGACTATCTCAATTAAACATCCTTCTTAACCTATCCTGGCACTAGGAGAGGAGGTAGACATCAGTTGTGAGGAGCAGTGGACTCAGTCTTGCCACCATGTTAGCAGGATCTGGGCATCGGCACAGGCAATACAGACCTGATTGTAGCCATGAGTACCTCAGACTCACTGGCACTTCTTTCTTGTATTACTTTTTTTGGTTCGTGATATCACCATCTACCAGTTATCCATTCCAGGAAGCTTTCAGTCAGTGTTGCTTCTTGATCACTTACAACCGCATTCTTCCAATATTCCACTCATATGTCTTAGTTAATTTTCCCCTCACCATCATTGATTCATGCTTTTATTGGTTTCTATGCCAGAGCAGCACAAACTGGATGGCCTTGGAGTGACAAGAGATGGTGTCCCCTCCCCGAGCAAAGGCAGGGCTTCAACTCACACTATGGTTTATATGTGATTTGTGCTGGAAGTATATATCTTACTGTATTGATATTAGACCATGGGGGGCCTTTAAGAGGTAGTGCTCAAATGGTAGCGTGCAGTCCTTGAACACCGAAGGCAAGAAACAGCACCCAAGCCCTAATTTACTCCTCAGGACTGGTGCTTGCACACACATGAATGTGCACATGCACACACACACTCACACACACACACAATGCTGGAAATGCTATTGCCCAAGAATTGAGAAATGTGGACTAATATCCTCTGTATTCTGCCAGCACCTCTATTTGTGGGAAATGTGGGAGTCCAACGTACTGCCTTTCCCAATTTGTTATGGCTTGGATATTTACTGTGTCCCCAAGGCCAATGTGTGGCTGAAGGCTTGGTTGCCAGACTATGGTGCTATTGGGATGTAGTAGGACCTTTAGGAGGAAGATAAGTAATTGGATGATGTATGCCCTTGGAAGGAAATACTGAGACCCAGCTACCTTCCTCTCTCCCTTGGCTTCCTAGACAACATGAGTTTGTGTAATACTCCTCTCCCCCCCACCATGACATACTGTGCCAGAACAGGCCTAGAAGAGAACATGGCCAAGAGAGTATGGACTAAAAATGAATCAAAACGAACCTTCTCTCTTTATGAGGTGATTGGCTCAGGTCTTTTGTCACAGCAGTGGAAAGCTGACTGACATACCAGTCTAACTTCCATCTAGTCAAGAGAGAAGAGTTCTTTGAGTTTTTTTCAGGTGGCAAAAGTCTTAAGGAAAATCTCGTGATTCTTATGTCCCCTGAGAATGACTGAAGCTTGCTGACAGCTTAGGGTAAACGAAGGCCTCTGGGAACTTTCAGCTCTTATCAGATATGGGAGAATAGCTTGCTGCTCAGTGTGGCTGACCTTGGAATTGAAGACACTTGATTCTCTGTGAAGTCTCCAGGCATGTTGTCAGTATAAAGAATATAAGCTAATATTTTTATCATCTCCTGTGGACCAAGTGCTTTTTCATCCTTTGTTTTATTTACTCTCCAGCAACCCCGAGGTGGTTGTTATCAGCGCCCCCATTTAGTTTGAGAAGCAGAGACTGAGAGAGAAGCGAAGTATCTTTTCATGGTCCCTTAACCAGAACACAGACTCCGTTCTGTGGGATTTTTAAAAACTCATGCTTTTAGCCATGCCAGATCCTTGTCATTTAATCCTTTAATTCTAGTAATACAATGTGTGAGTATATAGAATTCTATTTCTCTGGGCTTATGAAAGCCAGCCTGCCACACGTTATAATCAGAAGTTACGCTATAAAGATAAAGTGAGCGAGGCTCTCTGATCTCCAGATGGGAGGGGGCACCACATTAGCGGGGGCTGACATCTTTCTGAGTACCCTTTTTAAAAATGTATTCCATATATTTTTCTTCCCCGCCAAACTGAATCATGGCTATCTGATGGTTGATCGTTTTTTTTTTTTTTTTGATAAGCTGGATTTAATATTTCTGAAATGTGATGAGAAGGGAACATGTTTGTATTTTGTTAGCCATTCTGTATTTCCTTACCCTGTACCTAGAATGAGAACTAATGTACAAATGTTTGTTTCTGTAAGAAGGCAGTCAGGGGTTATACAGGGTTCTATGGATTAAGATAAGGATTGAGGAAGGTATGAATGTACTTTTCCTCCTAGTTTATATCGGTTACTAGGAAGAAAATCAATTCCTAGTTTGTGTGTGTGTGTGTGTGTGTGTGTGTGTGTGTGTGTGTGTGTGTGTCTTGTGCTTGAACTCAGGGATTAGATGCTGTTGCTGAGCTTTTTATTTTTTTGCTCGAGGCTGGTTCTTTACCATTTGAGCCACAGCTTCACTTCCATATTTTTTAAATGGTTAGTTGGAGATGAGTCTCATAGATTTTCCTGCCCAGGCTGACTTTGAACCATAATCCTCAGATCTCAGCCTCCTGAGCATCTAAGATTACAGATTTGAGCCTCTGGCACCTGGCTGAAAATCAGTCACGTAATGTGAAATGGATTTCCAAGGCAGAGCATCAAATGTATTTGTGGACTTGTCTTTATTCAGCCACAGGAAAAAAAAAAAAAAAAAAGAAAGAATACTTCATTCTGACTTCCAGTGCCCTTAGGAGAAATCACAGGAGGGCCTTTCCCCAGGCCACCCCAGGGTGCATGCGATCATCCAGCAACATCTCCCTCTGTGCTCTGGGGCCCAGAGACTCAGGGACCCCAGTCACAATATTTTAGAAGAGTGTTTAGCAGAAGACTTTCTGTTGTCTAACTCTAAGGGGCATTGTATCTTGATGTCTACTGTAAGCACCTTATTTTGGTGGGGTTGGAGAACAAATAATATCTCTCCTTTTGGAAAGTGTGTGTGTGTGTGTGTGTGTGTGTGTGTGTGTGTGTGTGTGTGTGTGTGTGTGTGTGTGTGTGTGTGTGTGTGTGTGTGTGTGAATAAACTCTTGTGGGCACCACACTCTCCCATAGATGATACAAGATGAAATATAATGCCTGATTTGAAGTGCCCACCACTCCAACTTGAAAAACTCATCCTGATGTATTTGGCAGATTATCACAGGAGGTCTATCTTTCTTCCTTTTGGTGGGGTGAGGGGTCGGTCGTGGGGCTTGAACTCTGGGCCTGGGCACTGTCCCTCAGCTCTTCAGCTCAAGGTTAGTGCTCTACCACTTGAGCCACAGCGCCACTTCCGGTTTTCTGGTGGTTTATTGGAGATATAGTCTCACAGCGTTTCCTGCCTTGGCTGACTTTGAATCGCAATCTTCAGATCTCAGCCTCCTGAGTAGCTAGGATTACAGGCGTAAACCACCAGTGCCCGGCTCAGGAGGTCTTTCTTATACCTCATCCTTTGGATCATGCCAGAGTTGCTCTTCAGGGGACGTTTTTTTAACTGCACACTGACAGTGTTTACTACCTATTTATTAGGGGCTAGTTCATTGTTTCCCTCTTTAGAAGGAACAAAGGAAGTACCGTCCTCAGTTAAGAGTTGACTGGTTTCCAGATGTTTGGGAGGTTGAATCTGGAATCTATACGGAAATGTCTTGAAGTGATAGACATGACACTTACTTCTCCCGGCTAGCCCAAAGGCATGTCGAAGCCTCCTGTGGTTCATGTATAACGGTGTAACTGTGCTTCCTCTGCCTTCCTGGCCCCAAGGCCACTTTTTTCATCAGTCCTCTCCTGTCTCAGAGCTTCCCAATATCCTGTAGCATGTCACTTCAGAACTACTGGCAGCACAGGGTACTGGTGGCCTGGAATCCTAGCTACTGAGGAGCCTGAGACCCAAGGATCTCAGTTTGAAGCCAGCCTGGGCAGAAAAGTCTTTGAGACTCTCGTCTCCATTTAACCAGCAAAAAGCCAGGAGTGGTGTGGCTCAAGTGGAAATCACTAGCCATGAGTGAGAATGCCAAGGGAGAGCTCCAGGCCTCGAATTTAAACTCTAATGCTGCCAAAAGCCATGAGCTGTTTCTTCCCTTTTCCCAACCCATCAAAACTCTCATTCTTCAGTTGAGCTGGTCTCAGATGTTAGTAGGGAAGTATCTGATTTAACTAAATCATACTAACATGTGCATGAATGAGAGTTTCTTAATTCACATGAGTTATTGAAAATGAATGCTTATTAAGTCAAGCAAGCAGAGATTATTCAGCACATAGATTAACATGAAATCCAAAGAGTGAGGATAAGCTAAGCAACCACACTTGTAATCCCAGCCCTCAGGAGGCCGAGGCAGGAGGATCAGCCTGGAATACATGAGTTTGAGGCTATCCTGTCGCAAAAGAAAAAGCAAAGGAAGTTCTGTAGGGTGCAGCATCACTGTAGAGGCAAAAGAGCCCTCATGGAGTGTGTTCTTTTTGAGATCATTCTCCAAGCCAACATGCTTTTTCAGCTTTTTGTTTCTTGTACTTTGATAAACATGAGGTTCTAGAAAAGGCTACATGCTAACAAGACATGGCAGCGATAGAAAGTCTACTGGCAGAAGTGAGGTTTGGGGAGGGTGAGGGCATCAAGTGAGGCATTAAGGCCCAATTTCAGATTTGAATTCAGTATTAGCCAGAGGGTAGTAAAGTTAGATAGCGGCCCCCACGAGGCACAGATGCCGAGCTGAAGGTGGAGGTAAAGGCATTATTGCACCAACCAGAGACCAGAAATCACAGAATCATTTGGCAATTCAGAATCTGTTGATATCTGTAGATATCAGCTCTGACTTTCCACATATATGCATCATCTCTGTGCATTCATGTTTCTTAAAGATGGGCATAAGCATTGCAGTTTTCCTAGGTTAGGAGTGTAGGGTGCAGAATCCTGATCACCTCCATGGTGGGCCTGGCAATGTGCTTTTCAGTCGGGACTCCAGAGGGCCTTCAGAGCAACACTTCTTTTACAGACCAAATTGTTTAAGTACTGAATTGAGAATATGTTTAAATTTTATGTCTTTATTAATACAGTTTTGGTGGGAGTCTTGGGGGGGGTTCCCTTTTTTGAATATTTTTAATATCTTTAAGTAGTTGTGCAAAGGAAAACAAAACAGCTTATGACTACAGTGCCTGTTGATCAGTGTCACTCCCTTCAACATTCTTGACCACCTCTTCCTACCCAACCCTTCCTTCCCTTTTCTTAATTTTTTAGAATATGTATTAAAATCTTTCAAACTGGGCCACTGGTGTCTCACACCTATAATCTTAGCTGTTCAGGAGGCTGAGATGGGATGGTTCTAAGCCAGCCTGGGCGGACAAGTCCTTGAGACTATCTGTTTAAGCCCCAAACTGGAGGTGTGGCACAAGTGGTCGAATGCCAGCCCTGAGTGGGGGAAAAAAAAAAATACAAGAGAAAACTCAAGGCTTTGAGTTCAAGCCCCAGTACCAGCACAATTGAAAAAAAAAATCTTTCAGCTTCAATTTTTTCTTATAAACATTTACTTGGTGTAGTTCTTTTTTCTTATAACTTTGAAAATTCCTAATACTATAGAAACAAACTTTCTGATTTTCTTTACTAATTAATAAAGATTATTGTTAGGCGTTCCTAAATAGTAATTGGAAGTATTATATTTTGAGCGTCGGTGTTTTTAACCATTATTATCAAAACATTTATCCACCACGGTTAATATGTTCTTTTAAAAATGAAATTTGTTTCCATGGAATATGTAAAACTTCAATGTCAGCAGTTTTAACTGATTCTTAATTGTCTATGAGTAAGTTTTAAATTTAAGGTGTGAAATTTCTTAATGTTATCTATTAGAGGAAGAAGCACTTTCTCTTTGCATATAGCATGACACTAAACGATTTGTGAATTGGTTTTTTTAAAAAAAGAAAGGCTCTGCTGATAGGACTTACATAGACAATGTCAGTTTTCACTCAGTCTGTTGCCTTCACTCAGGCTACAACACATGGCTGATTTAACTTCAGTTACCTGAAATGGTAAAGGACTTGGTTGATTCACAGCTTGACCCATGCAGAGGTAGGGCTGTTCTGGGTGATTGTAGGGGACCCTTGGCTCCACTTCGATGTTTCCTTTGAGCCTCACTCTTGCCTTTTATTGCAATCTGGGCTGACTCTGCTTAGGGTTGGTACCCTGACTCCAGTAGCTCCAGGGCATCTTCCCCCCCTCCCTCCTGCTCCCCAGCCTGAGCTGACAGCACCCTGCTCAGGAAGTCAGATTCTAGGCTTTCTCTCACATATCTGAAGTAGCTCTCAACCAATGATTAGGATCAGGAGTGCCCAAGAATCTTAGAGCCAGTCAGGGAGGGCAAGGTGGTGGTATCCTGCTGATTAGCAGAGTGCACCTCTGGAGCCCTGGATGGGAACCCTTCCCTCCTAAATCATAGGGTCCCAGAAGCCAAGAATCAAAGTTTGGCCCTACAGGTTGCAGGGAAGCCCATAGACAATGATGGGATAGGGGGGGTATGGTTTGAGCCCTAATACTCTTCATTTAGTGTTGATAAAGAAAATGAGCTAGATGCTTGTGGTTCACACCTGTAATCCTAGCTACTCAGGAGGCTGAGATCTGAGGATCGTGGTAAAGAAAAGAAAATGGACACCAGCATTGGGGAAGGAATTGTTCTAGGGTAGTTGCTGGGTTCCATAGGAGTCTCTGAAACTTGTGCTTCCCACACCAGCCTTGCTGGTGGTACTCATTCATAGAGGTACTAATTGCTTGTGTGACCTCATTGTCCAGCGGCTTTTGTCTTTGCTCTTCCTGTGGCAAGTTAAACTGGGGGTCTGGGAAATTCAGAGGAGAGTGAATGTTGAAGTATGGGATGGAATTCAATAAAGATATAGATCTTGATTGTCTATTTAGGACAATTATGCAATTTGTAGAACTAATTGAAATTAGCCGAGTGCCTGTGGCTCACATCTGTAATTCTAGTTACTCAGAAGGCTGAGATCTGAGGATTGTGGTTTGAAACCGGCTCATCAGGAAAGTCCATGAGACTCTTATCTCCAGTTAATCACTAAAAGACCAGACCTGGAGGTGTGGTTCAAGTAGTAGCTACCAGCTTTGAGCAAAAAAGGAGTTCAGGGACAGTGTTTAGACCCTGAGTTTGGTACCCACAATTGGCTCTCCACTCTTACCCACTAACACTAAACTATTCTTCATAAGATGTGTTAGAATAATTTTAGACTAGAGTTTAGTAAAGGAAGAAGTCACAAATAAAGAAGTTTCATTAAAGGAAAATTTGACAATCTTTTGTTCTTTATCTATTAATTTTAAGTCTAAAGACCTTTTCAAATTCAGAGTGAAATTTTCAGCTCTTTAGATGGGAACAGTTAAGTTTTTTTTTTCTTTAGAGTTTACTTGTATAAATAATAAGAGGCTTATTGGTTGCCTCAGAAATATTTCCAAATCAAGTACTTTTTATAACATTTAGGAATTTGAATCCGAGGTTTGTTCTTCTCCATCAACCATATTTGTTAATATCCCCAGATAACACACATGCAAGCCTGTGTGTCTTATCAAAAAGCATCTATATCATGCACGCTTCCCTTCTCTTTTCTTCCCCAGGGAACAGAAAAACAAATGCATGGAAAATAAATAGCAGCATGTTACTGAGTCCCAATGCTGGCAGGTGGGGGATAATGAGGAGTTCAGAAATGGGAACAATTGCTTGGGAGTTGGGGAGAAGGAAGGGGCTCCAGAGGCTAGGAGAGACTCTGTTATTAGCAAAGTAGAACATCCCAAGAGGTCAAAGCAAGTTTGCTTATTTTTTTTTTTTTTTGCAGTTAACCTGTGGATCCCTAAAATGATTATTAGAACATGTTGTTTAATTCCAACATTTTCCTTCTTGAGTAATATTTCCTGTAGGAAATTGGCCTATAGATCACTTCTGACCCTAATGTCATCAGCCAAATCACTAGTTTGCCTTGCTATGGTTGAAATTGTTGCTGTTGTCTTTTTTTTTCTTTTTTTGGTGCCAATACCTGGGGCTCGAACTCAGGCCTTGCACTCTCATTTGGCTTATTTTACTAAAGCTGTCACTTTACCTCTTGAGCCATACCACCACTTCCAGCTTTTTTGTTTGCAAGTAGAGTCGCATGGCCTTTCCTGCTGGAGCTGGCATCAAACCATGATCCTCAGATCTCAGCTTCCTGAGTAGTTAGGATTACCAAGTGTGAGCTACCATACCCAGCTATTACTGTTGTCTTTTGGTGTGGTAGAGTGAACATGAGAATTTCAGCAATCTAAACATGACTAAAATCGAGTTGGCGGCCTTTTTAGTTGGTGTTACTTAACATTGAGTTGTTGGGTTTTTCTTAATATTTAAATGAATTTAGGATTTTAAAAAAACCTAAGAGTAAACCTAACTAACATGATAAAATAACTCTGAGGAGGAAAAAATGAAGAGAACACTAAAGGATGGAAGACCTCTCATGTATGTACCCAATTTGGCAGAGTTAATATTGTGAAAATGTCCATATTACCAGAATCAATCAATTTAATTCAGTCCTCCTCAAAATTCCAATGATATTCTTCACGGAAACAAAAAAAAATCTAAAATTTACATGGAAGAGCAAAGAAGCCCAGTAGCCAAAGCCATCCTGAGCAAAATCAGCAATGCTGGAAGAATGATAAAACCTGGCCTCAGACTCTGCCTGAGAGCGATGATAACAGCACAGAAACCAGGCATGTAGACCAATGGGTGAGAACAGAAGGTCCAGACCTGTACCCCTTCATCCTCAACAGTGAGAAATAAGAGTAGGAGAAAGAGAATCTTCAGCTAATGGTGCTGGAAAGACTAGATGTCCACATGTAGAAAACTGTAACTAGATCCCTCTCTCACACCCTCTACACAATGATTCAAAAATAAATGAGGACTTTTTAATGCAAGACCTGAAACTTTGAAATAATTGCTCCAAAACACAGGGGAAACACTTCAAGATTAAGATGTTGGCAGTGATTTTCTAAATAAATGTCCAGTGAAGTTAGGCCATGAAGGACTGTTTGTAAGCCGAGTCCCACCAGCACAGCAGTTATTTTCTTTGTGGGCTAGCTGGCCCTCTGGAGCTCCTCAGTACTCCCCTGATGTGGTCCCTTCTACAGTACTGCAGTTCTGGTTTTCGGCTTTCCCAGGTCTTCCCCGGGGTACAATGTCTTCTGGCTCGTGTCCTGCACTTCCTGTCCAAGTAGTTCTGTATCCATGAGTCAGAATCCAAATTGCTTACCAGATTTCTGGGTCCCCATTGATTTTTGGGGAAATCCTCTGTCCAGTTAATAGGGAAGAGAAGCCTCTGGGATTTGGAGATAACAAAAATGTGGACGCTTCTGCCCTCTCTGGCTAAAGAAGTCTCTCCATAAATCTTCTTCCAAGATGTTTAGAAGTGCCTAAGGCTCCTTCTCCAACTTCTGCTTGCTGGACAGGATATAGAGCTCCAGTCTTATGCTTTTGACTTTGCAGAGGGCCAGTTTGTATCCTTGTGAGGTCTCCTAAGGAAGCTTTGCTTTTCTCTTTGGCTTGTAGTCCATGGAAGTTGGAGATAAGGGAGTATTTTCTCCTTCCCTACCATTTTGCGTAGTGTTCTACGATTTGGTCCTTGTGCTTCTTTTATAAATGTACAGCTCAATATTTCTGGATTACCCCTAGGCTCTGTCTGTTGTTTATTGTTGCCCTAAGACTGTAAGCCATACACCTAATACGTTTTGTATGAGCTTTGTGGAGGCTCAGGAAAGTGCTGGGGTATCTTGGAATTCCCGCCTCCTGACTCCTCACATGAGATTTTGCACAATTCTCATAGCAACTTGCTGCTAGTTTTACCTAGCCAGAAGCCTACCTTGATGTGGAAGAGATAAGATTTATAAGCCTAGCAAAGTACTTGAATATCAATTATAAGACTGATATGGGACATTTTCACATGTTTGATGTTGTGACTGCTCAGATTTTAAGAGATTTTCGGGGTTCTCTTCTGCATAATAAAGTTCTTTTCCAAATAACTTACATATTGTAGATTCTACATGTATATTTCCACTGGTCACAAAACTAAAATTTGATCATGATTACTAGCTTTTCAGAGCCTTCCTTCATTTCCCAGTAGGCAGCTTCCTGTCAGAATTCATTTCCCATTTAGAAAATATCTCTCTGACCCACGGTTTTCTGGACACAGTTCATCCTTCACATATTGAGTCTTCCCATTGTCATCAATCCTTAGCTTCTCAGATGCCAAAAAGACATGTTTATGTTCAGAATGATAAGATCTAGCCAGAGCATTGAAAGAGAGAAACCTACCCTCCAAAAAATGCTTAAAGGATTTTGTTTGTGATTTTTCTGACTTAAGAAAAAGATGCTTTTTGGTATCCATTTCTACTGTTCCTGTTTAAGAAATTATAGTTGAGATGAGATGTGCTTTATATTTTCCTCACAATCTGTGTATCGTTAAAATTCATCCTTGGTAGCGCTACAGTCTGATGCAGTTCTGTTTAGCAGGTATCTATGGAGATCCTTCTCCCTCTCCTCTCTGCCCCCACATTGTCCTAGCCTCTACAAGAGATGGTGGGGTCCAGTTGTGATTTACTGGGGAAGGGAGAACCCACTATATAAGGAAATCAAGCTGGGAAGGCATTCTCCAAGGAAGAATTTCATGATGCTGCACCTTGGGCAATTCAATAGACTTGACTTGCAAGAGGAAAAGCCATTCTAGGAAAGAGTTAGGGGGTTGGACTCAATAGGGCTTGTACTGATTCTTAGGCAAGGAAGCGACATGGCGAGAAAGGTCCCTCCCTATCAGGTGGCAGGCCGCAGGATAGAGCTGAGACTGAAGAGGCTAGTTCATGTGGAGCTATTGTAACTGGCCAAGGTCTAATTGATATGTCTGATTGCTTAGGTAAAGTAAGTGGACACATGCAGGGAAGTCCAGATCTTACAAACATTGACACAGAAACTACTGAAAATCTCTAAAGTTGATTTGATATTGAGGAATAATGTAAAGAGACTTGTATTCCAAGAAGGAAAGCATCAGCAATCGGAGAGTCAGAGCGCCATATTGGTATTAGCAGGTAATTGGAAAGAGAAGGGTAACAGGCAGAGCCTTCAGAAGATTTAAGTGATTAGGAGAAAGGAACATGAGGAATGGTCAAAGAAGAGCCATGAACTTCCATTTCCATGTAAAGAGAAGTGTTTTACATGACAGGAAAAACGGAGGTCAAGAGATGAGATGTCTGAGCTTAGTTCTCCATAGGAGAAGAATAAAATGTTGTCCTTTTAAACATTTCAGAGTGTGGTAGAAGTGGTCCCCAAATGGGAAAACAAAACACAAAACAAAACTCTGAGGGAGAAGAGTTTGTGTTAGCTCAAGATCCTCAGGCATTTCTAGTAATAAACTCCATTCAAGAAAATTCAGTCCTCAAGTGACTAGCGTCATGTAACAAAATGCCAGTATATTATTAATACCTGTAGATTTAAAATGTACTTGTTTCTCCACTGTAGCACAAAAACATTATTTTTACAAACCATTTGGAAATAACATTTTGATGTCCTTTGATTCTACTCTTTTCAAAATTTCATTTATCCTTCTGTGAGATTTATTTCTAGGTCATTGATTCAGATTCCAAAACTGGTGTTTTCTCTGAGCTTATTTTATGCCTACTAGACTTGAAATTCAAACATTTTCCAGCAGTAACAACTACAGTCGCTTCAAAGACATTTTTCATTTTTCATATCTGCCTTATTTTTTTCTCAGTTGATTATATCTTTTCAAAAAAAAAAAGCCCTAGATTGATGGGCCCTGAGACAGTAGCCTGTTGTAATGACACAAGCTTTCTAGAATCGATTGAGAAATATACTTTGGCCTTGTCCTGGTTCTTAAAGACATCTTTTAGACCTAAGAGGAATGAACCAAGGAAAAAGCCTATTAGAACAGGATTCACAGCACCAAAGTGCTGTTCTCTTCTTCACTGTATGACTATAAGAGGGCAGCTTCTAGAGTTTCTCAGCTATGAAATGGGAAGATTGTATTAAAGGGGCAATTAGATCTCTTTCAAATAAAGAAAAAAAATCTTTGAATCCATGACTAGCACTAATTCTTTCATTTACTAATCAAGCCAACCACATGGTATGATTCTTTATTTAAAGATATACTGGGGAGGGGGGAGTGTAGTTGTGGAGATGGGAAGGAAGGGATGGTAGGGGAAAAACAAAGGAGGAGGCAACAATGCTTGATAAGAAATGTACTCATCACCTTGCTCATGTAAGTGTAACCCTTCTATACAGTACTTTTCACAATTAAAGACTTATTTAAAAATAAATAAAAAATAAAGATATACTGGGTGGCTGAGTATGTGGCTTAGTGGCAAAGTGCTTGCCTAGCATGCATGAAGCCCTGGGTTCCATTCCTCAGTACCACATAAACAGAAAAAGATGGAAGTGGCACTGTGGCTCAAGTGGTAGAGTGCTAGCTTTGAGCAAAAGAAGCTCAGGGACAGTGCCTAGGCCCTGAGTTCAAGCCCCAGGCCTGGCAATAAACAAATAAATAAACAAATAAATAAACAAAGATGTACTGGGGTGCTCCTCACCTGTACATCTGCCTGGGTGTAACCTCCGTCCTCCCCTCTCCCCTTGTCTGGCTGCCTCTGCTATTTTTCTACCACATTACCTGTTTTGGGGCCCAGAGTGTATCCTCAATAGCTCATATCCCTGGTACAGGTTGGGTGCTCAGTAAGTATTGATGGTAGAGTGAATATCTTATGCTGTGGTGTCGACCTTCTTGCCAGGTCTCTGGTGAAGCCTCAGAATGAATTATGATTTTAGTATCATGAGCACCCAGACACCGCACCTCCCACTCTGGTGTTCAGCCTTCTAGAAATGAGCCTATACACAGGTCATGTCATTTCTGTCATCTTATGCTCTAGGCCTAGGGTAATTTCTGGCAGGAATTAGATATACACAAAGTGTTTGTGAATAAAATACCCTTTCTTCTGTTTACAGATTTAACACCTTGGACCTTTAAAGAATAATTCTCACCATCCATATAAAATTTTGTTTTTTAATAAAGGAAATAAATTATTTAGGCATCCAGTTCTAGCAAAAACAGCTCTGATTTTAATCTAATGATGATAGCTTTCCTCTTTTTTTTTTTGCCTAATTTTTGTAGCTTTCTGAGAAGTTACTTGCTTTCATTATCACAACCTTGCCATTGACCTTGTTTGAAACTGCTGCTTAAGAAGAACACACACTTTGTTTTCATGTAAATCTAGTGTTTTTAACTCTAGTCTCTTGAGGTGAGGTCATAATGTGTCTTCCACTTCATTGCTATATATATATATATATTGTATTTTTCAGTTCCATGAGAAGACATTAAGAGTGTGTGTGTGTGTGTGTGTGTGTGTGTGTGTGTGTGTGTGTGTGTGTGTGTGTGTGTGTGTGTGTGTGTGTGTGTGTGTGTGTGTGTGTGTGTGTGTGTGTGTGTGTGTGTGTAGTGGGGCTTGAACTCAGGGCCTAACATTCACTTAGTTTTTTCACTCAATGTTGTTCCTCTACCATTTGAGCCACATCTCTACTTTCAGCCTTTTGATGATTATTTGGAGATAAAGGTCTCTTGGATTTGTCTACCTGGACTGGCTCTGACCCCTGATTCTTTTATCTCAGCTTCCTGAGTATCTAGAATTATAGTTGTGAGCTACTGGTGTGTGGCTGAAAGAACTGTTTTTTGAGAATACAAAAACCTATGGCTGGGGCTGGGAAGGTGGCTCGGTGGTAGAGTGCTTGCCTTGTGTAAGTATGAGGCCCTGGGTTCAGTTCCTCAGCACCATATAAACAGTGGCACTATGGCTCAAGTGGTAGAGTGCTAGCCTTGAGCTGAAGAGCTGAGGGACAGTGCCAGGCCCAGAGTTCAGGCCCCATGATTAACCCTCCTCCCCCAAAAAACACCTATGGCTGATACCCTGATGGCCTGTTATCTATCACTAAATAACTAATGCCCTGCTCCTTAGCTAGTTAAAATAATAAGTGTTGGGTATCTCCCATTTATTGAAGGGCAGGGATCTGGGCATGCTGAGTTCAATCATCCTAGATCCTGTCTCTCAGGCATGCCTGGGGCTGGAGGATTAGTCTCCAATGTATGCCCGGTTGACCCTGTTCCCTTATCACATGGCCTGCTTGTTAGGACTGCTCAGTGTCTTCTCAGCCTGGTGGGTGGGTTTCTCCAAAAGGTAAATGATCTAAGAGAGATAGCCTCGAGGAAGCCCTGTGCCCATATTTAGGGATGTAAGTACATTCCTTTTAAAGGGAAGAGCATAAAGAATCTATTTCTCAGCGAGGTACCCATGGCATACATTGTAATCCCAGCTACTCAGGAGGCTGATATCTGAGGATCACAATTCAAAGCCAGTCTGAGAAAAAAAGCCTGTGAAACTTTTATCTCCAATTAAGCACCAGAAAACCAGAAGTGGTGCTGTTGCTCAAAGTAATAGGGTACTAGCCTTGAGCAAAGGAGCTCAGGGACAGCACCTAGGCCCTGAGTTCAAGCCTCACAATGGACAAAAGAAACAAACCCACTTCTCTGATACATGGAAGTAGAAGCTAGAATTAATTTAGAAATATATAAACAAACACTCCAGGGTGGTATACAAGCAAACACAAATCTACTATACTAACTGAACTATGGTAGATTAAGGAGAAAGCTCAGATGATGTAATTCTTTAAAAAAGTGAAGTCATAGTCCAACAAAATTAAACACCAGGAAACAAGTACTCAAAAGGGGGAATCAATGAATGAAGAGAGAGAAAGGGGCGAGAATGCAATCATAATATTCCATGCATATCCTCTACAATTAAGAAAATTGGAGGAAAGGATGGATTTTGGGGGTGGGATGAGGAAAGCAGTTACAGCAACTGAGACGTATTCTGTTCTTAAACTGCTTTGTGAAGTGACAACTCCATTGTAAAATGGCTTAAAGATCATACAAACATTTTTTAAAAAGAATCTATGGCTATAGTTTCAGACATCCAGAAATTCTAATGTAAAACACTGTCCACTACCTCAGCTGTTCTGCCCAGGATCTAAAGCATCTATGATCCAAGTCATTTGTTTACTTCTTTATCCATGACTAGAAATCGTATACCAGACTTTCTGGGTTCTACTTTATTACTTCTAGTGTCTACTTTGTTTTTATTCTCTTGTCTAAGTTAATGAGCTACAGTGGTAAAATACATGAAGTGTTAGAATCAAAAGATGTCATTTTTTTTTTCTGTCTGTGTTCCAGACTACAAACTTTTCCTGTCTAGCCTACCATTCAGGATTTAGCCTTTCTGCAAAACCTTCTTAATGAAGGAGGGGTAGTTGGGGAACCTCTTAAGCAATCTGTCCAGTTTCCAAATGAGTCCATGAATATCAATTGCATAAGGTTCTTGTTTGTATGATTATAAGAGCAGGCACAAGGAATTCCTGATCTGCAAAAGACAGGTAAACTAGAGTTTCTACCAAAAAACAGAACCTGAGACCATCAGACATTTCATTGTCAGTATGAAATACGAGCTTTCAGAGACACAGAGAAAGACCAGGTCACTAACAAGCAGCTGTAAACCCAGGACTTGGGGGAGGAAGGTGGCAAAGAAATCAACAAAAAGATGTTTATTACATGAACCAGGCATCAGGCTGGTTCATTTTGGTTCTTGCCTGCACCTTCAGT
Organism: Dipodomys merriami; assembly: GCF_024711535.1. NCBI lineage: Eukaryota > Metazoa > Chordata > Mammalia > Rodentia > Heteromyidae > Dipodomys > Dipodomys merriami. Next base: position 1,598,895 of record NW_027203359.1, read on the forward strand.
CCCATCAGCCTCTCTGCTTTCATGCAACTTGATCTTAGTGTATATCTTGTCATGCTGTTACAAGTTTTGGTCTGTATCTCCCAGCCCTACTAGGAGAGCTAAAGGACAAAGCTATGTCTTGTCTGTTGGAATTTCAGATGTCTAGAGCAATACCTGGCCCTTATTTATTAGTATCATTTGCTATTGAATTTAAGAAGCCCATATGTTAACAGCATTACCTTCTTTTTTCTCTGAAAGTAAGCTACCAGTGAGAGGAGTGGTGACTTGACTTGTAACCCCACAATTAGTAAGTTTTGGATTCAAACTCATGTCTCTCTTGCTACTTCAACTCAGATGCTGCCAGGAAGGTACTGTTGGAAGGAAAGCCCCATCCTTGTAGATCTCAAATTGGAGAAATTACTTAGGAGGTGTTTGTGGGTTTGCCCAGAATGTATCATTACAGTTTAAGAGACTATCACAAGGAAGTCTTTGATTGGATCAAAGCATCCTTGAAATTAAGCTGGTTTTTGCAAGCCATAGATCTGGATTGACATTCAAAATTTACAAAGACCATCTACAAACGGGAGTAGAAAAACAAATGAAATGGGCAAAGGAAGCACCTGAGTAGACATGCAAAAAGGACACAAAATGGCCATCAAGTCCATAGAATGATGTCAGAGAAATACAAATTAGAACCACTGACATACCGTCTCACCCCATTAGGAGGGCTGTTGTCAGAAAGTCAGTGATTTCCAGCAGTGATGGTGTGAAGAAGAGCAAACTTATGCACTGTTGGTGGGAATGAAGGGTGGTGCAACCATTATGGAAAACAGTCGGGAGATAGGTAGAGAAATTTAAATAATGTATTCTGAATTCAGGAAATGAAATCATCACCTCACCAATGTTCCCATGTTCATTGCAGCATTACTCACAGTCCCTTATCACCACTTACATGTCCACTGGTAGAATAAACTTTGGTGTGTATGTCCACAGAAGGAACATTATTAAGCCTTCAAAAAGAATGCAGTCCTGCCATTTTCTATACTGTGCATGGGTCTGGAGAACATTGTGCTAGGTGAGATAAGCCAGTCACAGAAAGAAGAGTACGACACGATCTCACTCATATGTGAAATCTAAAAAAAGAAAGAAGTCAGGTATTTAGAGATAGAGAATAAAACAAAGGCTATCAGAAGTGGGATGGGGTACAATAGGAAATGGGGAGATGTAAATCAAATCACACAATCAAATGAAACATCTGTTCAATGAATAGATAGATAGATACATAGACACATAGATACATAGATAAATAGCCCATAACATCATGTTGTATTACATGTTTTTTTCCTTCTTGGCAGAACTGAGGTTATTTAAACTCAGGGTATCATGGTTGCTAGGTAAGTGTTCTACTGCTGGGTGAGGCCTCCAGATCATCTCCTATTCCTTGGGTCTTGGGGGTTGAACTCTGGGTCTGGGCGTAGTCCCTCAGCTCTTCAGCTCAAGATGAGCATTCTACCACTTGAGCCACAGCACCATTTCCAGGTTTCTGATTATTTTTATTGGAGATAAGAGTCTCATGGACTTTCCTTCCCAGGCTGGCTTTGAACCATGATCCTCAGATCTCAGCCTCCTGAGTAGCTAGGATTACAGGCATGAGCCACTGGCACCTGGCCCATCTTTTTTTTTTTTTATTAAAAGGAAAAAAGAAAGCTGGACAACTAGCTGGACTATTCACCAACAAAAAAGGATTTTTGATGTTAATCAGTGTTCGTCTTCCTCTAAACAGCATACTACAATTTCCCAGTATTTAAAATGCTAAAGGAAAAAGAAAACCTCTTTTTCTTATTCATTTTTCTAATGATTCTACCTTGGAAATTGAACATGGTATTTAAATTTGAATTTGGAGCTCAATAATTGAGCTTGTATGTCAGACCCCTTGGCCAAACTCTTGGGAGCTCCTAATCACAATAAAAAGAAAGACAAAGCCTATGTGAGCAGATGTGTTCAAATGATGCTTGCTTTCTGTACTCACTGGCCTGTGGTGAGGCAGAATGAGACAGGAGGAATATGGCAGAGTTCAGGGCGAATCCTAGGCCTCTGGTCTGTGCCTCTGAGTGAATCGTGGCTTCATTCAGTATGACAAGGGGCACAAAAGGAGAAACAGGTGTTGGGCTGGTGGTAATGTCAACATGGCAGGTGTATTTTAAGTATAGAACAGTTACAGGTGTTCTGAACCATAATGGGTATAAGGGTGGTGAGGTAAGAAGGTTCCCAAGATCTCAGGGTCAGCGTCTGGATCTTAGGCATGTGTTATGGTATGGATAGGAAGGGGAGCCCTCCCCCAAAAGACTCAAGTAATGAAAAATTGGATCCCAGCTTGTAGGTGATTCAATCATGAGGGCTCTGACACAAGCACTGAGTTCATCCACTGATGGATTCATAATTTGCTGGCGTTATTGTGAGGTGGTGAGAAGTGGGGCCTCTTTAGAGAAAGTAAGTTGGAGTTATACTGTTGAAGGGTATCCTCCCCCTCCCGCTCTCCCCCTCGCTCCCATCCTCCTCTCCCTCTTTCCCTCCCTTTATCTCTTCCTATTTCTCCTTCCATCTTTCTCCATTTCTCTCCCTCCCTATTTCCTTCTCTCTCCATCTCTCCATTTCTCTCTCTCTCCATCTGTCTCCATCCCTGTCTCTCCATCTCTCTCTTCATTTCTCTCTCCTCTGCATCTCTTTTTCTCTGTGTGTGTGTGTGTGTGTGTCTCTCTCTCTCTCTCTCCATCTCCACCTCTATATCTCTGCATCTTGGCTGTCATGTCCTCCCTGCCATGACATTGTTCTTTGTCTGCGTGGCCAAAAACAATGGACCCAGTAGCCAATCATGGACTGAAACCTCAGAAACCGTGAGCCAGAATAAGCCTGTCTTCTTTTTAAGTTGTTTCTCTCAGGTATTTGTCACAGCGATGAAAGTCTGATGAGCACAGCTGGTGTCTGATGATGTTAGTTCATGAAACATTGATGGAGAAAGGAGCAGGAAGATACAGGCAGTCTTTCCTGGTTAGGAGCTGCCCTTTTGGGATCTCTGCTGCTGTTTTTATATCTCGTGTCCTGAAACAATGAGCAACAATCACTAGTGGACATAATCCTTTAAGATGAGGATATCTTCCCATGGCTTCTCCAGGCTACTCCACAGAGCTTGCGTCTGATGATCATTTGGCAATCTTAATGCCTGCCTTTTAATTGCTTTTGAAATCTAACTTTATTTCTTTTTAATAGCGAACCACACATTCATGCATTTGTTTTTCATTATTTGGAAAATATTAGTTTCTGTGATCAAACTCATGTAGGTAATGCTATATGTGTGTGTGTGTGTATGTGTGTAAAGATATATGTGTGTGTGTGTGTGTGTGTGTGTGTGTGTGTATATATATATATATATGTATATATATATATATATGTCTGCATATGTGTGTATATGTATGTGTTGTGTGTGCCAGGCCTGGGGCTTGAACTCTAGGTCTGAGTGCTGTCCCTGAGCTTTTTTGCTCAAGGCTAGCACTCTACCACTTGGGCTACAGCTCCACTTCTAGCTTTTTTTTTTTTTTTGGTAGTTTTTGTTGAAGATTAAAGTCTCACAGACTTTCCTGCCCCAGTTGGCTTTGAACCATGATCCTCAGATCTCAACCCTGAGTAGCGAGGATAATAGGTGTGAGCCAGTGGCACTTGGCTTTGGGCTTTATTTTCTAATAGAACTGTAGTTTGGCTTTTCCATGGATGTTTCCACAGATAGTTGTCATGAGATCTCCCCGATTAGTCACTTGCTTTCTGGCTCTGAATTATTTAAAATTTTCTCTCTGCCTCTGTGTCTATTCAGAGTTATCTTAAGATGTGACACATTTAGCTTTTATTGCAGACTGAAAGTTCCTATTTTTTATTTGCAGCTTATCCTCTTTTTTGTGGTACTCTGGGAGCATAATTAAGATGCCTGGCTTTACTTCTTTCTTACAAATATCGCCTCACTATTCTGTCTTTAATTAGCTGAAATCATTCTCGTGTAAACAAATAACAATTGCAGACTATACAACCTACTTTCTGTTGTTGTGAGGATTTAAGTGCATCCATTGTGTGTGAAATTCATCTTAAAAAACACTAGCTGTGACATATTTTGTCATTTTGTATGATGCCAATGGAAAACAAAGACTCATTTTTGCATTTTTATTCTTGTGAGACCTTTTTTATTCTAATACTCATTTTTGGAACCAGTGTGGCAGGTAAAGTAGAGACAAGCCTTGGAGTCACACTGAGTTGGAAACTTCAGCCTAGTGTCACCTTGGATAAATTGCTTAATCTCTGTATAGGTATCCTGTATATGAAATAAGGATTGTGGGCTGGGCAGGGTAGCTGCTGTCTGTAAGACTGACTACTAAGGAGGCTGAGGCCAGGGGATTTCTTGGGCCTAGGAGTTTAGGGCCAGCCTGAGCAACATAGCAAGACATTGTCTCTTAAAAGAAAATGAAGAGCTGGGTGCCAGTGGCTCATTCCTGTAATCCTAGCTATTCAAGAGGGTGAGATCTGAGGATCACAGTTCAAAGCCAGCCCTGTCAGGAAATTCCCTGTGAGACTACTACCTCTGATTAACCACTCAAAAACTTAAAGTGGATCTGTGGCTCAAAATGGTAGAGCACTAGCCTTGACTCTGAGTTCAGGCCCTACAACTAACCAGAGAAGAAGGAGAAGGAGAAGAAAAAGAGGAAGAAGAAGGGGAAGGGGAGGAGGAGGAAAAATAGGAGGAGGAGGAGGAGGAGGAGGAAACAAGGGTGATGATAATAGTTGTCTCTTTGTGGGTTATACACATTGGTCTGCATTCAGTGCTGGTGACCTGGGACTGGGAAGGTGGCTCAGTGGTATAGCGCTTGCCTTGCATGCATGAGGCCCTGGGTTTGATTCCTCAGCACCACATAAGCAAAAAGAAAAAAGCCGGAAGTGGCACTGTGGCTCAAGTGGTAGAGCGCTAGCCTTGAGCTGAAGAGCTGAGCGCCCAGGCCCAGAAATCAGGCCCCACAACCGGACCCAAAAACAAAAATGCTGGTGACCTTTTTTATATAAGAGAAGGGTTCTTAACTAGTTCCCCAGATTAAAGGGAACTTCCAGCTGCTATGCCAGGCTTTCTAGAGAACATCCACAGCAAACTGAATACTTGTGACAGGCACCTTTTTAGTATGCTTATGCATTTCCACATCAACCTAAACCTGTTCGTGTTTCTTGTTGATGTTTATTCCCAATCTATTTATATCAGTTGAACTCATTATTATGATGATCATAAATTGTACTTAACTCTTAGGCAAGCAGATGAAATATAAGTGCCAAAGCCAGCTGCTTTTCTTCTGCAAATGTTAACTTGGGAATTTGGGTAAGAGTTAACAGATGACTAAGGTAAAGTTCCTAGGATAGTCAAATTCATGGAGACCAGAAGCTGCATGGCAGCTGCCAGGGGCAGGAGAGAAAGTAAAATCGGGAAGCAATTGTTTAATGGGTCCAGATCTTTAGTTGTGTACTGGGTGTGAACCTGGAGATAAACAATTGTGTTGTGTATATACACTACAAGAGTACTTAATGTGACTGTGCACATATGAGTCAAGGTGATACATTTAAGTCACTATGGATTTTACCACTTTAGCTATGGGTAAGATAACATTTCAAGATTGGGAACAGGAATAAAGTATCTAGAGGTATTCCCCATCTGCATTATGTTTCAGTGGTCTTTAAGGGTTTAAAAAAAATTTTATAGGAAAGCACAATAAGCAGTTCCAACTCGTATTTTAGGTGTCTATGCATGGCAGAGAACGAGGTCTGCTTTCAGTAGATCAGCCCTCAAACTCCTCACAGATCCACATTCCAAAGGGGGGGAAATGTGTGTGTGTGTGTGTGTGTGTGTGTGTGTGTGTGTGTGTGTGTGTGTGTGTGTGTGTGTGTGTGTGTGTGTGTGTGTGTGTGTGTGCAGTTTAAAATTAAATACCTAAACACACTCTGAGATAGAGACTACCGCAATTTTCCCTGTTCTCTGTTGACCAGACATTCCAGGGAGAGGGGCATAACCTTGAGCAGGAGGAGCAAGGTCATTGCCTTTGGCTGAAAGCTGTGAAGTGGCAGCAGGGGATTTCTAGCAGCTGGGGGGTCTGAGAGATCCAAGGGGTCCAACAGGTTCCATGACTGAGTGTATTTCCCTCTTGTGAAGAGACTTTGAAATAAACTGTTGGCTCTTGGTTCAGATTGCTTCTGATGGAGCATCTTCACTGTTTATACCCAATCTTCTGAAGGCTTCCTTGCCTTTGATTTTCCTTATATACAACAGTTAGCCCATTTGCAATATACCAACCATTGTGCTCTCACCATAGTCAAAAGATGTGTCTATGTATGTGAGGCCCAAGTGATGACAGAGCTCCATCCATGTCAAATACTTTCCAGTATGTATGTTGACATTCATAAGACTAACCTCAGATTTTGCTTAAGAAAGGTATCTAAAGTCCCTTTTGGCATTTGATGATACAATTTCTCTCTCTCTCTCTCTCTCTCTCTCTCTCTCTCTCTCTCTCTCTCTCTCTCTCTCTCTCTCTCTCTCTCTCTCTCTCTCTCTCTCTCTCTCTCTCTCTCTCCCTCCCTCCTGGTGCTAATCCTTGGGTTTGAACACAGGGTCTGGACACTGCCCCTTACCCTCTTTTGTTCAAGGCTAGTGCTCTATTTGTAGAGCCGCAGCTCTCTTTGTAGCTTTGTGATAGTTAATTGGAGATATGAGGCTCACAGACTTTCCTGCCCTGGTTCCCTTTGAACTGTGATCCTCAGATCTCAGTCTCTTTAGTAGCTAGGATTATAGGCATGGGCTACCAGTATCCAGCACTCTTCATTTTTTTAACATCCTATCTTTAAATTATCTTTGTATGAAGAATTTTCCATCTAGTATATCAGTGCATGAATACAATGCATCTTAATGAATATTACTTCCGCCATCTTTCTCCCCCGTGTCTCCCAACTCTACCCATTCCCCCGCTACCTGGTTCCATTTTCACATATATATGTTAAACATTGTGACTGTATTCACCAACAATCTTTGGATCATGGTTCCCAAGACCATAGCCGATCATAAGGTTGCCCAAATTTACTTTTAGATATTCCCTTCCAATTCTTCCAATAAGGAACACTGTATTATATGGTCACTTTTGTCTTTTTTCTTGTCAGATACCAATGTGCTTTTCCTTTCTCTGAGCCCTCAAGTTGTGAGTGCTTCAGGAGAAGCCAAGACCCCCTTTTGCTAGTGTGACTGACCATAAATGCAGTACAACAATCCCATGATTTCTCTGCAGGGTCTGTTTTCCTTCGGCATGTTAGCCTGTGCTGACCTTTTAGTGGGAATACTATTGTCTCATTTATACTTAGCCCTTCATTTAGCCAAGTTTTGTTGTTTTCCTTGGTTTCAAATTTTATCTCTTTATGCAAACTGAGAACTGAAGCCTTTCATTTGACTTGTGATCTTGCACATTCTGGAAGCTCATACATGTAATTGTGGAACAAATAAAGCAGCTGGAAGAAATCGTTCCTGAACAAAACCCAAGTGGGGCATTTGGAGTTGGGCCAAGATTTCAGCCGCTACAGAAGGAGATGTAAAAAGGCCGCCTATGTTACAAAGCCAACAAATCATTTCTGGCCCAATAAGAATGTCCTTCAGGCCATGAGGCTAGAGGGTAAGGAGTTTTGTACTTTAAACTGTCTCATCACAAAATAGAGTGTTGGGTGGAGCCCACCCTAGTCTCTACCTCAAGTTAATTCCTGTGATAAAACTCCAGGTAAAAAAGAACATGGAGTAGCAGATTGAAATTTGGAGGCTGTTCAGGCTGAATCCATAACCCCTCCCCACCCTTCCCCTACCACTAAACTACACTGTGGTCCTAGGCAAGATATGGGCCCACATTTCCCATCCCAAATGAGGAGTTATTATAACACAAACTTAGTTTTAAGGAATCTCAAGATGTTAGGAAACAAAGAACCAGGAATAAGTAAAGCCCTGTCAAATGAAGTCTAGTGTTTATATCCTCCTTTTAGAAGAGGAAGTTAAACGTTCTTCAGGGAGCCAACAATTAAATAAAGCCTCTCTGGACATTTTTGACATGACTGGTTATTTTCTATGTATATGAAATCTGAGTTTACATGTACAAAAGCCAAAGATTGGAAGGACTGGATTTTTAAAAAAATAACGTTAAGGAGTGTCCCAATTGTTTGTCAATGCATTCTGGCAGTAGTGACCAATTCTTGGCCTGTATACCAATGCCTCTTAAACTTTAGATGCAGAAGACTCACCTGTAGAGTTTGGGAAAGAATGGCTCATATTTTACCAAGGGGAGGTGAGTGGAGCGAGTACATTGAACATCTTTCTGGTCCTATTTTCGGAGTTTCTAATTCAACAGATATTGTGGTGGAGCCTGAAATGTTGGCATCTTCTCTGGAGTTGTGACTCAAGTGGTAAAGCACCCACCAAACAAGTAGAAGGCCTTGAATTCAAATCCCAGCATCACCCCTCAAAACACTCTCTTGCAACTTGCTACATCACACAAAAAAAATGATATTGATGTACAGAGTACACAATGTGAGATGCTCAGAATGGACCAGGCAAAGAAAACACAACCAGGTCCATAAAGCAGGTGCAACTTGTATTGGTGCTATACTCAAAGATGATGCTAATCACACTGTATCAGTGCAAGTAGATGTGCCACATGCATGTGGCTAAGAGGCATTTAAGAGAACACAAATGCAAAGGCATAGAAAACTGAAACTACATGACAGCTCCAGGGCCACAGAGTTGCTTTACCAGAACAAAGACACATGACTGTTGGGAAGGAAGAGGACCTGTGGCAAGGAGATGGCAATAAGTAGCTAGATCAGTGATCAGAAGAAAGGAGCGATGTGCTCTGAGGAGTTCAGTTGTTTTCCTAATGTGGCAAAGAGAAATCAGTTGTCAAGAAGGTAAAGTTAGCCAGGCGCCAGTGGCTCACGCCTGTAATCCTAGCTACTCAGGAGGCTGAGATCTGAGGATCGTGGTTTAAAGCCAGCCCGGGCAGGAAAGTCCGTGACACTCTTATCTCCAATAAAACCACTAGAAAACCGGAAGTGGTGCTGTGGCTCAAGCGGTAGAGCGCTTGCCTTGAGCCAAAGAGCTGAGGGACAGCGCCCAAACCCAGAGTTCAAGCCCCATGACCGACAAAAAAAAAAAAAAAGAAGGTAAAGTTAATAATAACATTGAATTCAGGAAAATACAATGTAGTAAATCCCAGATGTGGAAATGTGGCTTGGGTGATAGAGCACCAACTGTGAGCAAGAAAGCCAAGCAGGTGCAAGACCCGAAGTTGAAGCCCTAGTACCAGCAATGTAGTCAACCCAATAATCTTGCTGAAATCACACATTGGTTGAAAGTTAATCTCTTGAGTATTTGTTTTCTCTGTCCTGCTCATTTTTTATAGCATGTGACCATTTTCATGTTCTTAAGTAGTACTTATTTTTTACTACTTATTACTTATTTCATGTTACTTTCCAAGTTGTTTTTCTGTACCAGCCATCCTTGTCTAAATCTATTGTATTAATGAACCACTAAAATGCCCAGGTATTAACAAAGTATCTTACTGAAAATATGGGAGGGGGAGTGTTAGTTACAGAAGCAATGTTTGTTTATTACAGAAGCTATAGAGACAAGCAAACAAGCTTCAATCCCATTTACATTTCAGAAATCACTGCTGAAACCTCTAGACTAACTTTTTAAATCCTTTTCTGAGTATATCTTCATTCTTCCCTACCAAAATAGGATTATGAAACATATGTCTTAAACCCAGCATTGTCTGTCTAAGCAATCTGTCAGTTGTTGGCTGTTGGAACTATCCCAACCTAATTCCCATTGTTGGACATTTAGTCCCATGCTCAAGCTGGAAGCTGAGGAACAGGAGCCATCCTGGCAGACACAGGGGGGTGGAGCTATGGACATTGTGGTGGAAGGAATGCTGGGACACAGGCCAAGAGAGAGGAGGAACAGGAAGATGTGTGCTAAGTCTGGGTCATGGAGAGTGAAGGATGATGGGAGTGGGGGCAGGTGAGATCAAAACTTCAAAACTAATAGCATATGGTCAGACATCCTGGGACAGAAGTGATCTAAACTAAGTTAAGGCCAGGTACAGGTGGCTAATGCCTGTATTCCTAGCTTCTCAGGAGGCTGAGATCTGAGAGTCCACGAGACTCTTAATCTCCACTCAACCAGCAAAAAGCTGGAAAAAGAAGCATGGCTCAAATGAGAGAGCTCTAGCTTTGAACAACAAAAAAAAAAAGCTAAGAAACAGCATCCAGGCCATGAGTTCAAGCCCCAGAACCAGCACCAAGACATAAATAAATACTGAAGGAATATTGTCATAGCCAAGCAAAGCACCTGGTAAGCACAGAGAAGTGTCTGGAATCTAGGCTTGTCTGCCTTTAGAATCCACTCTCTTACATGCAGTATACATGCAGGGTCTCCTCTGCAGACAGACAAGCCAGATGGAATCAACTGGTGAACCAAAGTCTTTGGTGCCTGAAATTGTTGGTATGTTGAGGTCACACAAGAAGATCTATGGAATGAAAAAAGCAGAAACAAGGATGCGGCCCTGGATCACTGGTAGCTAAAAGACAAGACTTTAGAAAACAAGTGAATGGAGACTGGGAAGGTGGCTCAGTGGTAGAGTACTTGCCTTGCATGTATCAGGCCCTGGGTTTGATTCCTCCACATAAGCAGAAAAAGCTGGAAGTAGTGCTGTGGCTTAAGTGGTAGAGTGCTAGCCTTGAGCTGAAGAACTGAGGGACAGCGCCCAGGCCCAGAGTTCAGGCCCCATGACCTACCAAAAAAAAAAAAAAAGGAGGGGCTGGGAAGGTGGCTCAGTGGTAGAGTGCCTGCCTTGCATGCATGGGGCCCTGGGTTCAATTCCTCAGCACCACATAAACAGAAAAAAAAGCCGAAGTGGCACTGTGGCTCAAGTGGTAGAGTGCTAGCCTTGAGCTGAAGAGCTGAGGGAAAGCGCCCAGGCCCAGAGTACAGGCCCCACGACTGGACCCAAAAAAAAAAAAAAAAAAAAGGAGAAGGGGGGGAAGAAGAGGAAGAGGAGGAGGAGAAGGAGGAGGAAGAAAACAAATGAATGATCCATAGTCTTCAATACCACCAGGAGATGGCTACGTGTAAGCACTTGAAGATCCCTTGGATTTGGCAATAATGCAAACATGGAGAGTTCACGATGGCAGTATGAATGAAATAGTAGGGACAGAGGCAGGCCCTGAGGTCAGAAGTAAATTGGCAATTAGAAAGTAGAGCAAAGCCTAGCTTCTAAGAAGGCTGAGATCTGAGAATCAAAGTTTGAAGCCAGCCTGGACAGCCAAATCTGAGTCCAGTCTCTTATCACTATAACAAAAAGCCAAGTAAGTTTAAGCCCCAGTATGTGCGCACGCGCGCGTGCGCACACACACACACACACACACACACACACACATGAGAAAGTAGAGAAAACTGGTGTGAACTATACTGTCTTGAAGAATGAAAAAAAAAAGTGCCATGGAATCTAGAAAGATATCTAAGAATATATCTGAAGGCCCAGGTTCCTTTCTTCTCCTAGGAAACATATGGCTTGTGCTTACAGAAGTGTAATGCTGTCATTTCAGACTTACTGCATACCAGCATTGCTAAGCACTTTATACAGACCATCTCTCTCCAGTCTTACAATAAAAGTTCATAAAATGGGTCTCCTTTCTGACTCTATTTTATACACGAGGTCTCTGAAGACTAGAGAGGTTAAGCCTCAGGTCACCCGGCTTGTAAGTGATGGGACCAATATTCTAATCTGGACCAGTGTGCATGCATTGCCCAGATCCTATGAAGAACTGTTACTCGGTGGCCATGAGACCAAGTGTGTTCCTGTTTGTGAAGAAGGGGAGTAGCTGCACTGAGGATTCCTGGCCCCGGGGACCTGCCAGTAGAATGGGGAGTCCTCATGGGCTTTTGCTTTCTTATTGTCCATCTTCAGCCTTTTTCTACAGAGCAGAGACTTGTGGTATCTCCTAGAATTCCATCACAGTGCTGCCTTGCACTGTTGGGACAGCATGAGACATCTTTTCCAAGTCTCCCAGACCTTCCTGGGCTTTCCTTGAAGAAAGGCACACAGGACATTTTTCCATTCTGTATCTGATTCTTCAACCATTGGGAGGTTATTTCCCACATACAATCCATGGCTAAAGTGCAAGGGAGTTGTACCAATGTGAAAACCCAAATTCAAGACACTCACAAAAGGGATGTAAGAAAAAGTATACAAGGAGAAGGAAACTTCTTTCATGATTTAAGAAATGAATTAATAAGGTAACTTGAAAATCATATTACTCTGGTTCTAAATTAGTTTGTTATTTGCTGAAAGCTATTTTCAGAAAATGATATGTTTAACTTGTCCTGTGTACACCGAAGTCCAACTTTTTAATTAAACAATGCTTTTGCCAAGGTCTCCCCCTTGCATGGACTCCAGATGCATATTCAGAAAGTACTGTGTGAATAGCAGTGGATGAGCACACAGCCAACTAGTCAGTCTGTGTACTCACTTCAGCGACTGCCCCTTGACCAGATGAAATCTTGTTTTCACTCTTTCCCTAGACTGAAAGATTGTTTCACCTAGTCTCACAAGCTGTAAGACAACAGAAACAGTTGTACTTTATATTCTAGCTAGATATATTCCTAAGCAATATTAATTGATTCCAAATCTCTAGTTGCTCAATTGATACAAATTGATTCTGATCATTATAATTCTATAGCACTGCAGCTTTATAGCTATAAGGCTAATTGCTATAAATCTCCTTCCCATTGTCTCTGTCCCCCCACATTGCAAGACAGTACTAGTGGGAGGTGCACCCTGGCAGGTCACCTCACAGTGGTCCAGAAAAACAAAATACCAAGGAGAGCTTACCTTGCTCTTGATCAGATCATGGGGCCTGAAGCCAGAGAGCTGACGTGGAAACACAGGTCCCAGAATTAACAACAAAAGTGAAGCCGGGAAAATTTAGTTCCATAGAGATATTTATTAAGGCCTAGGTGTTAACTCTTGGGCTTGAACCACAAGTATGTGTTGGATGGGAAGTTGGAGAGCAACAGGAAGCAACTGGGCAGCTGGAGAGGGAAGAATGGGGGTGGGATTAGCCGTGCAGAAGATGCTCAAGAGAGATTTCAGATCAGGAGGCCCATGATCCAAATTGCTTACGACAGATGGCCTTCCTGGTGTTAGTCATCTTCCTAGAAATGCTGTACGTGTGGACTTTGTATGACCAAAACCTTTTCCTATCATGGAGATAACGTTTACCTTGCTCCCCTCTGTTGGCATCTGCATGGATGGCACAAAATCAGAAGCAGGTAAAGTTGTCTGGGTTACTTCACTGAATTGAGCCGTGTCAAGACAGTTGGACCGAACTACTGTAGTTTTTCCCTTTCCCACACAGAAAGAAGGCTCCATTTCATATAAGAATGTGTTGGATGAAACAAAAGAATTGATTAGCTCCTCAAATGCTCATCTTTGGAGTATTCACATGCCATTCTGATCACCTTCCGTGGTCTCATGTGTATCTCCAGGAAAACTGTGTCAGCATGGCCTTCGTGAGCTCCCAGCCGGCCTCCCCTTTGCGGAGCACTGTCGTGACTGACAGATTGCCGTGGCTCGGACCATGGTAATTTGGTGGACATTTTCTCAGAAGTGAATGAAATAAGCCTGTCATCTCAAGAAAAAAAAACAGCTGATAGAATTTGTTGCCAATGACAGAATTTGAGCTTTCAAGTGATAATTAGAATTTGGGAAGCTTGTATTTCCTCTGGTGAACTTGACAGTTTCTCAATAAAGACTTTTGTGATGAGTTCAGTAGTGATATTAACAAACAGCATGTTTTTATATTGTGTAAGGAAATGTGTTAGCATTTAGAAGATCTATAACATGAATGAATACCTATATTTCAATGTCCAGCGTATGATGTTACAGAAGCTACACATCTTGGTTAGGTGAAAAATCCATGGAAAGTACTGACAAAAATCCATATAATGTAATAAAATATGAGAGGTTAATTGATACTGCTTCACGTGTTGATTGCAGCCAGCCTTAAAGGAAATGTAACTTATTAAGTGTACAGTATTGTGAGGTGTTTTTTTGTTTGTTTGTTTTTCAGTACTGAGGTTTGAATACAGTACCTTGCCCTTGCTTGGCAGGTACTCTACTACGTAAGCCACGCTCCCAGCCTTTTTTGCTTTAAGTTATTTGCTTTCAAATAATGTGTCATATGTTTTTTTCCCTGATTGGCCTTGGGCCACACTCTACCTTGCCATGACCCCATGTAGCTGGGATTCCAGACAAGTATCACTATGCCTAGTTTTATTATTGTTATTATTACTATTATTATCATTATTATTATTATCATTATTAAGATGGGATTTCACTAACTTTTGTCCAGCGTGGCTTCAAATCTGGACTTTCCTAATCTGTTCTTTTCAAGTAGCTGGGATTACAGAAGGTGAACCACCATATCCAACAAGTATACCATACTCTTTGACAAGAATATCTGCAATCATGTCAAAAGACTATTAAAATACTATTTCCATCTACATATCTGTGGAAGGCCATACTTTTTGCTACATATCATAACCATATTTGCTCAAAGGGAATTTAGAAGCAGCTATGCAAATATAACTATAATTTATTATGCAATATTTTCAATACTTACACAATATTTTAAAGACCTAAAAAATGTAAAATCATGATAGTCTTCTTGCTATTTTTTTTGTGAAATTAGTTTTCATAAAAATGCACTGAAATGCAGTGGATTTATTGTTGTTTTGAAGTGAATATTTAAAAACAAGCTGGGCGCTGGTGGCTCATGTCTGTAATCCTAGCTTCTCGGAAGGCTGAGATCTGAAGATCGGGTTCAAAGCCAGCCCAGGCAGGAAAGGTCATGAAACTCTTATCTCTAATAAAACCACCAGAAAACCGGAAGTGGCGCTGTAGCTCAAGTGGTAGAGTACTATAGCCTTGAGCTGAAGAGCTGAGGGATAGCACCCAGGCCCAGAGTTCAAGCCCCATGACTGAAAAAATAAATTTAAAACATCCTCAGTTTTAACTCATTTTTAGTGTGACACATTTTGATAAATACAAACCTTAACAAAAGAAACTTGTGCCAGGCACTGATGATTCATACCTATAAACCTAGTTACTCAGGAGGCTGAAATTTGAAGATCATAGTTTAAAGCCAGCCTGGGCAGCAAAGTCCATAGAACTCTTTTCTAATTAACCACCAAAAACTAGAAGTGGAAGTATGGCTCAAGAAGTAGAGTACTAATCTTGAGTGATAACATTAAGGGACAATACCTAGGCTCTGAGTGCAAGGCAAGACCCAGTACTGGCATGAAAGACAGTCAGAGATAGAGGGAGAGGGAGAAAGAGAGAGGAGGGGGGAGGGAGGGAGAGAGAGAATTTGTTACAGGTTGTTTTTGTGGAGGGGTGTGTGTGTGTGTGTGTGTGTGTGTGTGTGTGTGTGTTTCTTTTGTGGAGGGGTGTGTGTGTATGTGTGTGTGTGTGTGTGTGTGTGTGTGTGTGTGTGTTTCTGCCAGTCCTGGGCTTTGGACTCAGGGCCTGGACACTATCCCTGAGCTTCTTTTTTGCTCAAGGCTAGCACTCTACCACTTGAGCCACATTGTCACTTCCAGCTTTTTCTGTTTATGTGGCACTAAGGAATCGAACCCAGGGCTTCATGCATGCTAAGCAAGCAATAAGCCACATTCCCAGCCCCTGCAGTCAGTTTTTAAGAATGTAAAGGAGAGGCTGGGGGTTTAGCCCAGCGGAAGGGTGCACGGCGCACGCAAGGCCCTAGGTTTGGTCCTCAGCCCTGGAAAAAAAAAAAAAGAATGTAAAGGAGCCCCAAGGCCAAAATTTTTGAGCATTACAGCTGTAGGGGATACATCCTGGCCTGGGGTAGAGAAGGCAGAGTATGCTGGACTGGTCAGATACGGGCCTTGCCCAGGGAGTAAGTAGTTGTCTACAATTAAGCAACTAATTCTCGTAAAGTATGGTCATGGGAGAAGCACAAAGTGATAAGGGAACCCAGGGGAGACTTCTAGAAGAATTAGTGCGTCTGCTGATTCTTAAAGGCTGAATAAGAGTCATTCAGGCTACTAATACTTGCACTAGAACCAGGTGAGCAGTCATCTGTAAAATCCTTTGGTTGTAGAAATGAGGAAGCGATGCTTAACTAGAACACAGGATGGAGGATGGATGGTGTGACACGGAGAGCAGATGGTGCAGCCAGAAGGCCTTGTTCTAGGGGAAATAGGTGTGTGGAGAGTTTGAAGGCAGGAGAGGGACAGTAGCTTGCAGTTAGATGAGAGCCCCTCTAAGACTCTAACACAGAGGATGGCACCCAGCTACAGTATGGCTGAAGGGGCGGAGTGATGTAGGTAGACTTAAAAGATACTGATGTATAGGGCAGGTCAGCACACTGAGTGTGATTAAGAAGGCAGATAGCATTCCCTGGCAGAAGGAACACAGGATGTGTAGGTTTCCAGGGCAGAAGGAGGAATCCCATTTGGTTCCCTTCCATGGGGCGCATGGGAAGAGTTGCCCAGTCAGCATTGGTTATGTGGTTCTGATGCTAAGCAGGAACAGCTGGACTGGAGACATCCACTGGAGAGTCCTACACATATAAATCATCACTGAAAGATGAGGGTGCTCACAGAGAGAGAACCAGAAGAGCAGACTGTCAGAGAGAGAGAGAGAGCCCATGGACAGTACCAATACTCAAGGGATAAGCAAAGAAAGGAGAGCATGCAGTGGTGGCTAAACAAAGATCCCACAGAATTAAGAAAACCCAATGAGGCCAAGGGAATAGAGGATTAAGAAAGGTTGGATTAAACAGGTCCATCAGTAAGTCTTCTGAGAAGGTGGTGTTGTTGTTGCTGTTGTTTGTCATGGGGCTTAAACAGTTCCTGAGCTTTTCTGAGGCAAGTGCTCTATCACTTTGAGCCACAGATCTACTTCTGGTTTTCTGGTGGTTAATAGGAGTTAAAAGTCTCACAACTTTTCTGCCCAGCCTGGCTTTGAACTGCAATCCTTAGATCTCAGCCTCTTGCATGGCTAGAATTACAATGTGAGCCACCAGTACCTGGCATCTGAGGAAAAAAATTTTTTTAACAACAAAGAAATTGTTGTTGAGTGTTCACTGTCCACACCACAGTGGGTCTGGACTAGTTGGCTCCCACAGGTTGAAAAATAAGAAAGAAAGGAGGTAGAGAAAGAGCAACAATGGCAGATGTGGAAAGGAGGAAAAAAGGGAGAGATGGAGTGATTGGCAAAGACTGTGTCTACAAGACGGAGCTAGTAGACAGAGAAGGCTGCATGTTCATGAGCAGAAAGGGGAAATCAATAGGATGAGATGTTCCAGAAGAGTCAGGAGGGCCAAGGAGCTGGGAGAAAGGTGGAGGGAGGCCATGTCTTCAACAGGAAACCAAGTTCTGTCAAAGCATGAGGTAAGAGCTCTAGCTGAAGAAATGGAGGATGGAATATAGTTTCATTCAAAAGGCAAGTACCATGGTGCCCAGAGTACTGTGTTGGGAGGGGAGCCAGGGGGTTTGGGAGCAAGGAGAAGCAGCATAGAGGGACCAAGCATGGCAAGGGGACATGGTGTTGAGGACATACAGAGAGCTGAGTCTGTATCAGACTTTAGACACTGGTAATTTAATTACAGCAATCGGATTTCTTTACACACGCTGCATTTCCATTACAACCTAAAATTTAGCCCTCGCCCATAGTGATTCTTAAAGAAACCCAGACATCATTTTCTGGCCAATTCAAATTATTGGTATATGTTTCCGTACTTCCTTTTCTATTCACCAGGTTAAATCTTCAGTTATGCCATTGCCATCAAGAGTGCCCCTATGTAGAAAAATCTGTTCATTAGGAATACATTTATTGCTTCATTGAGTTACCCATTCAAAATGCACAGAACCACAAATTAAATGTAGTGCTTTTCCATTTTTGAAAAAGGCCGATGAATGAGTACTGTTTTCTTGAATACACCATATTTGTCTCGCATAATTAACGGTCCACATTCATAGCTGACAGATGCCAATTCTTGCCGGGTTTGATCGTTGTTCTTCAGCGGTTGTTACGGAAACAGAGGCCTCCCAAGCCTTGGAACACCCCGTGTTCAGCACGAGGGAAATGGTGAGGCAGACACAATGGAGGCAGTTGTTTTTGAGGAGCAGCTGATGGGCCTCCACAATCTATTTAAGTCATGCACCATATGAAACAGTTTCTCTGTTGAAACTACCAAAGGAGATCTCTCAAGTAGCTTTGATAGATGAGTCATTCAATAACACTGGATTCCAGGTATATGACTTTGCATAACTGTCTACATATTTAAATATTTATTTAAACATTTAAGGCCTGGGTGTTTATTTCGGATATATACTTTAGTGTTATGTCATAATCTTCCTAGATTTCTAATCCTGATGAATTTAATTCCCATGTGATGAATATATGATAGCATAGACTGCAGTATAGTACAAGAGTCCTGATAAAGGGAAAGGCGCAGGCAATGCTGAGCAGATCTAATCTAGAGGGCAGGATTGCCTGATGCCTTTGGATTGAACAAGGCCATTTGAGCTGCTTGCTGAGCCTTTCCACATCTTGGCTCCCCGCTGTATCTTCTCTCTTCTGTTTTTATTTTTCCCATTGTCATCTCAGAGAAGCCTGGGCCCCATTCCTTAACTCATATAATGAAGTCTCCTGGAAATCATTGAGTCTGTGACAGAATAACAGCAAGACCCTTGTCCTCAGTGTCTACAACTCCCATCAGGCCTGGCCGCATCATCTTTGTTGGAAAGAGAAGCCCTTCCCTTCTCTCCAGTTGCCCCTTATCCATTCCACTTGGGTCCTGATGTATTCTGCCTCAGCCGCTACTCTTTTCCCATCCCAGATTTTTTGAGAGCATCCTGGAATCCCTTTCTACATTCGGGCCTGGACGGTAAGACATTGCAGCTGCTGCTGCATTTCAACTGAAAATAGGGTTCTTCCCTAAGAGCATTTCCTAGCTGGCCTGTGGGAGGGGTCTCCTCCCCAGGCAGGGAGAGCATCGTGGCCAACTCTTCTACAGACCTGCTCTTGTGACCATTCTCTCACTGCCTGCCCTCCATGTCCTCCTGGGTCAGCGGTATCTCTTAGGTCCTCAGAGCCCTGCCATCATCAAAGCCACTCCGTACTTTAGATCTTCAGTTCTTAAAGTTTCTCCAGCTAGTGACCTTCATCTCTATCCCTTCCGTCATCTGCTGCTTTCTTCGCAATAGCCTAGCTACAGAATTGTAGTCAGCATTACTATCATGAGCTTAGTATCCTTTTCTATTCATCCTCTTAGTTAGCAGAAAATAGAGTGTTATTCTGGTACTTAAATTCAGGGGATTTTAATGGAGGAAATGTTTACAAAAGGGTGGCAGGCTATTCGAGGGAAGCAGAAACTAAGGGTACACAGGGCTGTTTGGGGGAGTAATTTTAGAGTCCCAGGTACCTGGAATATTGTCCAAGAGGAGAAGCATATAAACCCCTTGCTCTCTGGAGAGGGGTGCAGCCAAAGGACCAAAGTGGAGCCCTTAAAAACTCAGGATCTAAGCTGGGAGCTGGTGGCGCATGCCTGTAATCCAGAATACTCAGGAGGCCAAGACCTGAGGATCATAGCTTGAAGCCAGCCAGGAAAATCCACGAGACTCTTACCTCCAATTAACTACCAAAAAAGCCAGAAGTGGAACTGTGGCTCAAGTGGTAGAGTACTAGCCTTGTGCAAAGAAAGCTGAGGAGCAGTGCCCAAACCCAGAGTTCAAGCCCTAGAACCAGCACACACACACGCACACACACACACACACACACACACACACACACACACACACACACACACACACACACACGTAGGGTCTACTATAATAGCTGCTCTCCAAGAAGATTTCATTGGGCTCCTGTTTGCACTCCTCTCAAGATGGAGAGTTTCGCTATTTTCTCTCATGGCTTTTCTTTTATTTTCAAATAAAGTTACTCTGTTTACCTTTTTTTAAAAAAAGTACAAGTTCTAGTGGCAATGTATGTATGGTCCGAGTCTAATGCAGATCCTGTAACACTCAAGTAGCTTTGACCCAGGTCTCCAGTCCCTTAGTCTGCTTTGATTTTTTTTTTCAGACTTTAAGACTCCGAGATACCCCCTCTTCTTTCCCTATCCAGCCTGGAGCCCATGGTCCATCATATTCTTACCAGTGCCTGTCACAAGCTCACCACAGGGCCCTGGCATCACCTCAAACCTTAGATCAGCCCAGCTTTCTACCTTCTTGCCACATGTGCAGGTTGCCGAGTAGCTGCAGTACACATGGTGTATAATACATCATCCCAGCTGGACCCCAGGGGCCAGGATTCCTCCGTTCTCGCAAGGAGATCTTCCCTCAGAAATTCTTTCATCTCTCTGCTACTTTCTCCAGGCTCCTCCTCCTCTGTCTTTCCTGCCACTCTCAGAAAATGACTTTTGCTTCCTAAAATTTCTCTAAGAAAATCGAAGGCATCAAAACACCAGGTATCCTCGACTACCTGCCTCCTCGGCAGGTTTACTGTGCACTGCTGATGTCCTGTTTCGTGCGCGATATGGATGAGGAGATGGAGGTTGTTTCAGAGCATTCACCATTGGCCTGCCACGCCCCTCCTGTCCATGTGGCATGGGTACTGTCTCCCCCTACCCCCACTCGGAAAATCTGCCTACCAGAGCTTTGTATTCTGCCTCCTCTACATCCCACTCTGCCATTCTCTTTTCTGTCTAAAGCTTTATGCCTAAACTGCATTCACTTCTCTACTTAGATCCAAATCCCCTTCAAATCCACTGTGATCGTGTTTCTGCTCCAGTAACTGCAGACACTGCTCTGGCTTGCCTTGGCGGTGACCTTTCGGTTGCTGAAGCCGGTGGGTACTTCAGCCCATCTCTTGGGGATCAGCCTCTGAGCCTGTCTTCTGAGCATGCTCCTTTCCTTTGACAGCCCTGTCCTTCTTGCTTTCAGGACCAGTTTTCAACTCTTCTTCTCTTAAAGGAAGTTGTGTTCCTCAGAATTCCGACTTAGGCTGCCTCTCTTGTTAGTCATTAAAACCTCAGTGCCTATAAAAGGTGCTCAGTCACTATCAAATTATGCATGCAAATCCAGCTGTTGGTTTCTAATTCAAGCCATGGACTCCAAAGTTGCCAGAAGGAGCAAAAACTTTTTCGAGGGGTCCATGCATCTCATTGTAAGTGATGAATGACTTAGCTGCAAGTGGAGTCCGCCGGGGTGAGAGGGAGAAATCGTAAGAGCTCATTTGAAAAATGAAAGTGGCTGTTTGCTAGCCACAGAAATGGTGCCACTGTCTCATTCAAAATGCACTGAAGAGATTACTTAGCAGCTGTCTCTCAACACTCATTTCATTTTGCTTTGTAACTCTCAGCAGAGAATCTGGAAAAAAAATAATAATAATGGTAATATGCCAGAGGTTGGAGGCGTGGCTCAGTGGGTAGAGTGCTAGCCAATGAGCAAAAGTGTCAGGTACTGAGTTTGAATCCCAGTCTCAGGCCTAAAAAATAAAATTGCTTTTAAAGAAAAGAAATAATAATTATGCCACACCATGGTCTCCTAGATTAAGGAATGTCTGTAGTTCATAAAACAAATCTTTAAAAGGCAACATGTGTTCCATGACTATGGAAAAAAGAACATCACAACGTTTCTTCCCCCTAGACGTTCTTGATGGAACATTGTAGCCTTTGCCCTTCCCTGTGTCTTAGCAAAGTTTCTCCGAGTACATGCTCTGTTCTCAGAATTTTAGTCAAACCCTAGTCATCTTCATCTTCAAGGCCACTTTGGAAAAGAATTCAAAAGAGATAAGTAAATGTCACAAGGAATATATTGAATTGTCTATCCAATAAAAATTACATTAACTAGATGACTCTACCAACTTGTCTGCCTGTCTGTCTATCAATTTATCTATCTGTCATCTATAGAAGCACAAGTCTACGACTTAGTCTCTGACAGGTAAGGTGTATAGCTAATGTGACAGTTACCCAGATTCCTCAGGTTGTCCACAGTTCAATTTTAAAGCACTGTAGTATTTAAACAAGACCATGAGTCAAGAAGGTGAGATTTTGGTCACTGGCTTATGCATCCCTTTGCCTCGTTTTCCTCCAGACTCCCTGATGCCTGGCCTCTCCTCCCCTTGTCTCAGATGCTTGCTGCCTCCTACAGAAGCTGCAGTGTCCTTAGTCCATGGCTGAGAGTTTGCATAGAAGCCAAGCATCATTTCAACGACTTCCTCAAGCTTTTCCATTTTGTTAGTTCTTACATTACACACATAATATGCTCTCCTCAAAACACTTTGTATCTGGATGCTCGTGATTTGCAGATAGGCCTTCATTCCCTAGGTTCCAACCCTTCCCCCGCCCCCCTGCCGCCATACTTACCATCCATCTCCATGCACGCGACTCAATAGCACCCCAGATTTAACATAGCCCAGTGTGCTTCTTCCTACTAATTCACGATATGGAATAGCCATCCACCTACTACTGTCTCAAGCTAAAAACTGACCAAAAGTCTCCCTGGAGAAACTCCCTTTCCTGTATTGGCCCTTGCTGTAGTTTAGGTCTAGAATGGCCCCCAGAGACAATGTGTTAAAGACTTAGTCCCCCACCTGGCACCATCAGAAAGTGGTGGAAAATTCACTGGAGGTACATCCTCAAAAGGGATTGTGGGACACGGGTCTCTTCCTTCCTCCCGGTAACAAGGCAAGTAGCTTTGCACCACCACATGCTAACCATATGCTAACCATCATAATGTGTGGCTTCTCCATGGGCTCATATCCATGGGTCCAACCATAGATTGAAACCATGAGCAAAAACAAACTTTCCCTCATTTTAAGTCAGTTATCTGAGGTCTTTTGTTACAGTTATGGTAAAGAGACTCACACAGCCTCCATCATCAAATACCCTTGGTTCTGTGTTGGTACCAACTCATCCCCATGCTTCTCCAAGTGTGGCTGGCAGCTTGGTACTGATCCGTGTGTGAACTGTTGATTCCTGGCACATGGCAAGCTAGGTAGAGAACTTGGGAGAAGTAAATGTTTTATGGTAATTTGGCATTGGTGTGCTAGCCAAGGTCACAGGGGGACTTGTGAAACATTCACTATGGATGAGCTCCTGGGGTGACCTCTGTGGTGCAGGTTAGGTGATAAATAATCACAGCCTACAGGGCCCACGCTACAACCTACCATATTTACGGTTGGTTGTCAACTGCACCCTAACAGTATATAAAATCCATGAAGGTGTAAAGCATTTATATTTAATAAAGACCCAAGGAGTTCATGTTGGTTTCCTGAATTCTGTTTGTAACTGTCACAGATACTGGTATGCTAAAATCAGTGTGGAGATGCTACCACTAATGAACAATGAAACCATGAAAATCTATAGGCTATTTACTTACAGAGGTTAAGTTAAAAACCACAAGAGTTGGGCATCCATGGCTCACACCTGTAATCATAGCTATTCTGGAGGCTGAGATCTGGGGATTGGGATTGCGGTTCAAAGCCAGCCCAGGCAAGAAAGTGTGTGTCACTTATCTTCAATTAACCACAAAAAAGCCAGAAGCTCAAGAGGTAGAGCACTAGTCTTGAGCAAAAGAAGCTCAAAGACAGACCTAGGCCCTGAGTTCAAGCTCCCAGACCAGCAAACATTTTTTAAGGAACAAATGCTGGATGAAAAAGCTGATTGTACATGTTTAGTATTTGACATATAAATATTAGGACTTTACTAGACTTTTTCATAAATAGCATTCTAACTTCCCATAGCTAAACTCTTTATACAGTTGGAGTGAAATAGTAGAGAAAATTTGTGCTAAAAGTATCTACCTAGAGCTGGGCATGGCCGTTCATACCTGCAGTCCTAGCTACTTGAGAGGCTAAGATCAGTGGGATGTGAGTTTAAAGCCAGCCTGGGAAGAAAAGTTCATGAGTCCCCCCCTCTTCCCCCCAGCCATCTCAACCAATAAAAAGCTGAGTGTGGTGGCACACTTTTGTGATCTCAGCTATGCAGGAAGTATAAATAGGATGATCACAGTCCAGGACAGCCCAGGCATAAATGTGAGACCCTATTTAAATATAATATACAAAAGGTTATGGGCATGGCTCAAGACTCAAGTGGTAGAGTGCCTGCCTAGCAAGTTCAGAACCCTTGAGTTCAAACCACCAAAATATATATGCATGTATGTATGTGTGTATATATGTAAATAGGTATATGTGGATGTACATATGTACATGTAAACATATTTACATATATTTATTGATACACATTTGCATATATATTTGCATGTGTTTATATATGTATATTTACATGGAAATGTTGGGTAAATTAGCAGCAAAGAAGGTAGACACGCTCCTTTCCCTTGCTACCATCACTCAACATATTCGGATACCAGCTAATGAAATGGAAGAATTAATTCACAGAGCTGTGAAAGCTAGAATCGTCTTTTCTCATTGCAGTGATCATTTCAGCCATGTTCGTGTTTATGAGTAATTTGAATGTGGTGCTGAGGTGGAAGGGGAGGTTTTCTCCAAGTTCTTACTGATCCACATAGCTAGATCTTGACTGTAGGAAATGAAGGACCGCATCATGAGCACATGTAACTTGGAGTTCAAACGCTGTGCAGAGTCTGTCCTGATGGTAAGATGGTGATATGTAGCGTCACCCTGATGGAGGAGCTTCTGCTGGAAGGTAAATTGACATACTGTGCATATGACAGTCCTGAAAAGGCAGGGTGGAAATAAATGATGGGCCTAGTGTTGTGCTGAACAAGGTGAATGAGGCGAAGGCTCGTGCATGCAGGTTCCTCTCTCGGGTTGTGTGGTCCTGCTGGGGTCTGATGAGAATCAAGGAGCAAAGCATGGGGAGCATGGGTGTTAGAGAGCAGCCCTTCATGCTTCTGCAAAATCAGAATACAGATATGAAGGGGACATGTGGGGTTCTTATTCAGCAGGCAGCTTCAGATTTGGCACCATCTGTATGCTGCCTCAAGAGAAAGAGATGTGGTATGCTTTTCAAAGGCAGATAGAATCAAAGAGCAAAGCAAAGGATAAGCCAGGCAACAGTGGTTCACATCTGTAATCCTAGCTACTCAAGAGGCTGAGATCTGAGGATCGTGGTTCGAAGCCAGCTCTGTGAGATTATCTCCATTAACCACCCAAAAGCTGGAAATGGACTTGCATCTCAAGCAGTAGAGCACTAGTCTTGTATAAAAAAGTGAAGGGTCAGCACCTAGGCCCAGAGTTCAAGCCCCAATACTGGTCCACACGCGTGCGCACGCGCACGCACACACACACACACACACACACACACACACAAATTGTCAATGACACAGGTGACAGGGCACCTTTGTGCAGAGCTGTCACCAAACTCCTCCAACTTTGACAAAGCATTTTGAATCTTATTTTCCACCAAAGGTAGACCTTAGCCTAAAAGAGTTCATGGATTTAGAATTCATTTTTTTCTTCCAAAGATAAATGGAACTATTACTTACAGGATATATTACTGAAACTGATTTCTATGAGGATTGAAGGAATTTGAAAACATAGTTGCATTTATTCTGTTTTAGATAAAACTGAGCCCACTGAAATTACTCTAAACTCCCTCCTTTTATTCTCATCTGTGAGGCTGGGGTTTTTTTTTTTTTTTTTTTTGGTTGTTCATGGAGCTTGAACTCTGGCCTTAGGCACTGTCCCTCAGCTCTTCAGCTCAAGGCGAGTGCTCTACCGCTTAAGCCACAGCACCACTTCTGGTTTTCTAGTGGTTTATTGGAGATAAGAGTCTCATGGACTTTCCTGCCCAGGCTGGCTTTGAACCATGATCCTCAGATCTCAGCCACCTGAATAGCTAGGATTACAGGCATGAGCCACCGATGCCCGGCTGATGCTGTTTTTTTTTTTTAACTACTTCTTCTTCTGATTATTATTATTACTAAAATAAACCACAGAAACACTTTAGATATATGTTATTCACTGCACATAGTGATTTTACCTTGATTAGATCAACTGTCAAACAGAGAAGAAGTCAGTTTGTGACATTAAAAACCTAAAGTATTTATATACACTGTGTTCATTCAAAGTATAGGTACAGACACTTAAGATAGGGAATCATTTTCTTCCCACAGTGTGCCTGGAATTACTCACCTACATACTTCTATATACGAATTAATAACGTATAATTTTTATACTTTTTCCTCTATATTATGCTTGCCCTGGAAATATTTATTGCAATTAGATTTCCTGTTTGTTGCATTAATAATGCAAAACCAGAGCCTTTTCTATCCTTTTTACTTCATTTTTCTAGTAATTTTCCTTTCCAGTACTGGGGCTTGAACTTATGACCTTGTGCTGCCAGTTGCTTTTCTTAAAAAAAAAATTTATTGTAAGGGTGATGTACAGAGGGGTTACGGTTACATAAGGTAATGAGTGCAATCACGAGTACATTTCTTTTTGAACAGTGTTGCCCCCTCCCTCATTTTCTCTCACTTCCTCTCCCTCTCCCCTCCCCCAAGTTGTAAAGATCATTTCCAACCTAGTGTCTAGTGAGTATCATTGTTACATTGGCTCACCCTTTGTCCCACCTTTTCTGTGATTCCAGTTCCCTTCCCCAAATCAGATGAGTTATATGCAAGACAATGGGTACAGATCAAAAGCAGTGTCAACAGTGAACAAGCCGAGGGGGACAAAAAAGAATGAAAAAAGAAATAACTGAAAACAGTACACTTAAAAAAACCCTCTTGCTGGGTGCCGGTGACTCATACCTGTAATCCTAGCTACTCAGGAGGCTGAGATGTGAGGATTGCAGTTCAAAGCCAGCCTGGGTAGGAAAGTCCATGAAACTTTTTTTTTATTATTGTGAAAATACTGTACAGAGGGGTTACAATTACGTGGGCAAGATAATGAGTACATTTCTTATCAAGCATTGTAGTCTCCTCCTTGCTTCCCCTTCCCATCCTCCCCCCGACCCCCACTCAATCCGCACCCCCCCACACACACCAAAGTTGTAAAGTTCGTTTTCAACATAGTAACTTGTACATCTCATTGTTGCAATGGGTCCACCTGTGTCCCTATTTAAACAATTTGTTTTTCCCCTTCCCCTCCACAAATTATACCAACATCAAATACAGTGAAAGCAAGGGTTATACTGTGGGGGAGGGACATACAAAGATTATAAGAAATAATCTTATAAATGTGTTAAAAACAATCGCATGAAAGAAAAAAAAACATTTGAATACATATCTTAGGGTTCATTTCCCTAACATCAACTTATCTGACCTTTTCTGCTTGACTCAGACATATACTAGTTATTGCAAATAAGAGAAACCATGGGACCTATGTTTCTTTGGGCCTGGCTTACTTCACTTAATATAATTTTTTCCAAGCCTTTCCATTTTCTAACAAATGGGGCAATGTCATTCTTTCTGATGGAGGCATAGAATTCTATTGTGTATATACACCACATTTTCTTGATCCATTCATCTACTGAGGAGCATCTGGGTTGGTTCCATATCTTAGCTATAGTAAATAATGCTGCATTAAACATAGTCATGCTGGTAGCTTTAGTGTGGTCTTGTTTGTGAACATTTGGGTAAATACCCAAAAGTGGGATTGCTGAGTCATAAGGGGAACTCTATGTGGAGTCTTTTGAGGAACCTCCATACTGCTTTCCAAAGTGGTTGAACAAGTTTACACTCCCACCAACAATTCAGTAAGGTTCCCTTCTGTCCACATCCCCACCAGCATCTGTTGTTATTAGAGTTCTTGATTTTAACCATTCTAACTGGGGTGAGGTGGTATCTCAATGTTGTTTTGATTTGCATTTCTTTTATGGTTAGGGAGGTTGAGCATTTCTTCATGTGTCTATTGGCTATCCTTCTTTCCTCTTCAGAGAAGTTTCTCTTTAAGTCTTTAGCCCACTTATTTAATGGGTAGTTGTTTCTTTGAAGATTTGTTGTTGGGGGATTTAATTTTTTGAGTTCCAGGTATATTTTAGATATGAGACCCTTGTCCGATGTATGGCTAGTGAAGATCTTCTCCCAATCTGTGGGCTTTCTATTGATCTTGCTAGCTATGTCCTTTGCCATGCAGAAGCTCTGCAATTTCATGCAATCCCATTTGTCCAACCTTTCTTTGATTTGTTGTGTTTCTGGGTCTCTATTAAGAAAATTTCGGCCTGTGCCAAGGAGACCTAGGGTTTCTCCTATTTCATCCTGTAATGTTTTCAGAGTGTCCGCTTGACTCTGAGGTCTTTGATCCATTTGGAGTTGATTCTGGTGCAGGGTGATATATAAGGATCTAGCTTTAGTTTTCTACAAGTAGTTAACCAATTTTGCCAGCACCATTTACTGAAGAGGCTGTCTTTCTCCCATTCTATTTTTTTAGCTCCCTTATCGAAGATTAGATGGCTATAGGTCTGTAGGTTCATTTCTAGGTTTTCTGTTCTTGTGCCAGTACCAAGCTGTTTTGATTATCATGGCTTTATAGTAGAGTTTGAAATTTTGTATTGATATTCCTCCAGCACTGTTCTTTCTGTTGAGGATCATTTTTGCTATTTGGGGTCTTTTATTGTAAGTCCATGAATCTCTTATCTCCAATAAACCACCAGAAAACTGGAAGTGGCGCTGTAGCTCAAGTGGTGGAGCGCTAGCCTTGAGATGAAGAGCGGAGGGACAAAGCTCGGGCCCAGAGTTCAAGCCCCATGACTGGCCAAAAAAAAAAAAAAAACAAACCCCTCTTGTTTCCATTTCTTGGAGTTCATTTCGATAAGCATCATTTTCTATGGTTATATGCACATAGGCATTGAGCCATTGTGGTCCTCTGCTAAGAATATTCTAGACATATTCTAGTTACTACAGATGAGGGAAACCATGTAACCTGTGTTTCTTTGGGTCTGGCTGACTTCACTTAATCATTTTTTGCTCTAGCCGATGCTCTGCCACTTGAGCCACACTTCCACTTCTGGCTTTTTTGCTAGTGAGTTGAAGGTGGAAACTCATAGACTAAAACTCATAGACTGGCTTCACAATCCTCACATCTTAGCCTTATGAGCAGGTAGGAGTTAGCAGTACTAGGCTTAGTAATTTACTACTACTACTACACTATTACTACTTTGGCAGTACTGAAGTTTTAACTCCTGTCCTCATACTTACTAGGCAGGCATTCTTAACTGCTATGCCTCCATTCCTGTTTTCTGCTGGTAATTTTTGAGAGTTCCGTTATACAGGCACATTCCATCTCTTTTAGGCTTCCTAGTAGCGAGGATAACAGGCCTGGCCCACCTCATCCAGCTCTTCACTGAGAAGAGATTTCATCACCTTTTCTACTTGGGTTGGCTGAAGATCCCCGACACCACAGCCACCCGTGTAGGTAGGATTACATAGATGAGGCACCGGCACCTAGCTACTCTTATTAACTTTTACAGAGAATCAGCTTACAGTGGACTGGAAATTTACAAGAAGTAGTCTTTTTTCACAAATTTTATGTAGCATTGCCTTATATGACTTAATAGTACATAGAATTTTCTTCAAAACATATCACCCTGAAAATAGTTATGTATCTTACAAAAGAGCTCCTACTATGAGACATACTTTCAGTTACTTTATTCCAAATGGAAAATAGTACTTGAAACCGTTAAGGAGGTAACCTGAGAACATAGGCAAGTGAAGGAGGAGGAAAAAAAGGGAGAAGGAAGAGGAGGAGAAGAAAGGAGGAGAGGAAAGGAAAGAGGGAGGGAAGGAAAGGAAGGAAAGGAAGGAAAGGAAGGAAGGAAAGAAGAAAGGAAGGAAGGAAGGAAGGAAGGAAGGAAGGAAGGAAGGAAGGAAGGAAGGAAGGAAAAGAAGGAAGGAAGGAAGGAAATGAAAGAAAAAAGGAAAGAAAGAAAAAGCAAGCATTTAATCAAGGTCTTAGGCTTAGTTTTACAAACCCATTATTTTAAATATTCACTATGACTATAAATAAGCTTTTAAATCATTCAAGAAAGCAACACAGTTAGTGGTCACATACTGGAGATCACAACTATTGCATCTCGAATGAAAAAAAATAATTAAGACGTTAATGTAAATAGCCCAAAGTGGTTGTCTCAGTCCCTTTTGTCATTGCTGTAATAAAGTACTGGAGACGGGATTCCATATAAGGAAAGGAGGTTTATTTGGGTTCATGGTTCATGAATAGTCCCAAGTTTGGGTAGCTACATCCGCCCACAGCCCCATGCTGTATCATGTGACAGGGTGGCACTGTGTGATGGGGTGCATGTGAGAGCTGCACATTCCAGACACCAGAGAGACCAAGTGTGTATGGGGGCCTCGCTCAGCAGCAGACTGTGTCCTAAGAACAAGGTCCGTCACACAGCACCCCCACCATCAAGATGGGCCATCATCTTTTCTGAGTGTGGTTCCCCTGGACCTAATTTCCTTCTGGTGGGCCCACCTCCTAGGGGTTCCTTATCTCTCAGTACAGTCACCGTGGGACAGGCACCTGACTCTTGGCAGACAAATCAGATCTAGACCATAGTTGTAACTTAAGGGTAAAATTTCTTGTATCAGTCCCAGGTGTGGACCCAAAGTCATGTATTTCAGGATTTACCAGATATGGTGATGATGCATTGTGGGTAAGAGTTAGTGATCACAAAGTGACTCCAGCACTAATGGGAGCATTTATAGGGAAGCATCTGACAAGGGTCACCTCAAGAAGCATGGTTGTAGCCGGGTGTCAATGGCTCACGCCTGCAATCCTAGCTACTCAGGAGGCTGAGATCTGAGGATCAAGGTTCAAAGCCAGCCCTGGCAGGAAAGTCCGTGAGACTCTTATCTTCAATAAACCTCCAGAAAACCGGAAATGGCTCTGTGGCTCAAGTGATAGAATGTTAGCCTTGAGCTAAAGAGCTGAGGGACAGCGCCCAGAGTTCAAGCCCCATGACCGACCAAAAAAAAGGAGCATGGTTGTGGAAAAAGCAGTTGTGGGTCTGTTCTGAAGCCATTGTTCCTACATCAAACCATACCCTTTTATGTTCTGTGTGGGGACCGAAGACTTCTCACTAGATTTTCTCTCCTGAGGCAAAGAGAACACAGGACCATGTCCACTTGCTCTGCTTTGACAGTCACCCCAGAAACACGTCTACACGCTGGCTGTCAGCAGCCAGGTCTGACTTCCTAGTTTTTCTCACGCTCCACTCCATTGAACAGCTCGGATTCGCTTTCCAGCCCCCTCCTCAGTAGTCTGCGCTCCAGCTTTCTCTGACCCTCCTGCAGTCTTGTGAGTTCTCATGACCTTGGTCTCTTTCCTTTGTTTCTTCTGCCCTAAGGATGGTAGAGGCTTCATAAAATGACCCTCCAAAGGTAGAGGTCACCTTTTTATTATTTTTTTATTAGCTGCAGAATTTCCCTTTTGCCTTTTTAGTCCTCTAATTCCTGGTATGAAACTCTCTCTCTCTCTCTCTCTCTCTCTCTCTCTCTCTCTCTCTCTCTCTCTCTCTCTCTCTCTCTCTCTCTCTCTCTCTCTCTCTCTCTCTCTCTCTCGTTCTCTCTCTCTCCTAAAGTAACTACTATCACCTCTGACTTCCTGACTGGATCTTAGCCGACATAATAAATTGTGCCAGGTGTTCTGGGAGTGGTTTGGTAGCATCGTGTGCCCTGAATGCCATACGGAGCAGCTTGCCAATGCAAAATAGAATGTTAGTAATCTGTGTCATGCAGTGACATCACGATTAATCAGACTGTCCCCTGGGGTTGATGGTGATGAAGTACCTGAAGCAGGTAACTTGCCGGACCATGTGGCCACTGGGAGTAACAGTGACAGTGGTCGTATAGTGTTGGTCATGAGAAGGAGTGGGGATGGGTTGGCTTGTTCCACCCCTACTGCCATGTTGTAAGAAAAATGACAAGCCCACGTCCAAGCACACAGCTCAAGACATGCGCTGAGTCTCACATTATTCATCTCCACTGTCACCAACCCACACTTTTCACAGCTGAAGGTGTGCCAGACTCCCAGCTGCCATTCTTCCTAGCTTCTGATCCATTGCTTAAACAGTGACCAAAGACCCTAACACCTCCAACCACACCATATTACACTTGAAATCAAGTCTAACCCATTCAACCTCTTCTCCAGCCGTTTTCCTCTGCTTTATGAGCTCATCTTTCTAGCTTGCTCTGGCTCCGGCCCATGTTGTTCTTGTTTCTCAGACTTCAGTTTCCGGTGTACATGTGACTTCTCACTATGCCTATCTTTGATTCCCAAACTTCCCACACCCTCCTAGAGCAAACTCGCCACCCTTTCCGCTAGTGACTGTGATGTTGTGTAGTCATTTCTTTCTTAGCACATTCACAACCTAGTTACACAGGTGTGTATTGTCTCCTTTGTTGTTATTTATATTTTGTTTACTTGCCTTCCTCATCAAACTGCACTCCACAGGGACAGAGACCTGTCTTATTAACTACTGTATTTCTAGGATATAGTACCAGTATCTGTCACATAGTAGATGACCAATAAATATGGTGTTGATTGAGTAATCCTGAGAAATAATTCTCCCTCAGTTAATTTACACTTTTAATTATGAAACATTTTAAATATCCAGAAAATAGAACATACAGATACCTGCCAAACAACAGATTTGGACATTTTGTCCTCCTTAAGTCCCATTGAGCTTTCTTCTGTCTGTCTGTCTCTCTTTTTCATGTTTCAAGAAATGGAATGTAAAATAAAAATTTTTCATTTTTAAATTCAAAATCATTAGGGTAAATTATATTATGTGTTCTCATTGATATTTTAATGACTAAGGTCTGTCTGTCTTCCACTCATGATACAGATTTGTGAGTACCCTCATCTATCTACCTATTGATCTTTTAAAAGAACTACCATTGTTTCATTTATTTTCTCTATTGTGTTTTCATTTTCTGCTCATTGGTTTTTTTTTCCTGTAGTATTTATTATTTCTTTGTACTTATTAGAGTTTACTTGGGTTTTTCTTCGGCCTTAGGGTCATTAATTTTAGTCTTATTTTCATTTTTATTTGTTCTTTTCAAAGGTAGACATTTAAAACTCTTTCCTTCTGTGTTAACCAACTGTCATTGTGACAAAATACCCAGGAAAGTTATCAAAAGAGGATTTATCTGAGATTGCAGATTCAGAGGTTTCTGTCTGTGGTCAGCTGGCTCCACTTTTCTGTACTTGATAAGGCAGAGCATCATGGGAAGAACCACATGGTGGTAGAAAGCTGCTCACCTCATGGCAGCCGGGAAGCAAAGACAGAGAGACAGAGGGAGTGGCTGGGTAAGATACAACCCTTCTAGACATGCTCCCAATGACCTGCCTCCTGTAACTAGGCCCACCTCCTACCGTTCCCACCATCTCCCAAGCCCATCCTATTCCGAACCCAACAAAGGATGAAACCATTGAAGAGGTCAAAGCCCTCAGGGTCCAGTCACTTCTCCTAATCCTGTCCTCTGAATGTTGCTACATTAGGGCCATACCTTCAGCACATGAATTCAGGGGCCACACCCCTAACTTAGACAGAACACAACACTGTCTTAAGCACTGCTTTAACAGCAGCCAACAGATTTTGATAGATTGTGTTTTTCTGTTGTCTTCCAGTTTGGAATTCTTCTACCCATAGGTTAAGAAATATAATTTTAATTGTTCAGTGTTTTTTTAGTTTATGCACATGGTTACAGGTAATTTTTCCTGTTCAATAGTTTTTGAAAGTTGTCCAGTTTTTAAAATTATTTTTATTACTAATTCTATTTTATCTTTTTCATTTTAGTCCTTTTGGATTTATTGTGAACTCTCCTCTTTTTGACATTCCCCTGTCTGTCTTGGTGAGTGTGATATGAGCACTTGAATGGATAACAAATGTCTGTTAGGTGTCAGGAATGGGCCCTGTAAGTGTCTTTTAGGACCAGATGGTTAATGGTGTTTTTAGCCATATTGTTGTTACTGATTTTCTGTCTCTGTGTTCTACCATTTATCAAGAGAAGAGTATAAAAATAGCCAGCAACAATAGTGGATTCCTCTGTTTCTTCTTTTAGCAGTTGCAGTTTTTTGCTATATATAGTTTTAAAATTCTGTTTTTAGCTACATATTAGGATTGTTAAGGATTCTTGATTAATTATCCCCCCTGTTAACCTTAGGAAATCTTTTTTAGCTTTGCATTTCTTCAGTGATGTTGGTATAAGCCCTCCTTTCTCAATGATGGTTTTTTGCTTTTATAATTAGTCTGTCTATATCTTTATATTTCAAGTGGACCGCCTATAGTTGGATCAGCATGTTTATCCTTTCTAACAGTCTGTGGTTTTATTAGTGTTCAGCATCCTTATCCTTGATAAGGTTGGGTTCAGTTCTACCATCTTCACAATTATTGTCCTGTTTCTACTGTCTTTTATTTTCATTACTCCCTTTCTTCCTACTTTCTATCTCAACTTTTCCTGCATAGCTAGGATGACAGGTTTATATCACTATACCTTTGTTATTGGGTGACATGGAATCTCACTAACTTTTGAGACCTATTCTGGACTCAAACTGCCATCTTCCGAAGTAGCTGAGATTACAGGTATGAGCCATCGGACCTATCTGGTGATACAGTCTTGAGGCAGAGTTGCTCCTTCTTTGTTTCTTCTTAAGACCTTCATATGATTGCGGCCCACCCACATTGCAGCAGTCAGTCAACACTTTACCCCAGTTGCTTCAGTGTTAATCACACCCAGAAATTTCCCTCATAGCAATATGTATTTGTCTGGTGCTAGACTGGCCATAGCCTAGCCCAGTTAACACATAAAACCATCTTTCTTGATTGTTACATTTCCAATTAAACCATCAAATCAGTCCAAACTATAATCTTAGGGATATTCTCAGGGAATTTCCTCACCATTGCTCAAAACTCAAGTCTACAGCTCTCTAAGTGGTATTAATTAAAAAGGATTTCATAATGCAGTTCCTCTAATTATGATATTAGTGCTTCTATTAAACTCAAAATTTGCTAAGGGCTCTTTTCTTAAGCACAACCCAGCATCTGTGGGGCAAAAACATAATTAAGAACTTTAATGGCAAGTTTTCAAATGTATACTTAGATTTTGAAGCCCTGATATTTTGAGATGTGTCTGTGCTTTCATTTCCACCCTTTGAATTACTGGAATGTGCTCTGGTGCTTTTCAGTGGCCCTCTGAGGAAGACATTGGCATGGGGTTTTGATGGCTACAGTCCAGGCCCAGAACTTCATTTCTCATTCAGCCTGGAGTCCTTCATGGTAGGGAAAAGCTTCAGGCTGTCTGTACAACAAAGTGAAATGAACCCACAGTTTAACCTCATGTCCTGACATTAGCTGTAAGAGATCAGAAAGGTAGACGGGCTGATGGAAGGAGGTGATGCTGGTCAAGATGCATTGTACACATAAACTGACATGTTGAACTGAAACCCCTTTGTCCAACTAGTCAAAGGTAATAAAAGGCAACTTTATATTTAAAGAAGAAAGTGGACAATGTGGAAAGTCCTCTTGGCTTATTGTAAGCACTGCTTTTAGTAGAGGGCATGGCTTCAAGATGGCAGTAGTAGCATTTCTTTCTATGAAAAAAAAATGGAATTTCTACTAAGGCCCTCAAGATCTAGAAAGCCTGGAGTTCTTTATAGCTGGCCATAGGACTGGGTCATAAACCCAGAGACCTGATGTTTCTCTTCTACTTAGGAAAGTCACTTTCTTCTTCTCTTTAGCCTCTATTTCCTCATCTGGAAAGTGAGAAGAGTGAGGGATTTCTGTAGTCCCTTGAAGGAGAACATGACTGTGTACCTAGTTCTGGAGAGGGTGTTAGAATGTGGAGCAGGGTGGGCAGGTTCACAGCAGCCTTTCTCCCAGCCCTAGAGGGGCTGGTGGTAAGTGGATCTGATGAATCAACACAATTTCCTTAGCAGACAAGTAGAGCGTGGTAGCAGAGAAGCAACAGAAGAAGAAAGAAGACACAAGAAGGTCTTATCTCAGGATGTTATTTCCATGATGCTTCAGAGACTGTGGCACCAATAAACCAAGTCCAGGATTATCTTACACCTATAGTTTAATTCCAAGTTTGGAAAACTTATTTTTTCCCCTTCTACCTAGAAGCTGTTTTTAGGAAAACTTCCATATGGGGTTATACTTATTACCAAAGAGTGTCAAATAGTCAGACCATGCAGTCATGAGGAAGCTGCCACTGAGGAATGTACAGACCTGGATCCGTTGGCATCACTTCTACTGCCCAGAACTTGACTTCCATTCCTTTTGTATAAGCTCATGTTCTGTAAGCCCTTTATATGCTAAATGCTTTTCCTTTGTTGGCCATCATTGTCAAGATGATTTTGTCCAAAAGGAATTTTCTCTCAGCTGTCAACTGCAGGCACTAGGAAGTAGGCAAAAGCAGGCCCAGGTAGGGGTGTGTGTGTATGTGTGTCTGTGTGTCTGTGTCTGTGCGTGTGCACGTGCATGAGCACATGCTGAAGATGAGACACTGAGATGAATACCTGCTGACATAACATACTTCTTACAGAATTTTCTGGAAAAAAAAGGGTCTGAAGAAGAAAATAACCAACTATATTCTCACTGAACTAAAGATCATTATTTTTAGTATTCTGGGTTTTATTCTTTTCTGTTGCCAAGTATTCTTTGCGGTTCAAATAAGCGAGAGTCTTATGTCCTAGGCTCTTCAATCATTTTGTAAACTTTGCTTTACAGGTAACCTTACAATAAACAGACATCTCTGCGTTTCCACATTTGTTCTGTAGAAGTTCCTAGATGGTGAGGTACCACTCTCTTGGAAGCTGTGAACTTATTCTTTTTTGTTGTTGTTGTTAATCATTTTTATGGTTCTTAAACTTTCTCGCCCAGTTGCCTGCCTCACAAATTACACTCCGCTAGCAAAGTATGCTCTACTGTGTCTGTGCTAATGATGTAACAGGATTTATTTTTCAAAGCATTGCAAATCTAGTAAGGGGAAAAATAGTATCTCATGTTTTATTTTAGTGATTGCTAGTAATACTTAACATTTCTATGCATGCTTCCTAGCTCTTCCTACTTCCTTTCCTGTAAATTAGCTCTTCTTTGCCCAATTACTTTCCTTAGTACAACTTTACTTCTTGCTCTTTTTATTACAACTATCTTTCCAGTTTATTGTTTTCTTTTCCAATAACTTTGTGGTGCAGGAATCTTAAGTTTTCATTTGTTCTGGTCTGTGTTCTTTGCTTTCACAATTTCTTCCCTTTTATATTAAAAAAAAAGTTTGCCCTATCTTGAGACTATATGAATATCTACTTAAGTTACCTTGGTTGAATCCTAAGACTGTTTGGCACTTTTAATGTGTTTGAAAATTACTTCAGTGTGTAGCATGGGGTGTCAAACATTTTGCTTCCAAGTGGCTTGCTTGCTGGTTTTTCCATGATCATTTGTTAAATAATCTTCACCTCTCCATAAAATGCCTTCACTATCCTATGCTATAATGAAGATTTCTTTCCCCCAGATGTGGTCTCATCGTGAAGTTCCTTGAACTTTTTTCCATACAAGCTCTTGTCAGACTCTTCTCTTCCTTTGCTCTCCTGTTTCCTACTCCAAAGACATACTCCCCCTCGCCAGTTCTTATAATATATTCCAAAAACCTGCTATTTCTTGTTTTCAATTTGCTCTCAGCTCTTCTTGCTTGTTTATTTTCCAGATGAATGGTAGAATCAGTTTTTGTGAAGTTCCAAAAACTCCCATTGGGGTTTTGATGAAAATTGCATTCAACCTATAAATTAATTGGGAAGGATCTGGCATCCTTACAGTGTTACAGTCTTCCCATCCAGGAGTACACATATGGCACGTCTCTCCATATTTTCAAATATCCTTTTATGTGTCTCCATGGAATTTTGTCATTTTCTCTCTGCAAATCCAACACGTCTCTTATTAAGGTATTCCCACATTATTTTATGTTTTGAGGACTTTTAAAAGATGGAATCTTGTCTCTCTGTCCCCACCCCCCTTCATTTAGATCGCTATTTTTAATATCATTTTTTCCTCCAGGTTCGCCAAGAACTAAAAGGAATTTGAGTGCAACGTATATTCATTCCTTTGCAAGCTTATAAACTCTGAGATTTAGAACTAGCACCAGCCTTTGATGTATTTTCTTTTTACATGTGATAAAAAAAACTGAGGTTATGAAAGGTCAAATAATTTTAAGCACATATAACTTGTTAGGAGAGCAATTATAGATGAATATTTCCAAATCTTTATGTTCTTTCTGTCAAGACCTTATAAGACTTAAGATATTCAAAACCAAGCTTAGGATCTTCCCTCCTTGTATGAGTTTGCTTTGGCAGTTGGAACAAATTAGCACAAATTTAGGGGCTCAAAGCCAGACGAATGTATCACCTGTCCTGCGTGAGTGATTGACCTTGCAGATCTCCCTCAGTTTTACCTGAAGTCGTGTCCACAGCAATCACAATTTCATTGTTCCACGTCCATTTTAATTACTAACATCTGTAACACCCAACCCCACATCACACTTCATACACTTATGTATAGGTTATAGAAAGTTGGGAAAGAGCTAATAGTTTACAGACATTAAAGGAACAATCGAAAGTATCAATCCAGGTGGGCCAGATAGTAGGTTAGTGAAGGGATGAAGACATGGAAGAGAGGCAGAGGTGAGGGACTGGATAGCACTGTGGTGGGCAGCGTGGTCATCAGAAAGGATCACACTGAGTCTAGGGGCAGACAGGAATCCACCTGGTTATCTCCTGAGCAGAGGTTGTGGTGTGTAGATCGCCAGTGTCAGGTCAGGGTACTGTGCTGCTCTTGAATGCCTTATGTGTTCTATGTGTCTCCAGTGTCGTCTGATGAGTCAAATACATTCATTGTGTGCAACATCTGGAAGTTGTATTTCATCCTGCTGTGTGTCCTGATCATTCTGATACAAGTTCATCTGGTTATTGCCAACATGCTTGCTTACCTGTACAAACAAGAGGAACAGCCATCCCACCTTGACATTGGTACCCAGAATAGAATGACTCAGGGATCTGTATATCACCTTACACTTCAGAAATCCAAAAGGGCTTTCTCTGGGCTAAAATCAAGACACCCCAGGGCTGCATTTCCCTCTGGAGGCTCAAAGCAAGAATAGATTGCCTTATTTTTTTTTTCTCTTGCATTCCTTGGCAAGCACAGCTTAGCATCTTCTCCACACACACCCCCCCCACACACACACACACACACATTCCTATTCTCTCTCTCTCTCTCTTTCTCTCTCTCTCTCTCTCTCTCTCTCTCTGTATCTTAATTCCACTGACTCTGCTCTTCTCTTCTGCTTTTAATGACCCTAACGATTAGGTCAGATAATCTAGGATACTTTTGTGGTTTTTTTGGTCGGTCGTGGGGCTTGACCTCTGGGCCTGGGCGCTGTCCCTCAGCTCTTCAGCTCAAAGCTAGCATTCTACCACTTGAGCCACAACACCACTTCCAGTTTTCTGGTGGTTTATTGTAGATTAGAATCTCACAGACTTTACTGCCTGGGCTGGCTTTGAGCCGAGATCCTCAGATCTCAGCCTCCTGAGTAGTTAGGATTACAGGTGTGAGCCTCCCATGCCCAGCTAGTATACTTATTTTTTTTGGTGGTGGTGGGGGATGTCCGGTCATGGGGCCTGAACTCTGGGCCTGCGCGCTGTCCCTTGGCTCTTCAGCTCAAGGCTAGCGCTCTACCACTTGAGCCACAGCGCCACTTTCAGCTTTTTTTTTTCTTTTTTGCTTATGTGGTGCTGAGGAATCGAACCCAGGGCCTCATGCATGCAAGGCAAGCACTCTACCACTGAGCCACCTTCCCAGCCCCTATACTTATTTTTAAAAACAGCAAACTTCATTCCGTTGCACGCCCGATGTCCTTTCTTATGTATTACCCGGGGTTCTGGGACTTACACATAGACATATATTTTGTGGAAGGAAGGGGTAGTTTTCTGCCTAGCGCAATATGGATGACCTTCCAAAATTATATCTAAGAACGTGAGCTCCTTCCTTGAAGAAGAACTGTGGTGGCTTCCTATTCTTCGTCAGACCATAACCATAATCCATTAAGGCATTCCAGTCTTGAATAGCTTCATTTCCTTCATCATCCAGCCTATTAGCTCCATGCACAGCCTCAGCCTGCGTGCTAGCCACCGCTGCCTTCTTGTTCTGCAGTGTGTCTTGCTTACTCCTGCCACAGGCCCGGCCCGCACTGCTTCTGCCTTGGAAGCTCGCCCCTCACCGGCACCTCCCTGCTTAGCTCCCCGTGTGTTCTTCCCACCTCACTTCAGTCCTTCCTCCTTCGGGGATGGCTGCTCTGATCTTCTGCCCACTTCCCCCACCCCAGCTCCTCTATCACTCTTTCAGGACACCTAGCACACGCACCGTTGCACTTTGCTTGTAGAAGAATTTAAGTCTTTTCCTGGATGTACTGAAAACTCAAAGGGATTCCGCATCTGGTAATTCACCACAGCTCTTCTTTGTCTAGTGAATGAATAAATGAACTATAGAAGGTATTTTTTTAATCTTTATCTTTGTTATCTTGAAGTGGTTGTACAAGGCAATTCAACGTGTCAGTTTATGAGAACAATGAATCTTAGTATGCATCTTCCCTTCAATAAAACTACCCCCATCTTTCCCAACCCCACCATTTTCATATATGTACATTAAACAGCATGATTGTTTTCACCCATCATGGAAGGTATTTCTAAGGAAAAAAAAGTTGTTAACAAATATGTTCACTGATACATTTGTACCAATAAATAAGATTGGAAAAGTCAAACCACAAGAAATGGTATAAAACTATTGGATAAAAAGGTATATAGCCATTAAAAGTGAAAATTACAGGCTGGGAATGTGGCTTGGTGTTAGGGTGCTTGCCTAGCATGCATGAAGCCCTGGGTTCCATTCCTCAGTACCACATAAACAGAAAAAGCTGGAAGTGGTGCTGTGGCTCAAGTGGTAGAGTGCTAGTCTTTTTTTTTTTTTTTTTTTGCCAGCCCTGGGGCTTGAACTCAAGGCCTGGGCACTGTCCCTGAGCTTCTTTTTGCTCAAGGCCAGCACTCTACCACTTGAGCCACAGCACCACTTTTGGCTTTTTCTGTTTATGTGGTATGGAAGAATCGAACCCAGGGCTTCAGGCATGCTGGGCAAGCACTCTACCAACTAAGCCACATTCCCAGCCCTAGAGTGCTAGTCTTGAACAAAAGAAGCTCAGGGACAGTGCCTAGGCCCTGAGTTCATGATGAGTTCAAGCCCCAGGACTAGCAAAAAAAAAAAAAAGTAAAAGTTACAAGCTAGGCCATGGCAACTAATGCCTGTAATTCCAGCCCTCAGGAGACTAGGATCAGAAAGATCCTAGTTCCAGACCAGCCAGGACAGAAAAGTCCACAAGACTCCATCTCACTAGAAAAAGCTGGGAGTGGTGGCACACACCTATCATCCCAACTATAATGTGAAGCAGAAGCTGGGAGGTTATAGTCCAAGTACAACTCCAGGCAGGAAGTGAGATTCTATTTCAGAAATAATCAACTCAAAAATGGTCTGGGGGCATGGTTCAGTGGTAGAATGTCTGCTTAGTGAGCACAAAGCCTTAAGTTCAGACCCCCAATACTAAAGGAAGGGAGACAGAAGGAGGGGAGTAGAGATAGAGGGCAAGTGGGGGAGAGAGATTACCATATAGTGTGGTCTTCAGGCTACACAAAACACTTCATAGGTCAGATCTGTCTTTGTTATGACACTAAATCCTTAGGTTGGAAATTCAGTACCAGTGGCTCATACCTGTAGGTATCTCTGCTACTCAGGAGACAGATCGGAGAATCACGACTCAGACAAATCCCAGAGACTTATCTCCAGTTAATCAGCACAAAAGCTGGAAAAGTGAAGGTATGGCTCAAGTGGCAGAGTGCCAGCCTTGAGCAACAAGCCGAGAAAGAATACAAAGCCCTGAGTTCGTGCCCACCCACAAACAAACTACATTTAGGGGAAGATTTTAGCTATATTATACCCATTTCCTTTTGTCTATAGAATGTCAAAGAGATTTCCTAAATTTTCTCTCCAGGAAGACCAATTCTTACAGAGAGGTGGACTGTACTCTAGAAGGAAACTGGAGGTGAGGGGAACTTTAGGCAGGTGGCCGCGAGGACGCCGTTAGTGGGAATGGGGTAGAACTGTCTCTGTCCTGTTCAGACTGGAAGCCCCTCCGCCCCCATTGCTGGAAACCGAAGGAGCAGTCTGTCCCTGCGCAAGCTGTCTTGCTTTTGTCTTATACTTGTGCTCTCGATGACTGTGTGCCTCCGTGCTCCAGCATAATGTAAATACTTAATTTGTTTAATAAATATCCCGAAATAGCCTCTTTGAGTTGTTACTAGGAGGGCACGAACCTTTTAAGTCACTTAGCCAGCACAGATCAACACTTAATGTCTTTAATGATGAGCGTGATCCTTTTTTAGTGGCTGAAATGCTGTGTAATCAATGATGTAGCTCTGCCTAGAGGCAGGAGAAACTAGATAATGGGCAGAAAATGTCATGCTGGATGGGGCCAGTCATTTGAATCCCTGAAATCGGTATTAGTGTAGCAATTTATAGGAGAGCAGTTTCTTCCCAGGGCTAGGAAAAGCCCCCCATGTCTCTAATGTCCCTGGAGTGATTTACGCATTCTTGAAACCCCTTTGTGAGCCAGTGTCTGTAGCCTGCCTGCTGCACCAGCTTGGGCCCAGAGCCCCCCCCCCTCCTGGTGAGGAAGGTTTAGTGCTGAGCTGTGGGGGGAGAAGCCTGCCTGGAGTTGAGATGCCCGGATGTCATATGCAATCTTCGAGATGGCCCCTAGATCCACCCAGTGGGCTTTCCTTCCCCTGCCTCCATACCAGCTTTGAGGATTATTGTAGTCCAGTCTTCTAGCTACTAAATGGAGAAGTATGTGCGGATTGTTTTTTATTCAGCCTTCAAATGTCCCTTCTGGCCTTTGACTTGGAGTCCCTTGCTTTAACCCTGGAATGTGATTGCTTTGGCCGTGTCCCCATTTCCTGGGCATTTTATAATTTTCTAAATGCTTATAATGCCCTCTGAACCTTCATCGCTTTAGATTGAGAGTCTCTTGTTAAAAGCCTGTGGTCATTCCATTTGGTGTGACTTTCTGATTATAGGTAAGACTCTTACTAATAGAGTACTTCTGATAATTTGAGGCAATTGTTACATTATAAAATATTATTCACTTTTTATGTCGATGGTCATTGCCCACAGGTCTCGAAGTTTTAAATGCTAGGAATTTACTATAAATGAAACATTCGTAATTTATTATAATTATATTGATCGAAAGCCAGATTTGCTATTAGCTCAGTGATACACATCAATGAGAAATGGGCTGGATGGAAGATCTGTTTTCCCTGAATGTATTATTTAACACTAAAATAAAAACTGCTGGAACTCTTAATTTCTATAAATTCCTGAATTCTCATTTATTGTGGCGGGGAGTGTACTTCACAGGATTAGGGGTGGGAGGTGGTAGTAGACCTGGGGCTTGAACTCAGGGCTCAATGTTAGGGCTCTACCACTTGAACCATTGCTCCACTTCTGGCTTTTTTGATAGTCTATTGGGGAAAAAAGTCTCAGACTTTCCTGCCTGGACAGGCTTCAAATTGTGATCCTCAGATCTCAGCCTGCTGAGTAGTGAGGTTTGAACCACTGGCACCTAGCTTCACAAGATTTTAAAATATTTTTTCTATGACCAAGATATAAAGAGTAAATGACTTGGATTTCTGCTAAGTCTTAGCTAACCCCAGATGAGAGACCGTTTCAGAATCTGGCCAAATCTATCATTGTCCCCAGAGTGACAGTCATGTCCTGTACCCTCCTTTGAAATGTTATGTTTTTAATTAGTGAGAGCCACA
Source organism: Dipodomys merriami (assembly GCF_024711535.1). NCBI lineage: Eukaryota > Metazoa > Chordata > Mammalia > Rodentia > Heteromyidae > Dipodomys > Dipodomys merriami. Next base: position 1,642,901 of record NW_027203359.1, read on the forward strand.
GATATTCTCTGTTCCTACATCATTATGTTGCTAACGTTTCACTCCCAGAACTCCTGGCTGTACGGTAAGGAGACTGGGAAGAGATGAAAGTTTTGTTGAACTTGTTTGGTCATACAGATTTCTGGACTCTGTTCTTGATCATTGATTGTGAGTACTTTTAATTTCCGATGATTTATTTTTTGACATCGTTTTTTATGTTCTGAATTTTATAGCAGATTTGTTTTTCAGATCAACTTTAGACTTACGTGTTTTAATTTCCCTTTGAAAAGAGCAAATAGCTGTGCACCAGTAGCTCACACTTGTAATCCTTAGTTACTCAGGAGACTGAGATCTGAGGATCAAGTTTTAAAGCCTATCGGGTGGGAAATCCATGAAACACTAATCATCACTTAAACAGCTCTACCACTGAGCCACAGATCCACTTTCATAGCCAGAAATGGAAGTGGAACTGTGGTTCAAGTGGTAGAGTACCAGCCTTGAGCACAAAAGCTATAGGACAGTACTCAGATCCTTAGTTCAAGTCCTGGTACATACACATACACACACACACACACACACACACACACACACACACACACACACATTCACACATGCAGAACAAGTTAGCAAATAATCTCTGCAATTCTTCTCTCACATCAGAGAAAAATAAGCATTATTTGACACATATCAGAGAAAAATAAGCACTATTTGACAATTGGTATTTTCTGGCTGTGAGGCATTCTGCCTTTTAAAAAGCAAGCTTCCTTCCAAACAGTGGCTAACAATGTTATTAGCAGGGCATTTACAAATGGCTTAATGTTTATAGTTCACATTTCAACTTCAACTCTATTTGTTGCATTAGCAAAAATGAAGCTCGTTATTCTTTTAGTCCATCTCTCCAAGCCTTCCTGAACCCACTAACACTCAGCTTTCTTGTCTAGAAGTATGTCATCTTTCCTGCATTACATTTGAAAGTTCACCTCATTCCTAAACCTCCAATCAAGGATATGAACTTGTTGCTTTCCAAGAGGCCGCATCTCTGTACTGAACCATTACGCCATCTGTTAGCGTGGTCAGAGTTCATTTTATTGCCTTCTTTGTGGACAGACTTGTACTGTAAAAGCATGTGTCATTGAAAACATAATTTTCCTCATCATTATGCTTTCTTTCTAGCCAGATCATAACCTGTGAGAAATCTATTGAGCCCAGAGTGAAAAGCTCTTCAGAATAGCTGTTCTTAAGAGATTAAATGATTGCCATCTCTGTCCCATTTCTTTTATCTCATAATCAAGTTCAAGATGATACTGGATATCTCAGCAAAAGTGATTATTTGGAATAGAAATGGCCTTATCTCTGTTCATATTTCACACTGCTAAAGCAGGATCTTTTTTCTTTCCTTTTGCATTTATATATGTTTATAGTTCCACATGGTCGAAGACTCAAACTACTGTTTTCAAAAGGCTAAAATGGTTTAAATGGTTAACAGGAAATGGTTTACATTTTTTAAATTTTCTTTCTCTTTTTTTTTTCTTTAATGCCAGTCCTGGAGCTTGAACTCAGAGGCCTATACTCACGGTTGGCTTTTTCACTCAAGACTCATGGTATCACTGAAAGTCTTCTGGCTTTTCTTGCTGATAAGAGTCTCACGGACTTTTCTGCTAGTACTAGGTTTAAACTGTGATCCTCAGATCTCAATCCCTTGAGTACAGCTAGGATTACAGGCATGAGCCACTGGCACCTGACTATACTTCCAAATTTTCTGTATACAAAGGCATTAGTTGTAAGACATAGCTTAGCATCATCAAATTTTAGAGCTTAATCAAATCTAAGAAACCATTCGACCTGAAAAGTGAGAAACTGGAAAATTCCAGGCAGCTGAAAGACTTACCCAAGATTCCAAAGCTGGGCAGCATCTCCTGCCTGAGCCCAAAGCTCCTTCCTAAGCCACTGCCCCACCACTCTCAGCTGGGCCTGTAGTAGGTGCACAGACGCTGCATGGAGGAAGACTGGAAGATCTAACGACCCAAAAGTACAGGAAAGATTTTTTTTGTTGGTGGTGGTGGGTGGTGTTCATGGATCTTGAACTCTGTCTGGGCCTGGATACTATCCCTGAGCTCTTCAGCTCAAGGCGAGCTCTCTATCACTTGAGCCAGCGCCACTTCTGATTTTCTGGTAGTTCATTGGAGATAAAAGTCTCATAGGTGTTCCTGCCCAGGCTGGCTTTGAACCCCAGTCCTCAGATCTCAGCTTCCTGAGTAGCTAGGATGACAGGCAAAAGATTTTTTTTTTAAATAGCAAGTGTAAAGATGTTTGAGTTGACCTGTACCCCTTCTCCTTACAGCTGTCTAATCTTCTATTTTCTTGTTGTCATTTCTCTACCAGAGAATCAAACAAAATGAAGATCGCATCACTGTTTAGTAACAGCTCTGTCAAATCAGTGCCAGAGAAGAAATAATCAGACTGTTTGGCAGAAATGAGACTCAGGCTGTCTGTGGATTGCATTTGTCTCTGGGCCTACAAGCCGTCACACTTGTGGCTTCCTGAGATTTAGGCATGCTGAAATTATACTCTTTCTTCCTTTTAAATATATCTAGCTTTTTGAAATAAGATTCCTCATGCTTCAAATGTATAAAATGGGAAACATGAGTCATTACTTATGGGTAATCATTTTACCATCTATGACTGCATTTTACATCTCATTCCCCACTCCTTTTTTTTGGGGACCTGGACAATCAGTCACTCCATAGTGAGAGAAAAACACATATTGGTCAAGAATCATGCTTAAAGACACCATAAACAGAAATTGCTAATGGGTACAAGCAAGTTCCTCTTTTTGAATATAGAATTGAAGCAAATAATTCAGAATCTTGGGATCTAAGGAGAAATCTGAATTATCTTAAGGTTTTTTTCAAAATGAAATCATTACCCTCCCTCCCAAAATTTATAGCCAGGCATTGGTGGCTCATGCCTGAAGTCCTAGCCCTTTAAGAGGCTGAGATCCAAGGATTGCAGTTCAAAGCCAGCCTGGGCAGGAAAGTCCGTGAGACTCTTTATCTCCAGTTTAAGCACCAGAAAACGAGAGGTGGAGCTGCTCAAAGTGGTAGAGCACGATCCTTGAGCTGAATTTCTCAGGGACAGTGCCCAAACACACACACACACACACACACACACACACACACACACACACACACACACACACACACACACACACACACACACACACACACACACACACACACACACACACACACACACACACACACACACACACACACACACACTAGGTACCCTCCTTGCTTATCTTTTTTTTTTTCCCAGCTTTAATTACTCAATCAACAATGGAAATTACAGGAATAAATGATCATAAGTTTTAATAGCAAGCACATGACTGTGAGGAGCATTTCATCTTGCTCTGTCCAGGGAGGTGTGGGCATCTTTCCTTTGCCTGAGGCTCACATTGGACCTTCATGACCATTATGAACCTTTCAGACACCGAGCAGCTGTCTTGATTAGCAAATCTACTTTCAGGGTATCTCATTGCTTCTGTTCAACAAACCTACATTTTTCTTAATCGTGAATGGAATTCATGATGCCAGTGATTCATCATACTATGTTGTTATATCCTAATTTTTGTCATAGTTATTATTGTGCCTTGTGTATGTCTTAAAAATTATCCTAAGGATGGGTATATAGGAAGAAGCAGCGTATCCATAGGGTTCGGTATTATTCACAGTTCAGACATGTGCTGGGGTCTGGGAACATACATTTATTGAGCATCCACAGTCTCACTACCAAGTTGCAGATATAGCAAGGTCTCAGGCAGGATACCTAGTCCGTGAGGATGATTTCACCAGCAAGAGCAGGAAGTGCATTGCGGATCCCTTTAAACAACACAGGTGATTTAATGGATCAGTGGCTAAGAGTCTTGACATAGGACAAGCTTCGGGCTTGGTTTGGTTAGACTACAGCTTGCCCAGTTACTGATAGCCTTTCCCTTCCCATGTGCACAGCCCTGACTGAGGTTGTTAATTACCCCCCTTGAAAGCCTGGATCAGTGTGCCACTAGATGACAGGACTGATTCGGAGTGGGTGTCTTATTGGAGGACAAGTCAGATGTAAAACCAACACTCACCTTTGCATACCACATGTCCACACTCAAAGAGCTCCTTTCTTAACTTGCAAACAGAATCTGTGGACTTTATTATGTTGGGACAAACCCTTTACCCATCATTAGAGGCCAGGGGAGGAATGCCATGTACCCGTTAGCCTAAGTCAATCAGTCTTTAACCAGTCACTGTGGTATGGAGGTGGGATTAAGTGATTGACAGGTTGCTGGAGGAGGGGGTCCGTCTCCCCCAAGCCACCTAGGTACTGCACAGCCCAGAGTGGGTGGGGTGGATGTTGAGGAAGTAAGTAACAGTATCCACCAACACTACCCATTGCCTCATTGTCTGTGGCTGGATATGGTTCTACTAAGGGCAGACTTTGACTGCTTGTGTCATTTTGACTGCTTGGTCTGACCTGGATCTCCTTTTATTATTTACAGTCCATCCTAAATAGTTAAGTCTAAACTTATCGTCAGCTCTTAGCTGGACCTCTGCACCCAAAAGGATCCTCTAAGGGCTTTAAATTCAGGAACTTACTTTCTTCACTAGACTTAAAATCTAGTCTACCTTTTGTTGACTTGTTAAACATTCGTAGGTAAGATGTGTATTAGACAGCAAAGAGAGAAATTACCTTTAACATTTCAGTTGTCCAGAACCTCAACACTTTTCTAGGGGGAGTGGTGGATTCAAGAACTCAGGGCCTGGGCGCTGACCCTTAGTTTTTTCCACTGAAGGCTGGAACTCTACTATTTGAGCCACAGCTCTACTTCTGGCTTCTTGGTGGTTAATTGGAAGATAGAAGAGTTTCTCAGACTTTCCTTGATGAGCTGGCTTCAAACCACAGTCATCAGATCTCAGCCTCCTAACTAGTTAGGATTGCAGGCATGAGCCACCAGTGCCCAGCTTCAACATTCTTCTTAAAGACAATGTTTTAACTTGCTTTAAAAAGCATTTCTCGAATAGCTGAAGACTCTGATCTATTTCAGATAGTGAGATCCCTGTTAACTGAACGAGAATACGGTGTGACGTACTGTTGCTGGTGGCTATTTAAATTCTCCGTGTGAACCTCATCTCTCAGAATAAACTTTCCACTGTGTTTTAACCTGGGTTCCTCTTGGCAACAGAGCCAGTGATGAGGACTTGTGTGAAACAGAGAATGGCGGGGGGGGGGGGGGGAATCAATTCAAGTATCTGCTATCAAGTTTATTACAGCTATGAGCAACTGGAGTTTGATCCCATCAGAACCTGCACTGAGCCAAAAAAGAACGAAGTCAGAGCTGTCTGCCTGAGGGGCAGACGGAGAAAGCAATTATCCACTGAATCACTACCTTGTTGGTCAAAGGTTGCCCTCTGGGGTCTTAATGTCTTCTTTTTCCTTACTTTGAGAGAGATGGGGGGAGGGATAGGAGAGGGAGAGAGTGAGAATGTTCCTGGGAAAATAGCATAAGTTGATGTAACTTGAGGGGTGGGTGGGATTGAGAGAGATTGGGAGGAACGATGATACATTGTAATCATAAATTGATATGTTGATGAAACCCCTTTGTACAACTATTGAAAGATAATATGAGCCTAGTGCCATTGGCTCATAGCTGTAATCCTGGCTACTCAGGAGGCTGAGATTGGAGGATCACAGTTCAAAGCCAGCCCAGGTAGAAAAGTCTGGGAGACACTTATCTCCAATCAACCACCAAAAAGCCAGGAGCAGAAGTGTGGCTCGGGTGGTAGAATGCCAGTCTTGAATGCAAAGGGACAGCATCCATGCCCTGGGTTCCAGCTTCAGTCTCAACACCAAAGTAACTAAATAAAATAAAGATAATAAACAAGTTGGCATAAGATGTGGCCAAGCCGGAGCTCTCAGCAGTGGCTGAGGTCCAGTTTGGTGGTAGAGTGTATGCGATGCTCACAGAGGAAGCCCGATGCACAGGAAAGGGCGCTCCTTCACCACAGGGAGAGGCAAAGTCGGCATCTCCCATCATCCCTGAGAAGCTGAGTGTTTCTGCTCAGCACGCGTCTCTCAGAGGGTAAAAGTTAATAGACACGTAAGCAAGTGCGTTGCTGTAGACGCCCATCAGCAAAGGGGGAGGGGCTGGCAGTGCAGAGGGCAGCGGGCTCCTCTGTGGGAGACAGGGCTGCACATGGGGTGCTGTCCTGAGCGCCCCTGTACTGCGGGGCCCCTGGTCCCCAACGCCTTGCTTGTGGGGTGATTTTTGCTCTTATTCTTCTTCTTCTTCTTTTTAAATCACTTTGCCCTTACAATGGCGGCTTACTTTCTTTGAAATGACTCTAGGTAGGAATGAGAAAGAGATTCTTTTTCTCTCTCTCTCTCTTTTCCCCACTACAAAAATCCCACTAGCAAAACTTCTCATTGACGTCATCGCCTCCCCCCATTAGCTTCTCCTTAATGCGTCGGGTGACTCAGTGTCAGTCTTCAACCCACTGTGTGACCATGCCAGCAACTCATCAGAGTCACTGTCTGTCAGTCTGTCTGCTGGGACACACAGGTGCATGGTACTGACCGAGACCCAGCAAGCTCAATGAAAAAGCTTTGCTGTTGCCCAGGCAAGGAGCAAGGATGACTATCTGCATAATCCATCCAGCAAAACGTGAGCCCTAGGCACCTTGGAAGTCACTTGTCTTTAAAGTCTTTTAAAGAAAAAAAAAAATATTTTTTACTAGAATATACCCAAGGCTTGCCTCAGACCATGGCTCCTCTGGCCCAGTAGTTCTTAGGGGGTGGTCTGGTCCCCCCAGGACACACCTGGCAATTTCTGGAGACATTTTTGGCTGTCACAGAGGGTAGAGGGCAGGAGAGGTGCTGCTGCCACCTAGCGGCTGAATACCCCACCGTGCTCCGGGCAGCCCCTGAGCCTCCCACAGCCTGCTCAGGCTGGGAGCCCCTGCTCTAGCTGTTGAGGATTTGGACTGTGTGAAACAAAGCCACTTGTTTGGGAAATTCAGACTAAAAGAGGAAATCTGTCATATGAAGACAGAATTCCCCATAACCCAACCATCTCTGTCCCCTCTGACAGATCACCTTCAACTTATGCCCAGATGACCATCCATGTTGGCTAGTCTTGCAATTACAGTGTAGATAGATGCCAACTTGCATTCTTGTTTCCACTTGAAAATGGTATTTCTTTCTCCTCTCATCTCTTTCCTCTCTCATTCTCTCTCTCGTCTGTACTGGGGACTGAATAAAATCTATAAGCTATTCTCTCTCCTCCTCTTCTCTCTCTCTCCTCTCATTTCTCTCCTCTCTCCTCTCTCATTAGTACTGGGGACTGAACTCAGGATCTCACAGTTGCTAGGCAGATGCTCTATTAACTTGAGCCACTCCTCCTGTCCCATTTTTTACTGACTGTTTTCAAGGTATGGTCTCACTCTGTGTCCAGGCCAGCCTGGTCTGTGAATATCCTACTTGAATTTCCTTGGGTTGTTGGGGATAACAAACATGCACCCCTATACCCAGACATTGTACTTGTCTCAGAGCTGGGATGATAGGCCCATTCTGCTCTACCCACCTATTGAATGAGCTGGACTCTCACCAGCTTTTCTATCCAGGGTAGCCTCAAACCATGATTCCCTCCCCTCCCCACCCACCCACCCCCCGCCCCCCACCCCCCGCCCACCCAGCTCTGCCTCCCAAATAGGTAGGAGTACAGAGTTGAGCCCCTACACCTCGCCAAAAGCTAATATGTTTCTCTCTGCCTTTGGAATCCTGGCCATGTGTTGCAAATGATTTTACAACAAAAACTACCTTCCAAGAAGTAAGTATTTCTGGAACATTCTAAGAAAATTGTTCTGATTGAAATCTTCTCCTACAAGAAACAGTTACTGCTTGGGAGAATAGCTCACCATTTAAATAAAGCAATCGCTGCCCCCCCCCAGAGCCTCACAGGGAGGGAATGCTGTGTGGTGGCTTCCTGAGGGGCTGCCAGCGTGGAGTCACTGGGCAGAATGGAACTGGGGCTATTGAACCCCACACAGCACCCATCACCAGGAGGAGAGAACAGCCTTGTTCAATAAGTCAGATGAAAAGAGAAAAAGCCCATTCCCCTTGCACTCGTCATAGTAACCGGAACTACTTTTGAGGACAATGGGTCTGGAAATGTTTGTATTTTCACAGATAGAAAACCTGCGGGAATTGAGCGGAATGGATTGTCTAGTCCCGACTGAAATTCTCGGGGTATCTCAAGTGTCAGCCCTGAAATTCTCGGGGTATCTCAAGTGTCAGCCGAGGGCTTCCTGCCCTGGCTGGCTCACACAGTGCTGCCTGGAACCCCCAGTCCACACTCTGTGGGGTTCTCTTTTCAAGCTCCTCACACTTTCCTAGAGGGTTTGTGGCTCTTCAGTTCTTCCTGCTGTCTGCGAATAGAGTTGGTGGCTGGTGGTACCATTTGCTTCCCACCTGCTTTTCTTGTTCTCTTCTGCTTCTGCTCAGAAAAGAAAAAAATCTCTAAATCAGGCCTCAGCCCCTGACAATAAGATACCCCAAGCTCATCATCTCCCTATGGTGTGTGTGCCCGTCACTGCCCGGGGTCTAGGCTTGGGGAGGCCGTAATGCACAGCACATGCAGCTCTGAAGACCCAGGACATGGAGCAGTCAGTCAGGACCCTGGGGTGTTACAGCGGGGCTCCTCCCGTTCCCTTCCTCGCTTGTTCATACCGCATTACCTGGAATGGACAAGTCTTTGGAGACCCTACTCCCCAAAGCCAATTCCAGGTCTCTCTTATGTGTCTCAAAAACAAACAAACAAAAAACACCTTTAACTTGAATGGGGAGGGAGGGAGGCTGCATTTTTAGAAAGCAGTTTTTATTGTTAATGGCCATATTATTTCCAAATCAGGTCTCACTTTCTCCCAGGCCAACCTAGACTGTGATCCTCCTATTTTCCCCCTCCCCTGTAGCTAGTATGACAGACATGTACCACCATGCCCAGGTTTGTTATTATAGTTGTTGTCATTATTGTTGATGGGATATTAAGAACTCTGCCAAGGCTAGCCTTGAACCATGATTCTCCTGAATTTAGCCTCCCAAGAAGCTATGGTTACATATATGAGCCATCAGGCCCAGCCCATGACCACATTTCAGATGTCAGCAGATGTCTCCTGTCCCTAGTCTGTGTTTGGCAAGTGTAGTTGAGTAGAGAGACAGAGTCTGAGATTCCTGATAGGTGGTTGCAAGGGTGCTGTCTTCTCTGGGTTTTATCTCACTACTTTTTTTTAAGACTCTGTGGACAGGATTCACTTTCTTCAATTCCCTGAACCTCTTGGGAATGGATAGAATTTTCCTAATATTGTCATCTGTTTCCCCAGAGTCATGCATGCTGTTGCCTGCCACAGGTTTAGAGGTGGGAACACACTCCTGGAGCTAGGGGTGGGGGTGGAGGTGGGGCGGGGGGAGGGGGCAGCGGAGGGGGGGTAGTGAAGAGTAGCAGAGTGTTTTGGCACTGATTGCATATGGCTGCCATTCTTGGACTGTGTAAACAGAAATGATGAGCCACTTCCTGTTTACCTAATGTCACCATCTTCCTGTGCTCATCTCCACACCTCCAGCTCTGCCCACTAGCCACATCTGTTCCTCCCTTTCTGTGACAGTGTGGGTGCTGTGAAATCCTCACGGCATATTTCTGTCTGAAAACCACCTTTTTTTTTTTTTTTGCTTTTACAATTATAGCCCTGAGACTTGAGTTTCTTCTTTACCTGACCAGATCTGCTCACGTCTGGGAAGAAAAGTCACAAGTCATAAACAATTTCAGCGTATTTCCTTCTTCATATAAATAAGACATCCCACTCTGCATGACGTCAGTATAAAGCCACACCAGGTCATATACATGAGCTGCCCCCTTTGGATCCTTTCTTGGGCATACTTTGCCCATTTTCTGATTGGAACTTGGATAAGCCAAGCAAGCTGAATCGGATCTAAAATTTGAGCTAAATACTATGACAACAGAGATTATTTACAGAGAAAACAAGACATTGGAGTCCCTTCTCTGCAAACACTCAGTGCCTCAAAAAAAAACAAAAACAAAAAAAAACCAGAAAGTTCTCAGAAGCAGTTTATTTGAAACATCACTTTTTCTAGGATATTCACTTGACTCACCCTCTGAAATTGATAGTTCAACCTTACGAATTCGGAGTAGAAAGAAGTAAAAGGCCATTTATCTAATCCGATTCCTTGGGAAGAAAATACTTAGGCAATATTAAGAACCTTCAACTCACTAATTTTATAAAAGGGATGATTTATATTCTGCAGTCAGTAATGTGTGATAGTGATTATTTCTAATCCGTTAGAAGAGATCTGACATGCTATCCTTAAGATATAGCATGAAATCATCATGTATATTTCACCAAAGGAAGTAACAAGAATAATGACCCCTTTAGTCTACAATCATTTTACTCGAACACACTGCACCATGGTTTTGCCCTGGAGCAGAGAAGTAGGGTTTTTCTCTACTTCAAAAGAAATGAAAAATAATCATCACTCTTAGCCAGCACCATTACAGACTTCAGAGACTTTGGCATGAAATATTCAGAAAGTTTATTTTAGAATTCAATATTTTAAAAGCCTGCTTTAAAACTATTACTGTGATTAGTGGCTCTCTTGCTTGGGCTGGTCTTTGCTTTCAAAAGTCCTGTGTCATGGCCGATGCTATTTGTTGCTGCCACAGAATGTAATTTACCTCAACCACAGAAGCTCTATCGAAGGTATGTTATACATTGTTTTAGAATGTCCTCCTGGAGGAATCTGGACCACTACCCATGAGTTTTCCTTTCTTCTTTCAGATGCACTATGTTTGTGTATGGGTTTGTGTGTCTGTCTGTCTGTCTGTCTTCTGTATTGGAACTTGAACTCAGGACCTTGTGGCCTTACTTAGCTTTTTCACTCAAGGCTAGCACTCTCTCATTCAAGCCATACCTCCAGTTCTGGCATTTTGCTGAATAATTGGAGATAAGAGTCTCACAGATTTGTCTGCTTTGGCAGTTTTGGGACCACGATCATCAGATCTCAGCCTCCTGAGTAGTTAGGATTACAGGAGTGAGCCACCAATGCCTGGCTTATTTCTTATTTGTTTATGGCGTATTTCTCTGATTAAATATGTGTGTGTGTGTGTGTGTGTGTGTGTGTGTGTGTGTGTGTGTATGTTTTGTCATAGATAAGTGCAGAACAACTAGAGAAAAAATGATTTCTCCTTTCCTTGTATAATATATACAATTGGCTTCATCTCTAAATAAATTTAGAGTATTATTTCTGTATATTTCAATAATGACTCCAGCTTATATTTATTCTCAATGTAGACAAAAGATAGGTTTCTGTCTCACACAGAAACATGTAGATGATTTGGGCATTTACCCAAATGTTCACAAACAAGACCACACTAAAGCTACCAGCATGACTATGTTTATTGCAGCCTTATTTACCATAGCTAAGATATGGAACCAACCCAGATGCCCCTCAGTAGATGAATGGATCAAGAAAATGTGGTATATATACACAATGGAATTCTATGCCTCCATCAGAAAGAATGACATTGCCCCATTTGTTAGGAAATGGAAAGACTTGGAAAAAATTACATTAAGTGAAGTAAGCCAGGCCCAAAGAAACATAGGTCTCATGGTTTCCCTTATTTGCAATAACTAGTATATGTTTGAGTCAAGCAGAAAAGTTTAGATAAGTTGATGTTATGGAAATGAACCCTAAGATATGTATTCAAATGTTTTTTTTTTCTTTCATGCGATTGTGTCTAACACATTTATAAGATTATTTCATTGTTGCTTTGTATGTCCCTCCCGCACGGTATAACCCCTGCTTTCACTGTATTTGATGTTGTTATAATTTGTGGAAGGGAAGGGAAAAAACAAATCGTTTAAATAGGGATACAGGTGGACCCACTGCAACAATGAGACGTACAAGTCATTATGTCAAAAACGAACTTTACAACTTTGGTGGGGGGGGAGGAGGGTTCGGTGGGGGGCCGGGGGGGGGGGGAGGATGGGAAGGATGGGAAGGGGAAACAAAGAGGAGGCTACAATGCTTGATAAGAAATGTACTCATTATCTTGTCCATGTAATTGTAACCCCTCTGTACAGTAGTTTCACAATAAAAAAAAAAAAGAAACATGCAGATGAAGATTCTAGTGTGTTCTTGATGTGAAATCACTGATGAGGATAATGTGTAAATATTTTTCTGTTTCGTGTTTCAGAGAGGCGGATCGAGACTCAGACGGTCATGTCAGCTTCAGAGACTTTGAATACGCCATGAACTATGGACAAAGTGAATCCTAACATTTGTGAACTAGGGTGGGCATTTGTGACGTTATCCATAGATTGACGGTCAAACAGACTGCTCTGCTCATAATGTGATCCCATAAATGTGTGATTAAATTCTTCAACTTTTTTTTTGGGGGGGGGGGAGTGTTTTTTTTTTTTTGTTGTTGGTTGTGGGGCTTGAACTCAAGTACTGTCCCTGAGCCTCTTTGTACTCTAGGCTAGTGCTCTGCCACTTAAGCCACAGCACCACTTCCTGTTTTTGAGTGGTTTATTGGAGATAAGAGTCTCATAGGGACTTTTCTACCTGGACTGGCTTCAAACTACAATCCTCAGATCTCAGCCTCCTGAATAGCCAGGATGCCTTCAAGTTTTTTTTGTTTTTTTTGTTTTGTTTTTTTTTTAATTTAATTTTATTTTATTTGAGAACATACTGTACAGAGGGGCTACAATTACATGGGCAGGATAATGCATACATTTCTTACCAAGCATTGCAGCCTCCTCCTTTGTTTACCCTTCACCTCCCTTCCCAGCCTCCCCCTCCCCCCACCCAATTATACCCCCCTTCCCCCCCCCCACAGACTTCAAGTTTTTGAAGGCCAATCATATTCTTGGTCTCAGAATCCTAGACATCGGGGGAACTCTGCTTTTTGTCACCCTCACCCCCCCCCACACACACACACTGCAGAGTAGAGAGCTCCACTTGCCTCATTTCCTAGTCCTCGCTAGCCACCTAGATCCCTGGTGCTCATCAGCTCCAAAGGGCTGGGGGCGGGGGGGAAGCACCCTTTATCCTGCCAGTAACATATTCAACTTTGGTTGAAAAGGAAAAACATTCTTCCTGTTATTGCTCACTGTGTTCAAGCCATGAGCAAAGTGTTGGGAAAACAAAGACTGAAGTTCTCTAAGAAAATGTACTGGGAGTTCAAATCATGACCACACACTGGGTGCAGAGGATTGGCTAAACAAGACAAAGAAACCAGGATGTGGCAGAGGTCCTGGAGGGCAGAAGATGCATTTGTAGAATGCTATAAGGCCTGGCCTGGCCTGGGTTTTTTCTGAGAAACAGAATGCCTGGGATGCACATTTCTGGTTTTTGGTATGTTCTGCCATCAAACATGATTCAAGCTCTCCACAACCTCAGCCTCCATCTTGAGATTCAGATCTCTGCGCCTTGCAGACCCTGTAAGCACCAGTGATAGCTGTACTGGACATGGGGCATTTATTTAAAATTATTCCAGGCTACCAATATCAACCTTCATACAGGGTTCAGCTCACCATTCACAACGTTTAACAACGTTTGTGAAACAATCTTTGCTATAATTCATACTTTAAAGTATTAAGCATTTAAAGGTCAAGTAGAATGTAAATGTGTAAAACAGAAATATTAAGCAAGTTCTGTTCTCATAGAGATTATTAACAGATGATAGCTTTAATAAAGTTTTAAACTGTGATAAGCCAGATCAGTCCAAGGAGATAAAACAATTAAATGTAATTTGGTGTCCTGGAGTAGAAAGGAGACATAAGGTAGAGCCAATGCAAGAATTGAGCTCCAAGAGGTCTTGATAATGGTTCGTCAATGACAATATACTTCACTCATATAAAAGGTCTGCAATAGGAAGGACTGAGTGAAAAGTAGAGAATTGTCTATACTAATTTCACAGTTTTCCTATAAATACTTAAAATTATTCCCACATTAGAAGTTGGTTTAAAAATGGGAGTATATTCAAATATTAATAAACTGAACTCAATCTAAGCTGAAGAAACACTAAAAATCATTAAGCCTTGAAGATGAAATATTATTGCAAACACAAAATGAATTAATGATATCATTAAGTTAACCTGTGTGGGGGTTTTTTAGTACAAATTGTTCCCTCTGATAGAATGCCTTTTCTGATTTTGGGTAGGATTTAATTCAGCAAGTATTTCCATCATAAAGTGAATAATTAAGTCATTGAGTCTTATCTCAAGACTGAAATGACACGGATTTTAGACCTTTCTTTCTTTCCTTTCTTCCTTCCTTTCTTTCTTTCTTTCTTTCTTTGAACTTTGTCAGTCTTTGAACTCTGGGCCTGGGCGCTGTCCCTCAGCTCTTCAGCTCAAGGCCAGCGCTCTACCACTTGAGCCACAGAGCCACTTCCAGCTTTTTCTGTGCATGTGGTGCTGAGGAATCGAACCCAGGGCCTCATGCATGCAACGCAAGCGCTCTACCACTGAGCCACCTTCCCAGCCCCTAGATTTTTCTTTTAAATATAATTTTATTGTCATTCTTAAGGTATGGTTCAGATGAGTTACCATTTCACAACTTGGGTAGATTTTAGATTTTTTTAACTACAAAATATTGCAGAGCATGCTAATAAAGTGTCATTCTTCCAGCCAGTGCTGGAATTGCAATACCCTATCCGTCTCATTGTTCCCAGGAGGTATGGGTAGGAAGGGGGAGGCGGGGTCTTCTCCTACAGTGGATGTGGGAAGCAGACCCAAGGCTGGATGCTCTGGGCGACCCCCTTGACCCCCGACCAGGCAAGACGCTTTGTTCTCCACGACAGAAAACCACCCAGACTACCTTAGAGCACAAGAGAATTTGCTAGAAAACATGGCTATGTTTCCATGTGATGGAACCTAACAGAGAGAAGGCAAGATTTCAGGAGCCAACAGCTGCAGCGCCTGCAGACTTCCTTCCACACTCACCGACAGACGCACACTACCCTAGGGGACTGGCCCATGGCTTGTCCTGCTCCAAGTCTAGAGACCCCCAGAGAGGCTGTGTTGGGCCTTCGGATCAGTCCACTATAATTCACCTACACAACATGGACCTGGCCACTGAGGACTCATCCAGGTGTGCCCAGGGCCGGTGTAGACCCAGGCAGCCATCCCATTTCTTTCTTAGAAGAAAACACAGCTGCTACCTCATGGAGAAGGGAGAGGACGTTTGGGATTTGCTGCTTAGGAAGATTCAGGTTCTCAGAACAAAGACATGAAAAGGAAAAGCAAAGCACTGGCCCCTGCCTCCTTCCTCTCTTCTCTCTTTCCCTAGGCACAATCCATAATCTGCAAGCTCTTTCCACTGCTTCTCACTCTCAGATCCCAGTTGCCAGTCTTTAGCCTGTTTTCTGTTCATTGTGACCTTGTTAGTCGGACCTTAGTTGGATAGTTCCAAGAATGAGCATCTATTCAACTCAAGATCAATGAGGCTGGGCATGGTGGTTCAAGTCTACACTTTGGCATCTCAGGAGGCAGAGATCAGAAGGATCACAGTTTAAGGCCAACATAGCCTCTCCCCAGCCCCACCCCCAAAAGGATCTTAACAAAAAAGAAAGGAAGGAGGAAGGAAGAAAAGAAAGAAGGAAAGAAGAAGGAAGGAAGGAAAGAAAAAGAGGAAGGAAGGAAGGAAGAGGAAAAGAGAGAGTACGAGCAAGCTGGACACCGTGACATGTGCCTTTCCCCAGCCAACATGAAAAGTGTAAGTTGTAAGATTGTGGTCCAGACAAAAATAAGACCCTAATCTCAAAAATAACCATGGCAAAGCCAGGCACAGTGGCTCATGCCTGTAATCCTAGCTACTCAGGAGGCTGAGATCTGAGGATCACAGTTCAAAGCCAGCCCGGGGAAGGAAAGTCCGTGAGACTCTTATCTCCAATAAACCACTAGAAAACTGGAAGTGGTGCTATGACTCAAACGGTAGAGCACTCACTTTGAGCTGAAGGAGCGCAGGGACAGTGCCCAAGCCCAGAGTTCAAGACCCATGACAGACCAAAAAAAAAAAAAATGGCAGCCCAGCAACAGTGGCTCATACCTATAATCCTGGCTACTCAAGAGGCTGACATCTGAGGATCGTGGTTCAAAGCCAGCCTGGGCAGGAAAGTCCATGAGACTCTTATTCAATTAACCACCAGAGAACTAGAAGTGGTGCTGTGGGTCAAGTGCTAGAGTGCTTGCCTTGCCAGTGCCCAGGCCCAGAGTTCAAGCCCCACCAACTCCCCCACACAAAAATACCATGTCAAAAAGGGATGAAGGTGTGGCTCATATTGTAGAGCCTCTGCCTAGCAAGTGGATAGAAGACCCTGGCACAAGCAGACTGCTCTGCATGTCTGGCTGAGCAAGGAACCTGACTCAGGAGCAAGTGGTAGACATGCTCTCTGCCACGTAGCCTGGAGATCCAAGGCAGCTGGTTTGCGATGAGAGCAGAGAGAAACAATAGATGGTGAGAAAGGAGCAAGCGAAGAGATAGAGTAGCCTTGTGGTCCTGGGGTTCTTGTGGAAGCTTCTGTACACGTCCCAGGCATAACCCTTGGGGTCCTGCAAGGTAACCCCTTCATCCGTCCAATAAATCTTTCTGCTCCAGCCAGCTGCAGTTGCTTTCTGTCATTTGAAACCAAGAGAATCCTCTGTGGGGGCACATACAGCCAAAGGCAGAGTCCTCCGTGACATTAACCTTTACCAGGGCTGCACAGAAGAGTCTTCTAGAGACCAAGAAGGAGCCATTGCAGGTGGCAGAGGAAGCTAAAGCTGCCGTGTCCCCTGCCTCTGTCCCCTCACCGTGATTCAGCACTGCCTTCCCTGTGCTAGCTGTAAGCTAGTAATGGCCTCAACCCACCAGCCCACCTCAGGCCTCATGGCTGCTTTCTCCTGAGTCCGAGCGGGCAGCTGCACCTCTGGAATCCTTTCAACCTCTGTGGCATTTCTGTGTCCCTTTCTCCTCCCATCTTTTCCAGTGTCCTGTCCCCCAACGACCTCATAAGTGGTTGTTGGTATTTTCCAAAACATTCTTCCAAAGATGATTTCACTCAGCCGAGACTTCAGCGATTGCTCTGATTGATAGGACTCCACAGACAAGTCTGTGCCTTTGATCTTGACCTCTGTTCAACTCCTGCCTGTTCATCTGGCCATCAGGTATCTCCACCTCAGTACAAACTCACTGAACTAAAGTCCAAAGACGCATGGCTCCTCTCATTTTCAAAACTGGCTTCCTATTCTGCGTTTTCTATTTCTCATCGTGGCAATCTCTCCATCCACCCCATCCCCCATCCCACCCTCACCCCAGACTATCATCCGAGCCAGCAGCCTCCAAGTCTTTTCACGTCTCCGTCTTCCTCAGCTGACATGCAGCCATTCACCAAATCCCTCTGAGCCTGCCCCAGTAAAACATTCACAACCTTCTCCTCCATGGCATCCAGATATTTCTGCCAGTATCCCCCTTTCCCTTCCAGCCCTTCTAACCAGTCATTCTTTTTTTGCATAAAGACTCGTTGCTTCTCTCCTCTTTATTCATGTATCCAAAGATGAGTAGATGTGTGAGTGAGCCTGCGCTCTGGTGTCAAGAAACTTTCATCTTTCCAGGGCACTGACAAAATTACTCCTCTCTGCTCAAAAGCTCTCAGCAACCCCCTTTTCTATTGGCTAATGTCTAAAGCTCTAACAGGCCAGCCCAAAGCCCTCTACAATGGGAGGTCAATTTACATTACCAGTGTCCTTCACAACTACCTCTGTCTTACCACACAACCAAGAGAGACACGTGCACCAAGTGGTCCTTTCACTAAATACACCACAATGGCAGGCAGAAAAGGAACAGCCTTAGAATGAAGAGCTGAGGAGATAATACAAAGATGCATTCATGCAAAAAAGAAAATGTATTTTAGATGACGTATTGGACCACCTCATCCTGATGAAGCTTTTCCATTCCCAGTTGTCTCCTCAAGATGCGAAGGGGTGGGTGGGAGGGAAACTAATGATGCTGGATCTTTTTTATATTTATTTTATTCTCAAAACTAGCGAGAGAAATATTTGCCATTCTTCTTTCCCTTTTTCTTTTTAATAAAAGAAACTGGCTCAGAGGTCTTAGTTCAGGCCCAGTGTTGGGGCTGATGGTGAGGAGGATGGGGATTGACGGGTATGCGGGGTGATGATTCAAACCTGCCAGCGTGCTCACAGACAGATCCTTCTTCCTCAACCATGACAGCTGTCTGCATTTTCCACTTGCCTTGGGATAGCAAGGCAGATAACTTTACCCACATTCATGGACCAACCCTCAGTCACATGGTGGGTAGCAATCATTGGTTTCATCCTACACACCACCAGAAATTACCCAAACTTCCTTTCATCATCCTTGGCCATTTTCTTTTCAGACACTTCTACCACATCTGCAAAAAGAATGTCCTTGTCAGACTCCAGTTGCACGAGTTGCATCAATGATGTGAGCTGACATGTGCCTCATTCTCTGTTCTCCTTCTCTTCCTCTTCCTCTTCCTCCTTTTACTGGTTCCGGTGGGTAATTTCTACTCTCATTCACACCTAAGGAAGTGGGAAATGGCCCAGCCTTTGAAAAAAAGTTTAGCAGTCTCTTAACAAAGCTAAACATAGTCTTGTCACCTGAGCCAGAAATCAAACTCCTTCGTTACTCAAAGCCAACTTCAAAAGACAAAAGATTAAAATATGCTACAGGCTCTTACAAGCCCTATTTGAAGACACTGAGTTCTAGAAATGTCTGAATAACAGAGCCATCTTTGAAGAGGCCTTCATTATCAGCAGGAAGTACTCGGGCACAGAAATTCTAAACACTCTCCACCGATCCTTCAGCTTGATGCTCACTATACGTATACACTTGGAACTTCAGATTCATAAAAATAAACTCCTTAACAACCTTTGCTTAGCCTGTAACTTTTGAAGAATTTATTTGGAACTGTGAAGTCTGGCAGTTAAAATAAAACCCATAGACTTCAATTCAGTGGCCTGAGGGTTAATCAGCTTACAAAGCAACCTGACTTACAATAGAAATTGAAAGTGTATTGGCCACATGGATTGAAAAGTCACCTACACATTTTACAATAATCAAATATAGAGTGCCCAATCTAAATTTCTCTTAGGTTAAGCTGATAAAGTAAATAACTCAGAAATGTGAATTTAAAAAAATTTTCAGACAAAATCAGGTTAATTTGCATGAAAACATAAACTGAAATTCAAACATATTCCCTAGGTTATGCTTTATTGATCCTTGAAAAAGAAAACTCAGAGTAAAACAGTTAAGTTGGCTAAAATATGTGACTTCAGTAAGAGCAATTGCAATAATATTAAATTTATGAGGAAAAAGAACTTGACCAAGGGGCTAGAAATATATTACAAATATTGTCATAGCAACAGTCACTGTAAGGCAGAAGTCGGTTTGGGCATTTTTTTTTACTTTGAATAAGAAAGCCAAGCTTGATTTTTAAATGACTTTTCTAGGGTCAAACGTGTCAGAGATAGTGCTTGAATCAATTTCTTTACCAAGTTTTCCTTACTACTGAGCTTGCAATGCTTATAGCATATGGTTTGTCCAATCTTTTCCTACCTCTTTCCCTCCCTCACTCCCTCCGTTCCTCCCTTCCTTCCTTCCTTCCTTCCTTCCTTCCTTCCTTCTTTCCTTCCTTCCTGCCTTCCTTCCTTCCCTCTTTCCTTCCTACCCCTCCCTCCCTTTCTTCTTCCAATTCTCCATTCTTTCTTTCATTTCTCCCTGTCCCTCCCTCCATTCTTTCTCTCATCCTTTCCCCTTTCTCCTTCTGCCTCTCCTTCCCTTCCTCCCTCCCCTTCCTTACCTTTTTTTAACTTTTTCTTTCCTTCCCCCTTCTTCCCTTCCTTTTTTCTTTCCTTCCTTCCTCCTTCTTTATATCTCCCTTATTTTATCCCTCCCTTCCTCTTTTACTCCCTGCCTCCTTTATTTCCTTGTATCATATCCATAAATAGAATTACATGCACTGGGTCATTTGAGAGTCAGTCTGACCTGCTTCTTGGCTGATATCCAAACATATATTCAGCAGAATTTTTCTCTTCTTACCACCAAAATTCCAGAGCACTTGATAACTTTGATCACATATAGGGACTTCTTAGGCATCTTCTCTTCAAATACTGTTTTTACCACATCTGTGAAGAGAATGTCTTGTCAGACTCCAATTGCACATGTTCTACGTCAGTGATGTTAGCTGACATGTATCTTGTCCTTCGTTCTCCTCCTCCTCCTCCTCCTCCTCCTCCTCCTCCTCCTCCTCCTCCTCCTCCTCCTCCTCCTCCTCCTCCTCCTCCTCCTCCTCCTCCTCTTCACATTCCTTTTCCTCCTTTCTCTCACTGGTTTCAGGGAGTAATTTCTACCCTCATTCACACCTAAAGAAATGCAACATGGTCTAACATTTGGAAAGTAGTTTGGCAATCTCTTACAAAACTAAATAAACAGTAGTTTTACTGAATGACATAGAGCTCAAGTTCCTAAGTATTTTACCCAGCTAACTTGAAATCATATCCATACAAAAACATGCATATGAATGTTTATAGCAACTATTCTGGTTGTCAAAAACTGGAAGCAACCAAGATACCTCTCCAAGAAGTGAATGATATTCTGCAAAATACTTGAGAAGTACTCCTCAAATTGTTAAGGTCCTCAAAAGCCAAAAAACTTGCTCCCAAGAGGAAGCTAAAAGCAAGACTAAATTCAATCTGATGGATGAGATCCTAGAACTGAAAAGGGGCCATGAGGTAAAAATAGGAAATCTGAGTAAAATACAGACTGTAGTAAATCCTAATGTACCAATACGAGTTTGTTCTCTGTAGCAAATTTACCATACTAATGGAAGATGCTAATAATAGGGGAATTTAGTACATCTTACAAAGGAATTCTCTTCACTGTCCTCACAATTATTTTGTGACTTCTAAAATTAATAGTTAATTAATTGTTTTATGTTTTTGGTTGGCCTTTGTGGCTTGAACTCAGAGCCTGGGGATTGTGGCTGAGTCTCTATACTCAAGGCTAACAAATAACACTCTACCACTTGAGCCACAGCACCACTTCCAGATTTTTCTGAGTACTTGATTGGAGGTAAGAGTCTCACAGACTTTCCTGCCTGGGCTGGCTTCAAACTGTGATCCTCAGATCTCAGCCTCCTGAGTAGCTATGAATATAGGTGTGAGCCACCAGCACCTGACTAAAAGTCTCTGTGGCGGAAATGTAAGCCCTTGTCACTATTTAAGTGTATACTGAAAGCTGACATGTCAAAAACTTCCAAAGGTAGTACATAATTGTTCAAAACCTTGATTAACCACCACTCAATGGGACCTTTCTGGGCCCTCCTAGCTTTGTGTGTGAGCTCTTGAAGACGCGCTTCTGGAGTCAGGCTTTTGGCAGGAGAAGTATGCTCACAGGCTGGTGTATGATTTGACTCTGGAAATGAAGAGACCTCATGTAGTTTAAGTACCTGTTTGTGGATTACATTTTTAAGAATATTCAAAACAACAAGGAAAATGTTCCCAGTCCTCTATGAGGGACTCTACATATGCATTCCAAGGAAAGAAATCCCTTTGCTTCAGACCATTGAAAAGAAAACTCTTTAGATTTCTTTTGACCCTGATCATTTGTTCAGTGCTGAGAAGACTGTAAGGAGCAATGAACCCAGAAGGTGTAGTTAATGGACTCCCTCTGGCACTAATCAGTGGAGCGTGGCCCATGTCCCATTGCTCTCCTGCAGTCACAGTGGTTCTACATCAGCTCTGCCGTGAGTTGTAGTATGGTCATTGAGAGATGGTTACTCGGGGACTAGTTTGGTTTCACTAAGTTAATGTTCTGTTCATGGAGGTTAGCTGGCATAAGGTCTAGATTCCATCTAAGCTTTTATTTCATATACAGACCATAGTATTCTGTTTAAAAGTCTAATCAATCATATTTAACCCTGTAAAGTGACCTTTACAATTCTGGTATGTTTCTGTATATTTAACTACATGTGAAAAATAAGTCATTTTTTTAAAAAATTGCTCTAGAGATTTACTAATCTCAAAATATCAATGTGTCAGTTTTATGTTTATTATTTTGACCATTTTCATGATCGTATACTAGTTACATTTTCAAATTTTTCTTTCTTGTGTTTTAAGAGGCAAAAATTTCTTTTATATCCAAAAGAGAGAGAGAATATAGATATAGATGATATAGATATAGATGGTATAGATATCGTTAGAGGGAAATTTCTCTGAGGCCATGTGGTATGGCGCCTAAGAATCAGGAGACATGTTTGATGACTCTTCATTCAGCACGTACTTCTTATGCTCTTTAGGAAGGCAACCCCTCTTCGTGGGCCTCAGTTTCCTCTTTGTCACCAATTTCAGTGAGGAGATCCACTTAGATAAATGAGGCTCAAGGCCCATTTGCTTTATAAAGTCCATTCAGACTGTTCTAACAAATTTCCAGACTGTGTTTAAACCACAGGCGTTGATTTCTTCTAACCAGGGAACCCAATCAAGGCAGCTATGGATTTGGTGTCAATGGAGAACACACCTCCTGGTTCATAGATGAGCTTCCTTCCAGCCATATCCTCACGTGGTGGAAAGGACATGAGAGCTCTCTCTCAAGTGCACTTACAGGGGCACTAATGGGTTCATAAGGGCCCCCCCCATGACTCACTTACCACCCCAGGGTTCCACTCCCATGCCATCACAGTGAGGGTTCGGATTTCAATGCATAAGTTCAATGTATTTTATTTGTTGCACATCATACATGAGTTATTATTCTATGCACAAAGCATGCCATAGGTATGCTTTGATAATTATTTGGTCAAAGATGATAAATGGGCATTTTTTCTTAATAATAGGGGTTCACAGAACCTTTAAAATACTCAAGTCATTATATCTATTCAGTTTCTCAAATTTAGTTGATGCACCATGGAACTAAGAGAGAAGAGAGAGAGAGAGAAAAGAAACTCATGTTCCAAGGAGCAAACCTTGAGAACTGATCGATTCACTAGTCCCTACCAGTGTCTTACAATTCACGTTTTTATGACTTTTTATGAAAACACGGCCCAAAGTCGTCCTGGCAAGATCTGCTATGACTTGACATCTTAGAGCCATCTGCTGCTCTTCAGCTGTCCCTCCTTCATCTCCTCCCTTCACACCCCAAAAGAAGACATTGGAACATCTCCACTTAAGATTCCAATCATGGAAGAAGGGGTGGGATGTGCACACGTTTAACGTTGATCTCTGATAATGAAGTAACATCAATGCTAATCTAAAAGAGCAGCTGCTTTGGAAATCGAAGCATAAGACAGATGATTTTTACTTTAATTTGAAATTGATTTTTTTTCAGTTCCTCCATGTTTCCTTCATGCTATCACGGGTGTCACTATTTAATAGATCATAACTGAATACACCAGGCTTTCATACACAAGACTTCTTAAAGCAGCAACAGATTATTCACATTTCATTAATAAAGAAATAAGATGACATACCAAGTTCTTATTCCACATATTATTAAAGAAGACAATCTTGGTGAGTCAGATACGTGATTGCTGAATGGATTTAGAAAACGTCCCTGCCTTCTCAGCAACAAAGCCCTCGAAATCAGGCTATGTGATGAGGAATATTTGCAACAGGTAAGAAAAATGGTCATGAGGCATTGGTGAATAGGAGGCAGTGAACTTAATTTTCATGTAAGGTGTCAGAAATAGGGATGTTGTCGCTGCTGAAGAGAGAGAGACAAGTGATTCCAGGTATTGCTTTGCAAAGGAGAAGCAGAAGAAGCAAGGCTTTGAGTCAAAGCCCAGCCCTGTACTGTGTTCCAGTGCGCACACACACACACACACACACACACACACACACACACACACACACACACACACACACACACACACACACACACACACACACACACACACACACACACACACACACACACACACACACACACACACACACACACACACACACACACACACACACACACACTGGAACTCAGGAACAGCGGTATTAAAATTCAGGGTTCTCCATGCTTTCCATGCTCTTTTGCATTTGATTCTTGCAGTAGAAGACAGAGGTAGAGTTGAAATTCTCCTGAGAAATGATGCCACTACTGGGAAGTGACCAAGGTGGGAATTTTGAGTCTCAGTAGTCCGTCCCTGAGGCTGACTTCAGACCCGCAGGTACCGAGAGAGGGAAGACCCCTGGGCTGGATGTGAGGAAATACTAGCTGCTCTCTCTGGCTGAGTCCCCCAAAAGATTTGAACATTTTCAGGAATGGAATTGAGGGCCTGAACCTCTGGAGTCCTGGAAGACGCAGTCTCCATGCACTTTCCTGCCCTATCAAGACTTCTCGTAGAGCTGGCCACAGCCACACACTCAACTACAACTTTCTTCATGGATAGGGACCACAGGAATGGAGACTTGTAGACCATTATTCACACACCTGCTTCTCCCTGGGAACACATACACACCCCTGCATGTCTGTCCCATCAGTTGCTGAGTTACTCTGTACCACCACCCTCATGGAGGCTAGCCCCTTGTCCCCTGGGCAGTGCCCTTTCACAGAGCTCAGGCACACGTTCCCTTCCTCAGGATGCTAGTCAGACCCAGAGTAGTGCAAGACTCAGGCAGGGCTTCATCTGCTCAGATCAACAGGAGAGAGAGGTCCTGTCACCCTGAGATTTCAAGACCTAAACAATCATCTCTCGCCACTTGGCTCTCTCCCCACATGGCTGAGTTTTGCCAGACAGATTGAAAGGCAAAACATTCTCCAAATCAGTGGATTTAGAAAACGGGACGAAGGACATAAAGTGGACGTAGCCAGAAAGGATACAATGGTGACTTACCCGGAAACAAGATAAAGCTATCTTAGCAATGCCCCTTTCCAGGGTGGACACAAAGTTTAACCAAATTACAATAGAAATACCAGTGGTGGCCCAGTTTTAGTTGGAAGGGGCTTCGGTGGTGGTGGTGGTATTGTTTGTCTCTTTGCAGAAGCAGTCAGGAAAGTGACTAAAAGCTGATTCATTTGCAGGGTTTTTCTTTTGGAAATGAACATTCTGGCACGATTTTAATTGGGTTTTAGTTGTTGTTGTTTTAATTCTCACAGTGATGGCTTGGCTATGTCTTTCGGGACTGCGGAGGGAAACTGGCATCTGGTGTTTGAGGATTCTGGGGATTTGCACCATATTTATGTGTAATAACTATACAGTAAATAAACAGAATGAATAATTAAGTGAATAATGAGTTTCCTAGAAAAGAGGATTCCTCTGAAGACTTTGACAGAAATCCTCCCCCCCCCCCCCGCCCACCCCCACCCCCACCTCCCCAGCCTCCTAGCCTCCTTCCCGCATGGCGGTTCCAGGGCATCCGTACCGTGTCATCATCGTTGCAGAAAGCAGCGACGACGTTTTCCAGATTGAAATCAAGTGTGCCATTAATCAAATGAGAACATTTCTCTCACTTGTATATTTTTTCCGGTGGCAACAATGTTGAATTTACACTTCTAAGAATGATCCTTTTTTTGTGGAAAAAAAAACATAACCCCATAGAGATATATTTGTCTCTGTAAAGACAAAATCCATGAGATTAAATTTCATTGAATTGTGTTTCTCTGAGGAACTGAAATCTTGAAGTCCCAGGAATTGGCAGTATCCAATGAAATTACATAAATGCGTGCTAATGTGTATACCCAGCCAATCCAAGGTGTCCTTGCTTCTGGGGGCAGCCCAGGCCTAAAGCAAGTCCTTTTGGAGGTAACACCCACCCACCGCCATCACTCAGTCAAAGATTTTAGCTATGCACTCATTCATTTGATACTTACTGAGCATTTATTATATACCGAGCACTTGGACCAGGTTCAGGGACACCTGGCTGAGGGAAAGCAGGCCACATAGTGAGTCCTCTCAGAGTTCACTGGCGATCGGCTAATGAAGCAGATTGTAAGGGTGATAGCTTCTGTGAAAGCGAGTATTTGAGTATTAGGCTGCTATAACAAAATACCCCACTCTGTGCCACTCACACACAGAAACTGCATTTCTCAGCGTCCTGGTGACAAGACCAAGATCAAGATTTTTTCCTAGTTTTCTGTCTTTGATCATCTTCTCAAAGTGTCTTCACATGGCCTTTTTTTCCTATGTCTATTACACTTAGACTCTCCTTTTTGGTCCAAACCTCCTCAAATCAATGTAAATCCAACATTGTTGCAATTGGAAGAAATCAATACACAAGTGAGAGATATATTTCTTCAACCGAGAAAAAAAAATAGGACGACCACCACCTGTTGGAAAGTGACTAGACAGTTTCCAACTTAACTATTCAGACAAAACAATATAATCACTCTGGCTCATGCCTATAATCTTAGATACTTAGGAGGCTGAGACCTGAGGATCACATTCAAAACCAGCCCAGGCAGGAAAGTCCATGAAATTCTTATCTCCAATTAATCACCAAAAGCCTAGACTTGGAGCTAAGGGAGAACACTTTGGCCCTGAGTTCAAGTCCCAATAGCAGCAAACACACACACACACACACACACAAAGATATAATCTCAAAACTAAGTTATACCTGATTTAGACAATACATTCATTGATTCATTCATTCATTCAAACACTTATAGAGTCCTGTCTGGATCAGGGTATTAAGTAGTTACAAAGTCAAGTAGAACATTGTCACTGTCCTCAAATAGCTTCAGAGTCTAAATGAGCATTATAATTAGACTTCAAATGAATATTTACCTGACCACATCAAACAAATACAGAAGGAAAAGCTGTTTTCTACCCAAAGGACAGTCAACTCACCTCTCCTGCTAACTCACTCTGCTTTCAAGGGCAAAATCAAAGCTACTTGGTCCCAGCTAAAGTTATTTCATGGTTGCTACTCTATCTATTAAGACAACTCATGTCTGGTATCTCCTTTTGCCAAAAGAATTCTATTTCTGTAATTCATTGCAAAATTCAAGGCCATTTCATTAGGGGGAAATACGCCATATCATTATTAGAACAAGCCTTTCTATTTTTGCTCAATTTTGAAACTGACAATCTACAGACTATTTTTAGCTCAGTCATGTGAGATTATTTGTTTCCTGATTATGTGAAGTTTTGCCTTCGGACTAGTTAACATGAATTTTATGCTCACTTATTATGTCACATGCTCCAATTCAATTTATTTGAAAGTGGATTCTTTGGGGAAAACTGTAAAGCTAATTTGAATTGATTCTTTAGAGATTTCATTTTAAATGAAGTGCTAGAAAAAAAATTGGCAGACAAAGTGAAAAAATGAAATTGAATTTTCTTCTTCAGCTACTCACTGGATTCAGAAACTCTTGCTTTTTTTTTTTTTTTTAGGCTGCCAAGGGTTTTGATAGAATGTTTGATGCAATTTTCCTTACACTTATCTTAAACTTCACTGCCTTTGGTTTGGTTGTTCAGCTGCAAAATGGTTTCCTGATATTTCCACAGGGAGGGAGAGGGTGGCAATCAGAGTTCTTGCTTAAGGAAGTATTTCATACTTTAATACTAACTTTCTGCCATCCATAATGTCACCTCTCCATCAAACATCTTGCATAAAGCAGGTGTTTTGATTCGGGAGTGAATGAACATATACCATTAGCGGACAAAGTTGTTTGGGGGACGGGGAGGTAGAATAAAATCAAATCCTCAGATTCCCCTCACTTTGTCCAGTTGCTATTGCATCTTTTCATACCTGATGGAGTTACAGCTTGAGGGATGTATGGAAAGAATAGGCAGGAGGCCGAGTGGTTCATTTCCTGTCCTCCACCGACCCCCAGCGGAACTTATTGGTCTCCAGTGGTGGGTTCCCAGCTAATCAGAAACAGCTGCCATCCATGGAGGGCTGGGCCTGGAATTGGTCCATCTGAGGCCTCCAGATGATTTACATCGCATTATTAACCATCGAATGGGAAATACATAGCAGGCACATGTCTGCAATTTCATTGGGGGAGGGCGCACTCTCTTTCTTTTGGATGTGTCTTTATAAGGTTTTTTTTTTCCCACCCTCATTTCCCACCCTCACACCCCCCCCCCCAGTTTTTCCATTTCTGCTGCTATAACAAAATACTGCAGGCAGGGTACATTATAAACACTAGCAGTTTATTTGACTCACGGAGCTGGCGGCTGGAAAGCACAAGGTGGAGGGGTTGCACCTGGGGGAGGCCTTCTTACGGTGTTATAACATTATATAGTAGGGAATGGGCGGGGTGAGGAGAGCTGCAAAGAGAGAGGAGAGGAAGGGAGGGGAAGGGAGGAGTGGGAACGGGGAAGAGAGGAGAAGAGGCCAAGCTTACTCTCCTGAGCATGACCCACTCCTCTGACTAGTGTGAATCTATTTTGAGGGCATAACAAATCTCAGTCTTGCCATACGGGTGACTGAATTTCCACTGTAGCTCCTTCTGTTGCTGTGGACTGTGCCACTCGGCTAAGAACAAGCTCAAGGAGGATCTTCAACCAGTTTCCCTCCGCCCCATGTATCATCAAGTATTTGGGGATACGCCCTCGACCCAGGTAAGTCTTGAAAGAAGCTAGTCATGGCTGCATGTATGTGTATGTGTGTGTGTATGTGTGTGTGTGTGTGCACACGCGTGTGTGTTCTGATCACAGGGCTAATGGTGTGATGTGAAGACTTAAGCAATTGCGTTTGGGTAGAAGCAGCAGACTTTGTCCACGAGGGACTCAGGGAAATTTAACAGTGGCCCACAGCAGGTTGAATATAAGTACAATCAGGGCTATGTAACTGTAACTCAGCCTATGTGATATTTGTTTTTATACTGGACAGTTATAAAATAAGGGTGTGATGCCAAAAAGGGTGCAGGAAAGCCAAGTCTCTTGGCCCACCGAAATCATAACCCACCTGGGTAGAACCTCAATAACACGGAGCAGAGGACTGATTGTAGACACTGGCCGTCTGTGGCTGTGGGTGCTGTGGGAAGGCGGCAGCAGGCCCCTTCGCTGCCCTGGGCTGCAAGGCCCGTGATGAAGGTTGCTCTCAATGCTGGCTAGCTTTGTCTCGAGAGACATCATGTGGGGGTTCAGCTGCTCCTCGTATCTTAGGGACAGAGGCCAGAGATGTTGCCAGATGTCCTGTCTCACACAGGACAGCCCCACCACAGGAATCATCTGACCCCCGATGGGTCTGTGGTGCCGGAAATGGGGCACGCTCGTGTTAGAGAGGCTGCATCCTGCAAGGCCAGCTCGAGCCAAGGTTTTTATCTCTCGACGTCCATCCAAGGTCAGGGACGACTTGAAGACAGGGCTGCTGACCTTGGCTATGGAGCTGCGCTTGCCTCTGGGAGCAGCTAGCACCCAGGAGGAGAGGGGTTGTGTGGTCACTGAGGAGAGGGGAGGGACCTGGCCTTTGTCCTGGATGAGCAGGAGTGGAAGTGGGTCTGCAGTAATGCCCCGAGCCCCACCCAGGCATGTGTCTTACCCCACCCCACAGAGTTCAAAGACTGGCACTTCTGCCCTCGGAATCTCATGCTTGCTCCATTCCTGATCAACCTGCACTTGGAACTTGACAATGGAGGGAATGCTAGAAAACATAGCCGTAGCTCGGCAAATGGACAGACCACCATAGTAGGCCCTGTGGATCTCTGCTCACTAGTGTTTTCCACACAGGAAACAGGGTTTTCTTCGCTTCCCTCCTCACATTGCATGCATTTAAGTTTGATAGGCTATTTGCTCTATAATTTAGATAGCAGGGTCCCAAAACCCCATGTGTACAAGGCTGTCAGCGGCCTCTTGTGTTACTGGTGGGATGGTTAGATGGGAAGAAGTTAGGTTACTGGGGGCCATGTCCTTAAGGAAGAGATCAGAACCTCAGCCCGCCTTTCTTCCTCTCCTTCCTGGCAGCCATTAGGTAAACAGCTCCCTGGACCCATACTCCCATCAGGCTTTGCTGCCTTACCACAGACTCAAAGGCCATGAAACCTCTGAAACAATCACTGAAAACCTTCCTTCTCTATAAGTTGATGATCTCAAGTGTTTCATCACAGCGATGGAGAGCTGACTAGCACAATATTTAATTTGTTCAATCTATAAACACTGCGAGTATCGTTTATTCTGCTAGCTGTGCGTATACCCAGACACCCAGTTGCCCAGACAATTAATATGCCCCAGCTGTCTGCGTTAGACGTGGCCACTGACAGCCTCTCACATATATGGAAAGGCATGCAAACATGCCAGTTTCAATGCTGTACCTTCAGACCCAGCTGCACATTCTTCCATGTGCTCTGTCCCCTTGCTATCAGCTGGAACTCCACACATGGGGGCGATTCAGCATTAACTTATGGTGAGAGGAGCAGAGCACCAAGCCGGAAAAAAACCCCTGGAGGTTCCATAGTCCAGATGTCTTTCCCATAAGCACCCATTTTGTTTCAGGAGTTCTGGGTGAGCCTGTTAGTTCCTGTAGACAAGTTTTTTTTTTTTTAAATCCACTTCAAATTAGTAGAAAAGAGAACATGTGTGGAAGAGTAAGAGTTGCAGGTGAAGGTAGATGTCAGGGTTCAAATAGTTGTATATCACTGAGAGATGTCTATTTCTCTCAACATCAGTTGTGTGGAGGAATGCAGAAAGGAGGGATCTGAGAAGTGCCAGGCTTCCAATTTCCTTCTGGCTCATGGCCTAAAGAACACAATGGTTTCTCTCCCAATGTCTCCCCCACTGCGCAGAGCAAAGGTGAATGGTCCTGCTGTGGTCACAGACTTACCCCTAGATCAACTATGCAAAGCCCAGAAGAGAGGAGGTAGGAATCAACCTGGAGTTGAGAGCGGGTATAGTCTCACTCAAAGTTAACCAAAATAGAGGCAGGACAGAGCCAGTGAGAGGAGGTCAGGATGTCTCAGTCAGTATTCTGAGGAATGAAAGCACTCTCAACTGGAGAAGGTAGGAAAAGCTTCACAGCAGAGGTGGAATGTGAACTCAGATGTTGCAAGACAGAGTTTAAGAGTGGATAAAGAAGGGCAAACCCCACCAGGCACTAATGATTCACACTTACAATCTTTGCTACTCAGCAGGTTGAGATCTGAGGATCATGGTTCAAAGCCAGCCCAGGCAGATAAATCTAAGAGACTCTTATCACCAATTCACCAATAAAAATCCAGAAGAGGAGCTATGGCTCATGTAGTAGAGTGGCAGCCTTAAGTGAAAAAGCCAGTGAAAAGCACAAGGCCCTGAGTTCAAGCCCCAGTACCAACACACACAAAAGAAGGAAATACCCTAACTTCTTTCTTGACTATTTCCAAAGGCTCAACAAACTCAGCAGCCCAAAGAACGTAAAGGGCCATGTTGTTTTTCTTCCTCTTGTCATCAGACTGGGATGAGAAGTTTCCCTCTGGGCATCAAGTCCTTCCAGTCATGACCTACAGAGGAAGGATATGGCCAAGAGGACAAGAATCTATAGCCCAGACACTCCTGCGTAAGACAGGAAGAAAGCGTCACTACCTGAAGCCTGGCTGCAAAGCGTAAGTGGCAGCTCCCCTAATCAGTACAGAAAGGCTCGTTATGTAAGTAAATGATTCAAATAGAAAGTGACTTACCCTAGGAAACATATGTTGCTCCTTTTTGTTTCTCATATTTCTAGAATGGTTTCAAGTTTGAGGTGGAAGAGCTTGTAATTTGCATATTTTTAAAATCAATTCTCAAACGGTCTACTGTCAGGATTTTAGAGATACAGTTTTTATGAGCCTTTAAATAGTTGAATAAGGGGCTGGGAAGGTGGCTCAGTGGTAGAGCCCTTGCCTTGCATGCCTTGCATGCCTGAGGCCCTGGGTTCGGTTCCTCAGCACCACATAAGCAAAAAAGAAAAAAGCCGGAAGTGGCGCTGTGGCTCAAGTAGTAGAGCGCTAGCCTTGAGCTGAAGAGCTGAGGGACAGCGCCCAGGCCCAGAGTTCAGGCCCCACAACCGGACCCCCCCCCCAAAAAAAAAAACAAATAGTTGAATAATTTTTCAACCAGTCAGGCTCCCAGAGCCTGTGGCTCCATTCTTCATCACAGTTCTCGCTCATTTCTTACGTTAATGTCTTTCTAACTGAGTAAGGCTGCTTTTGGCTGGGCTTCAGAAACTGGTAGCTGGCTTGGACCTTTCCCAGTGGTGGAAGATAAGGGAGACAATCATGTTTCTGCTCCTCTTGATGATGATGATGATGATGATGATGATGCTGATGATGATGATGATGATAATGATATCATCTTCACTTGTCTTCTGTACAATCAAAGTTCTAGACTGACTGTGTGGCTCAGTGGTAGAGTGCTTGTATAATATCCATGAGGCACTTAGTTCAATCCCTTAGCACTGCCAAAGCAAACACAGAATCAAGGTGGTTTGATGCTGCTATAAGAACCTGCAGGGATTCATTACTTCTTAGATGTGTGATTAATGGAATGATTTCTTTGGGTGGAAAATTCCTTCCATGGATCACCCAGTTGGCTTTGAGATGTCTTTCAGCACTGGACTCCAAGGGGTCAGGAATCCTTTCAGGACTGCAGTGGATCAGGTTGGGTGTGTCTGACTTCAGTGGGTACAGAGACACAACTGATTTAATGTCATTGGATTGGTTTGACTGACAAAGAAGGTTTTATTATTGTTTCAATCCTGTCCTCCCTATTTCACTTCCTACACACTGCCATGTAGGACTTGGGGCTCGTGGGGTCTCCCTTGGGAGAAGTATATACTCCCCTTCCCCTGGCTTTGGTGTGCCATGACTTGGCTAAGAAGGTATGTGCCAAGGAGACCACATGCTTCAGTAGCAGAAGCAAGGGTTCACATGGGGTGTGTAATGTGCGAAACGCATATTGGTTATTGTAGGTTGCGGAGATGTCAGTTTATTTGTTACAACCATATACCTGGTTAAAAAAAAAAAAAAAGCTGACTGATACAAATGGTCACTAATTACCCTGAATACCTCAATGAAAAATGGTCCCATTCTGTGGGCATGTGAATATTGACTAAACTTATGACCAATCTACCTGAGAAAAGTGAATCTGAAATATAAGAAAGCTAAACCAACAGTAACAAGAAGCCACTGTTGCGTATGGATTCTGAAAGGACTATACAAATCACAGCATTGGAAGGAGGGTACGAGAAGCTGGTGTCCTCAGACCTTGTTGATGGCAGTCTAATGTGACGATACTGGGGTTTAAGCTTAGGGCTTTATGCTTGCTAGGCGGGCCTTCTACCACTTTAGCCACATCCGAAGCCCTTTTGCTTTCATTATTTTTAGGATAGGATCTTGAATTCTCCCCCTCTCCCCCCTCTTCCCCCCTCATTACCCTCAAATGACAGGTGTACCCACCTTTTGGTTGAGATGGGATCTCACTAACTTTTTGCCTGGTTTTGGCCTTAAACAGTAACTCTCTCCTTATCTCTACCTCCTGCATTGCTGGGATTACAACTGTGAGCCATCATGCCCAGTTAAACAATGTATTTTAAAAGACTTAAAAATGTATGTGTGCTCCTTGAAACACATCTGGAAATGTATCCTAAGGAGATAACTAAGGATGGAGTATAAAGTTATATATGAGAATGTTCATGACATCATGATTCATAATTATGAAACTTGGAAGAAATATAAATGCCCAGAAAAAAGGGATCTTTAAATAGAGTCATTAAATAGAGTGATATATAATTAGCTTATAATAGTTTAGACCTGTGTCATCCAGTCCTATAGCCACCAGCCACATAGACTTTGAAATATGGTTATTCCAAATTGAGATGTACCTCCAGTGGAGACTAAGTATGGGAAGACAAAAGAATGTGAGCTGCTAACAGCTTTTATATCGATTCCAAGGTGAAAATGACAATATTTTGGACACATTAAAATTAATGTTCCCTGCATCTTTGTACGTAGAAAAAAAATCTAGCCAGGCACCAGTGGTTCATACCTGTAATCTGAGCTACTTAGGAGGCTGAGATCTAATGATCAAGATTCAAAGCCAGCCTGCGCAGGAAAGTCCATGAAACTTTGTGTTTTGGTCAGTCGTAGGGCTTGAACTCCGCACCTGGGGGCTGTTCCTCAGCTCTTCAGCTCAAGGCTAGCACTCTACCACTTGAGCTACAGTGCCACTTCTGGTTTTCTGGTCATTTATTGGTGATAAGAGTTTCATGGGGGCTGGAAAGATGGCTCCGTGGTAGAGTGCTTGCCTTGCATGCCTGAGGCCCTGGGTTTGATTCCTTAGCACCACATAAGCAAAAAGAAAAAGCCGGAAGTGGTGCTGTGGCTCAAGTGGTAGAGCGCTAGCCTTGAGCTGAAGAGCAGAGGGACAGTGCCCGGGCCCAGAGTTCAGGCCCTATGACGGGACCAAAAAAAAAAAGAGTTTCATGGGCTTTCTTGCCCGAGCTGGCTTTGAACCACGATCCTCAGATCCCAGCCTCCTGAGTAGCTAGGATTACAGGTGTGAGCCACTGGTGCTTGGCTCCATGAAACTCTTATCTCCAATGAACTACCAAAAAGCCAGAAGTGGAGCACCAGACTTGAGTGAAAAGGCATAGGGAAAGCACAAGACCTTGAGGTCAAGCCCTAGTACTGGCAATACATGCATACATACATCTAGAGAAAGTATACAACTTACATTTATTTGAGGCTTATGATCTCATAGTTTTTTATTCAACTGTCTTGTAAAACAAAAACAGCCACAGACAATAGGTAAATGAATGGGTATGTCTGTGTTCCAATAAATCTTTACTTCTAAATCAGGCAGCCAACCAGAGAGCTCAGATTGCTGAACCTTGGTCTAGACAAGAGTTTCCTAATGTTGGCTCTTTTGGCATTTGGGACTAGATAACTTGTTGGGACTGTCCAGTGCACTGGTATCCAAAGTGTCCCCTGACTCTACCACTAGATGCCAGTAGCATTACCTACCATTTTTGATAACCCAAAATGTCTACAGAGGTTCCCAAATGTCCTCTGTGGGGGCAAAATTGCTCTCATTGACCATCACTGGTCTAGCAGATAGGAGTATATAATTTTATTTCCAGGAAAATAAAAATTATGTGGATGTGCATGTGTGTTCATGTGTGTAAACATGTATCTTACATATGTGTAAAGGGAGTGTACTGGGAGGATACACACCAATATTTACTTGCTTTTCTCATCTCTGCTTTTCTGTCTTTAATAAGGCATATGTTACATATTTAATATGTAAAAGAAGAACAATTGTGTTAGAAAAAAGCAACAAAGGACAGAGATAAAATGACAGGGAGAAAAGGGGTGATGGACGGAAGGTACAACTTATTTTTCTTATTTATGTATTTACTTATAGTCAGTCATGGGGCTTGAACTCGGGGCCTGGGTGCTATCCCTGAGCTTTTTTGCTCAAGGCTAGCACTCTACCACTTTGAGCCCCAGTTTCACTTCCAGTTTTCAGTTGATTAATTGGAGATAAGAGTTTTATGGACTGTCCTACCTGGGCTGCCTTCAAACTGTGATCCTTAGCTCTCCCGCTCTGAGTAACAGGATTCCAGGCGTGAGCCACCAGCGCCTAGCTCAAATTTTCATTTTTAAACGAATAAAACCTTGTTGCTTGGGAATTAGTCCTTGGATAGGGGTGGGGAGGAGGAAGGTGGTCTCACCTTTCTCCTTGGTGGGGTACTGGTAGGCGTTTCAAATTCGGGTACATTTTAATGGCAATCTTTGAAAGCCTCAGGATTGGGCATTGGGGGATCAAGTCCACAATAAGAGAGAAGGAAGGCACAGAAGACAGAGAAGGGGGAGTCCAGACTCCTGAAAGAGGGTATTGGTAAGATCCAAATAGGAAGAGGGCTGTTGGGGAGAAACTGAGAAGTCTAGCTCTCTGGCATGCACCCACAGAAATGCCAGGCGGAAGTGTGCTAGCAGTGGCCGTGGTGGCTCACTGGTGGCTCTATGTGAGGGTTGGTCAGCATGAGAAGGGCCGAGTGGGCAGAGGGAGGGCCGAAGGTGAGAAGGCAGGTGCATCTTTAGGCAGCACAGACAGTCTCTGAAGCCAGCTCATCCTTTCTTCTTGGTATGAGAACTTTCAAGTTTTAGCTGAGCACAGGGTCATCCCTACAGCTCTGTGTCTCAAGTCCATTTTTTTCCCTAGCCTCTAAGCTCTGGTAGGAGTGCAAAGACGAGAACTCTGGCAGCCATTTGGAATCATGAGGTGGATGCCATTGCTGGGACTGGTAAAGCACGCACATAAATGGAGGCTGGCTATCTAATGATTGCAACACACACCAGGTCTGCTGTGCTCTGCTCACTACGAGAGTTGGTTTATATTCAATAGATACATTTCTCTGTGTGCGCACGTGAGCGTGCTTGCATGCGGGCATACATGCCAGTTCTGGGACTTGAACTCAGGGACAGGGCACTGCTACTTAACTCTTTTTCTCAAGGATGGTGCTCTACCACTTGAGCCACAGCTCAAGTGTTTGTGGTTAATGGGAGATAATAGTCTCATGAATGTATCTGCCTGGGCCGGCTTTGAACTGGGATCCTTAGATCTCAGCTTTCTGAGTTGCTAGGATTATAGACGTGAGCCACCAGCGCCTGGTTCAACAGCTCTATTTCTCATCTTGTTTAAGTTATTTACCATTAGGAGTTTCCTGGCCTTCCAAATTAACTGAACTTAAATGGAGCTCACTTGGCAAGGACTGACATCTCAGTCATACGGACCTCAGAAAACTGACACCTCCCACCTCCTTCTCTACAGTATAGATTGCATGTAAACTGATTCTAATTAAAAGGAATAGGAACATAAAGTTACTTTAGGTGAATCGCCAAGATGATTATTCCATTACACGGTACGATCGCTGCTCTTGTCTATGTCAGTCCCAGCAAGATCTCTAGGAAACATGTAGAATGTTAGGAAAAACTGCACTTAGAGCTCTTCCCTGCACACAAATTCAGTCACAACCAACACTACATTTCTCCAACTTCTTAGGCCCAATAGCTACAGTCATCTGTATCTCTCTCTACCCCCTCCTTCCTGTCACTGACCAAGCTTAGTTCCTGCTCCTATCCCTTGGTATCCTGGATCCTAGTCCCTCTTACCTACCTTGGAGCAAATCCTGCCCATCCCATCTCCTGCTTAGGAAGCAATCACCTTCCACAACAACCCTGTATTCCCCACAAGCCCGTGATCTTGATCTTGTTTATATTACTGTTGTGGGGCTGAGACAAACGTGTGGCTATAGGAATGGGAAATATATCTTGAGACAGATGTTGCAGGACAGGGGCTAGGGCGGGGGGTTGGGGGGGAGGGAGAGACGGGACATGTTTTGGGAAACAATACTCAGAATAAAAGGAGGCACACCAGGCAAAGAAAGACACTGAACCTCAAAGCAGTTGCCAAGGAGACCCTCTCCACCCCCACCCCTGCTACTTCAGCATACTGTCTGAGGCTACCCAGCAATCAGTGAAAGAAACAAAAGCAGAGATGACCAAGATGGCATTGGGATGTGGTTGGAAGTGGTTTAGAAGGGAGAATATTAGGAAACTCTTCTCTCCAATTGAGTACCAAAAAGCCAGAAACAGAGCTGTGGTTCAAGTGGGTAGAGCACCAGCCTGAGCGAAAAGCAAAGTGACAGCTTAAGGCCCTGAATTCAAGCCCTAGTATTAGGATGCACGCGCGTGCGCGCGCGCGCACACACACACACACACACACACACACACACACACACACAGAATAATGAGAACAAGTTTTCTAACTGTTACTTGTGACTAGATATTCAACTTCCTTTTAGAGCTTCAAAAACATATCCTTGTTCTTGCCCCACCCTGGACTGATTAAATCCATGGTCCAGCCTTTGGTATTTAGAGGAAAATTCCCTAGGTGCTTCTATTATATCACTAGAACTAAGACCGGATGGCCCATCATCCCATGGATTACTAGCAGAGCGTCAAAGCAGGTTCACCTCAAGGTAGCTCATATCACCTCCAGCATCACATGCCTTGGAAGAGTGGTTATTCTCTGCTTGTCTCCAGCCTCTCACTTGCCCATTCATTACCAAAGTCCTGTCATATGACAACTCCAGCCTGTGGCCCTCATCCCCAGTGAACTACCAATTATCATGTTCTATGTGGGCCTTGTGGGCCTCTTGTCTGCACAGCATTTGCTCATCGACAATTCCTGTCCCTTTCTGTATGATTCCTCCTCCTCAACCCTCTTTCTTCTTCTCTTCTGACACAGCCCAGCCTACTTCTTGGCCTTTTCCTCTGCCCATTTAGGATTCTCTTCTTTGTTGATCCCCTTTTCTAGGTGTTACCAGATCCTTCTTATTTGCTGCTATCCTCTCATTTGAAATTGTCTTCCTAGCTCTATCTCCTGAGCTCCAAAACCAAATTTCTGATTGCTTTGTGAGCATTTCTACCTTGACTTCTTATAGGTACCTTAAGCAAAACCTACTCCCGAATGGAAATCATCATCTGTTGCTCTAAGGCTCTATTCCATGTTCACTGCTTTATTGAATAACCAATTATTCAACTTAAAGGAATCTCCTTTTCCCTTCCTTTGCCTCCTTCTACAAGCATCCATCTGCTTTACTCAATCCTCTCTACTTCAACTTTACTCCAACTTCTGGCCAGTCCTTAGGCATCTCCTCCCTAGATGACTATAAGAATCTTATCCAAGGTCTCCTAAACTTAATCATGTCCCATTTCAATACGTTGACAAGAGTGATCATTCCAAAGCAGAAATATGACGGTGTCAATCTACTGCTTAAAACCCTTCCCCATGGACTTCCAAGGCCAAACTTAGAAAGGTCCACCAGACAATAATAACTCACCCCTCCCTGCCTCTCCCGTTTCAGCACCTGCTATGGGCAACAGATGCCCAG
This sequence comes from Dipodomys merriami, assembly GCF_024711535.1. NCBI lineage: Eukaryota > Metazoa > Chordata > Mammalia > Rodentia > Heteromyidae > Dipodomys > Dipodomys merriami. The sequence goes on from NW_027203359.1 coordinate 1,681,804, forward strand.
TGAGTCTCAGCACCCTGAGTAGGCCCCCAACCCCAACCCCAATTTGCCAGCCTGCTTTCTTCTGCCTTCTCTGCAATCCACAACACCTTGAATGGCTTCTCTAGCTTCCCATAGTCACCTGTTCACATTTCAAACTTATACTCAGAGTTCACCATCCTCAAATCCCCTCATCTTCATCCTTGGGGGTCCATTCTATGGCCTGGAAAACAGCAGGTGTACAAGGAAGGTTTACAGAATGAGTGGGTTGATAGTACTTCGGGTTTCAGTGTGAGGATTAGTATTACCACGTGCAACTGCAGCTAATTTTGCAGTGACTTTAAAGATGATTTTTCAGTGGGGAGCCCTGGGGTTCCCACAGAGCACCCTGGATGTTTTAGAGGATGCTGGTTCCATCCAGCAAATTCTAGGGCAATGGATGAAGAAATGCCCATGCAGTGGTATCTACAAAGATGGTATTAAATAACTTTTGTTCCAATGATCACGATGGGCCAAGGAACACACTTAATCCACAGAGGTGGTTAAGCTCAAGTTCTCTCCCCCATCTTCTATTTTATAATAAGCATTCAAATTAGCCCAGAGAAAATGTAAAGGAGTTACGAGAGAGACACAAGGGCACAGTCAAGGGGTAGATGACAAAACAAAAACAAAAACCAGAAACACTTAGGCATTTCCAGTAAGGGATCCAGAGATTTCCTCATTAAGTACATTCAGGGGCTTTTGTCTTTCAACTCCTAAACTTGTGTGTATCTTTAAACATACAAGCAGGGTTTCCCGCCAGTATCCTTTGCACTACAAGCCCGCCATGAAATCCCCTTCGGCCTGTTGCCATCCCCAGAGAGCCCTTGGGTTTCTACCAGAGGATTCTCACTTGAAGCAGAGATACTGTTATGTCATCTGTCTCATGTGTTGTTCCTCTAAGTAATAACCTGGCTTAAACAAAGCAGCATTTTGAGCCTAAGAAATATTTGAAAACTAATGATTTAAATTATTTGAACGACTAAGGTCATGTATAATGTATAATGTGTCATTTCCTCCTGCTGCTCTTCCTCCACCTCTTTTTTCTGTTTGAAGAATGGTATCAAGATGGTTATTTTTCCTTAGTGAAATATCAGGGCTAGTTTTTGCCATCACTGTTGTTTTGGCGTTTGGAGAAATTCTTATTTTGGACCAGTCATAGAAGCATCTGGTCACGAGAAGCCATGGGAAGCAGGGAAGGAGTTTGGTGCTAAGCGAGTCCTTTCAAGCCCTCCACCCCATTCTCCAGAGACAACATAGAGCTTCAGCCTGGACCTCCAGAGAGCTCGACTCTGGTGGTCAGGAAGCACTTTCCCTGAGAAGACAACGGAAGGACAAGTCATCTCCTAGAGCCACTCACACAGCTCAATCATTACAAGCTCAGAGCGGCCTTGAAAGATACCTGATCTTGCCATCCAGGGCCTGTCAGGAAGAAGGGCTTAGCATCCCAACATCAAAACCAGTGTTTGGCAGACACCCTCTAGCATTTGCTTGGCTTCTCTCCAAATGCTCATTTAGGTCAGATTGCTTACCTAGGGGTACATTCTTCTCCTAATACATTAGGGAAGATTTATCTGAATGTTACACTACCTAAAAATAAGATGTACTATGGATGCTTCAGTGATTTTTTTAATGATTAGAATGAGTATTTGATATCTCAGTAAATGATATTGAAACAATTTGCTCTCAGTTGGGAAAGAAAAGAAAAATTCCTACTGATCTCCATCATGGAAATGAATTAAAAACATACGAAAGATGTAAACATACTTTGAAACTACCAGAAGAAATGAGAGGAAAGCACCTTTGTGAATTTTGCAGATAAGAGGCTTTCTTTTAAGCAACATAAAAATGCAAACTATTTTGATCATTCAGGTAAGTGCCCAAAAGTGGGATTGCTGGGTCATAGGGGAGCTCTATGTGGAGTCTTTTGAGGAACCTTCATACTACTTTCCAAAGTGGTTGAACAAGTTTGTACTCCCACCAACAATGCAGTAGGATTCCCTTCTGTCCACATCCCTTCCAGCATCTGTTGTTATTAGAGTTCTTGATGATAGCCATTCTAACTGGGGTGAGATGGTATTTCAATGTTTTGATTAGCAAGCTACCAGTACAACTATGTTTATAGCAGCATTATTTACCATAGCTAAGATATGGAACCAACCCAGATGCCCCTCAGTAGATGAATGAATCAAGAAAATGTGGTATATATACCCAATGGAATTCTATGCCTCCATCAGAAAGAATGACATCAACCCATTTGTTAGGAAATGGAAAGACTCAGAAAAAATTATATTAAGTGAAGTAAGCCAGGCCCAAAGAAACATAGGTCCCATGGTTTCCCTTATTTGCAATAACTAGTATATGTCTGAGACAAACAGAAAAGGTCAGATTAGATGATGTTAAGCGAAATTAACCCCAAGATAAGGACCCAAGTGGTTTCTTCTTTCTTGCTATTGTTTCTAACATATTTATAAGGTATCATGTGATTTTTTTTGTTGCTTTGTATGTCCCTCCCCCGCAGTATAACCCATTTTCACTGTATTTGATGTTGATATAATTTGGGGAACGGAAGGAAAAAAAATTGTTTAGATAGGGATACAGGTTAATCCATTGCAACAATGACACTATGTCGAAAAACAAACTTTACAATTTAGGTGGCGGGGGGAGGGGGGGCGGATGTAGTTGTGGAGATGGGAGGGAAGGGATGGTAGGGGAAAAACAAAGGAGGAGGCAACAATGCTTGATAAGAAATGTACTCATTACCTTGCTCATGTGATTGTAACCCCTCTGTACAGTATTTTCACAATAAAACCTTACTTTAAAACATGCAAACTATTAATAGAGGTCCATCTGATTATCCCTAATTAGAAATCTTTTGTCAAAATAACACATGAACAAGAGCAAAAGACGTGAAAGATGTGCAGAAAGTTATTTGCAGACTATCTAATAGATAGAGGATTACCATTGTGAATATATATTAGAAAAAGCTAGAAAACTCCCAAGAAAAACAAGCAAAGGATATATGAACTGAGAATTTATAAAAGAGAAAATAAGGAAAGACAATGTATGCATTGTAAAACGACTCAAAATGAAGCTGGGTGCTAGTAGCTCATGCCTAGCTACTCAAGACACTGAGATCTGAGCATTATGATTTAAAGCCAGCCCAGGCAGGAAAGTCTATGAGATTCATCTCCCACTAACCACCAGAAACCCAGAAGTAGAGTTGTGGCTCAAAGTAGTAGAGCATGAGCCTTGGGCACAAAAGCTCAAGGACAGTGCCCAAGGCCCTGAGTTCAAGCAGTGCAACCAACACCAACAACAAAAAGAAATAAATAAAACCTACCCAGAATGATAGAAAGGGTAACATTGATGAAGATGCATTGGTGAAGAGGCATTATACTCATTAATTAACATGTTGAACTCAAACCTCTTTTGTACAAGATAATAAAAAATAAAGCTAGTTAAAAAACAATAAATTAAATACTCAACGTCGCACATAATGGTGGAAAAGCTTTCAAGCAACTTATAAGATTTTTTTTTTCCTCCCAATCACATTGGCAAGAAACAAAAAGTCTGAGATTATCAAATGTAGGTGAGGCACTGGGGGAGCTGGTACTTGTTCATCTGCATTGCTGAGAGTGTGAATTAATGCGGACTCTTTAGAGAGCAGTTAGGCAGCATCTTGCAAATTTGAAAATGTGCATCCATACCCATCTAGACATTTCATTTCTAGAGGTTTCCCTTAGGGGAACTCCCAGTCATTCCCAGGGCAATAGAAACCATGTTTGTGTGCTTAGCATGGATCTAAATGTTTACTGTTGAGGAGAATGGCTAAAAATACTGTGGTATTTGAAATCTGGAGAATTCTTTATTGCCCAGACTAGGTTTGGTTTTCTTGTTTGTTTGTTTTGGGATTATCAAAAAAGTACCATGGATGGAATGGGTTGAGCAAGAGAAATCTATTTTCTCATAGTTCTGAAGTCTGGAAAGCTAAAGTCAAGGGGTTGGTTGGGTGGGTTTCTTGGGGATGACTGTCTTCTTTCTGTGACTTCCCAAGCTCAGCTTCTGCACACAAGATAATGGCTCATTTTAGTGACCTCTAACCTAGCTATTTTGTTAAAGACCTAGTCTTCAAAATACAGTCTGAGATTCTGAGAGTTAGCACTTCAACACAAGAGTTAGGAAGTGGGGACTGGGAAGGTGGCTCCGTGGTAGAGCGCTTGCCTTGCATGCCTGAGGCCCTGGGTTCGATTCCTCAGCACCACATAAGCAAAAAGAAAAAAGCCGGAAGTGGCGCTGTGGCTCAAGTGGTAGAGCGCTAGCCTTGAGCTGAAGAGCTGAGGGACAGCGCCCAGGCCCAGAGTTCAAGCCCCACAACCGGACCCCCCCCAAAAAAAAAAAGAGGAAGGGGACGCTGCACAAAACATGGCCCCTTCACAGAATGAATGTGATCCATGCATGACATCGAGTCTCCATTTCAGAAAGCAATGTCAGACTGAAAAAGCATGACATATAATGGCATATACCATGTCATTGTGACCTCTTACGGGCATGAAACACACATGCACACCCATACCAACCAACACCTTCCCTAAGTACATAAGCATTGGAATGGTCTAAAAGAATCAGTTCAAAGACATTAGTTGTTGCTTCTAGGTTGCTTAGTTCCACAAGACTTAAAATGGGAAGGAAGCATGGTTGTTCTTGAGCAGTAGATCTGGGAATGTCATTTTGATAAGCTTTGTATTTTTTTGTGTTTTTCAGTTTTTAAAGAAATTAACTGGGCTAGGTGCTGATGGCTCATGCTTGTAAACCCCAGCTACTTAAGAGGCTGAGATTTGAGGATCACAGTTCAAAGCCAGCCTGAGCAGGAAAGTTCATGATACTCTTGTCTCCAATTAACCACCTAAAAGTCAGAAGTGGAGCTATGGCTCAAGGTGGTAGAGTGCTAGCCTTGAGCAGAAAGCTCAAAGACAGTGCCCAGGCCCTGATTTCAAGCCCCACGACCAATAACAACAACAACAAAATGTTAAGTCTTCCATGTATGGGATACTTTAAACATACTTGGAGTGAAGTTAACTCTGAAGGAGCCTCACAGCAGAGCTTATTTCCTCCTGACCTAGAAAAATGTTACTCTTTCCTACGGTATTACAGATTCATACAATGTAGGATGCTTTAGCAACCACCCCTATAAACTCCCTTTTGAATGTATTATAGGAAAGTGGTTAATGATTACTTTGACTACTTCATACTATTTCCTCCTTAGCAGGACTAATTTATTCCGGAGATGCGTTTATGTGCTTTCTAAAATCCTTTTTAAATGAGAGGGAACATAAATAAATGAATGAGGATAATATCCAAAGCAATCAACTTTTCTGTGCAAGTGACTAGCAGGCTTGTGCTTTAAGAAGATAGAAGCAACTTTTTCTTTCTTTCTTTCTTTCTTTTTTTTTTTTCAGTTGTGGGGCTTAAACTCTGAGCCTGGGCACTGTCCCTCAGTTCTTCAGCTCAAGGCAAGTGCTCTACCACTTCAGCCAAAGCACCACTTCTGGTTTTCTGGTGGTTCATTGGAGATAAGAGTCTCATGGATTTTTTGGCCAGGGCTGGCTTTGAACCTTGATCCTCAGATCTCAGCCTTCTGTGTAGCTGGGATTACAGGCGTGAGTCACAGGTGCCTGGTGATAGCAGCAACTTATACTGAACTTCCACCATGTGCCAGGCCCTCTCCCAGAGGAGACAGCTGCCATCCGAGTTTTAATTTTCATAGTCTTGGGAATCAGGTTACAATTGAATTAGTGATTCTCTTAGATAAGCATTTACTAAAGTGATCTATTAACAGGGGAGAGCTCTAAATGGAATTCCAACTAAATGGAATGATTTCCTATATCCATGGAAGCAAATCTTCCAGAAAAACCCTCTACTTTGTTCAACATTTAGGCAACCCAGGCACCATTTAAATGGGATCCTAAACTTCTTGGAAGTAATTGGTGTCTGTTTTTAGACATCACACTGCAGGAAAGAAAAATCTTACCCCCAAGAACTTTAAACAAAACAAAAAAACTCTTATTTCAAGAGTGACACGTGGCTTAGCCATTGTTGTTCTTCGTTTTTATTGACTTTCTCTCTTGGCATGGATTGAATCTCACAGCTTTAATTATCACTTATAGACAGATGATATTCAAATTTACACTTCATTTCCAGCCCTTTAGATGATGTCACCCTTCGCCTTGCCCCAAATTTGGCTCCCGTCTTGTCTTGGATGAGCCACAATTTTCTCTGATTGAATATGGATGAGACTAAAGCTTTGCAGTTTCGTTGTAAATAAACTCCAAACGCATGGAGTTCATTTATCTCATTGATATCCTGCTGCCCAACCCCCTCCAGTGAAGGGAGGAGCATTCAGTGACTGAATTATTTCCTCCACTCATTACAGACTCCTCAACCCAAGGGATTCATCTCCACAAAATATCCCAAGACATTGAACAGTTGTGATGACTCCCAATTTTGGCCAGAATTCTGGTTATCTCATGGCTGAAATCCTGCCATTATCTTTTGAAAAGGCTTCCAATAAACTCCCTGTTTACCGTCCACTTGGAGCATGGCTTCCCTTCGGCCTTGCGTCCGGGGCACATCTTCCTACAGCAGCTGTGCTGGCTTTGTATGTACTGAATAAAATGCAATGGTGTCAGCATCTTGGCCAGATTCTCTGCTGTCACATAAACTCGCTTTTGGAATGACTTAAAAAAAAATGATCTCTTCTTTTGAAGAGTTGTTTGCTGTGTTGCTTCAACATGTGGTTGAAGACATTCTCTACATAGCTCCTCGATACACTCAGAGCATGCAGTCTTACCCAAAAAAAACCTATACTTAAAAACCCTGGGGTGATCTCATCCTAGGCATTAGTCTGAAAGCTAATAAGCTTATTGCTCTTAATAAACAAGAAACCCTCAATACATGCTCTTTAAAATGAGGACTGAGAGAGTGAATTTGTAATTCATTGACCCATTTGTGGGTTTTGCTGTTGTCGTTATTTATACTATATATGTATCTACCTCTTAGATGATTATGTCAGTGTGTTGGTGTAATTATTATTTCAATGAGAACATATTGGAAATCTCCATTAACATTAACTGAAGGGTATAAAATGAAGTGTTTGGAGTTGTCAGTTAGTCCATTTGTCTTGCGTTGCTTTTCTTTATTATTTCAGAGAAGCTAACGGGGTCATTCAGCACATTTTAATTAAAAACAAACATATGCAGGGCTGCTAAGAACTCTCGTGTCTAGGAGTGTAGATAGACAGGGGCAACAAATACCCCTCACAGTGACCATTGGCTATCACCGTCTATCTCAGCAGTGATCCTTCAGATGGAATTATTGATGGGATGGCAGCCGCACTCCCTTTGGCTTTTCTTATTTGTATAGAGATGTATATATGTTTTTAGCCCATTATATTGGGGGAAAATCAGTTGCTGCTGGTATTCTTTCCTAGGCAAAAAATCACAGCATTGACAAGACATTTGCCTAGTTTTTTTTCCATTGGTCCATCACTGGCTTCTCCATACACGTGTTTCCGGAGGTGTTCTTAGGAAATGGCTAGTCTTCTGATGAGATCGCTTCCTCTGCTCCCACAGGCAAGTTAGGTATATTACCATACAGCCACAGGTCACAGGTCCCCAAGGAAGCCTTGTGGATGGCTTGCCTGGAGTCTCCACATGTTAGACTCTGGTCGTTGGCTCTGTATACTTGGAAATGGGATTCTGTGAGGGCTAGACGTGTGCGTGTCATAAAGTCTTACTGACAACACTGAAAAGAATGTATTTCTTTAAATAGGAGAATTTTGGCCAGACATGGTAGTACATACCTGTAATCCCAGCTTCTTAGAAGGTGAAGATAGGAGGATTAAAGTTTGAGGCCAATCTAGAGGAAAAAAGGAAAACCAAACACCATGAGACCCTGTCTAAAATCAAACTAAAGCATAAAAGGCCTGGGGTTTGGTAAAAACACTTGTCTAGCAAGTGTAAAACTTTGAGTTCCACCCCCCCCCACCACCACACACACACATACACACACAATTTTAACTATATTAAGTTAAAATAACAAAATAAGAATTTTAGCTGCTTAAAAAATATTCATTCACTGGGCGCCGGTGGCTCATGCCTTTAATCCTAGCTACTCAGGAGGCTAAGATCTGAGGATCGTAATTTGAAGCCAGCCCATACAGGAAAGTCCATGAGATTCTTTTTTTTGGGTGGGGGGATGGTGGGGTCCGGTCGTGGGGCCTGAACTCTGGGCCTGTGCCCTGTCCCTCAGCTCTTCAGCTCAAGGCTAGTGCTCTACCACTTGAGTCAGAGCGCCACTTCTGGCTTTTTCCATTTTGCTTATGTGGTGCTGAGGAATCGAACCCAGGGCCTCAGGCATGCAAGGCAAGCGCTCTACCACTGAGCCACCATCCCAGCCCTCCATGAGATTCTTATCTCCAATAAACTACTCAGAAAAAGCCAGAAGTGGTGCTATGGACTCAACTGGTAGAGTGCTAGCCTTGACCACCAGAGGCTCAGGGACAGTGCCTAGGCCCTGAGTTCAAGCTCTAGGACAAACAAAAATAAAATAAAATAAATAATCATTCACCTGGACTGGTGATAGAGTATGGTAACTGAAAATCCTGTTTTGCTGCTGTAGCTGAACGAGCTGCTGTATCTGATGGGATCCCTGGGGGAAGAAGAGAAAGACAAAGGGCCTCTCTCACAGGATAAAGTCTAAGTTCTTTGGTCTGGCATTCAAGGCCTTCTACAATCTAGTCTTAACTTTATCTCTAATTCTCTCTCTCTCTCTCTCTCTCTCTCTCTCTCTCTCTCTCTCTCCATCGCTCTTTTTCTCGCTCGCTCTCTGTCTCTCGCTCTTTCTCTCGCTGTCTCTCTGTTTCTCTCATGTGGTGCTGAGGAATTGAACCCAGGGCCTCATGCATGCAAGGCAAGCACTCTGCCACTGAGCCACCTTCCCAGCCCTAAATTTCTTTCTTAACTTCATCTCTAAACTTCGGGGTAGAGCGCTTGCCGTGCATGCATGAGGCCCTGGGTTTGATTCCTCAGCACCACATAAGCAAAAAGAAAAAAGCCGGAAGTGGCGCTGTGGCTCAAGTGGTAGAGCGCTAGCCTTGGGCCCAGAGTTCAGGCCCCAAGACCAGACCCCTAAAAAAAATTTTTTTTTAATCTAAACTTTTCTCTTAATAGCTATGGAAATCAGCTCTGAGTCTAGTTGATTCATTAAGTCATAGGATCTGCCTCTCAAGGAATGTGAAAAAAAAAAAAGAAAGAAAAATTAGCAACTTGATACATACACAGAAACACACCAAATATCCACACGTGCACACATGTACACACACACACACAAAACTGTAGAATCACACAATTTAAGCTGTTTGTCTTTTAAAAAAACAACAACAACAACAAGTTCTCTAGTAGTAGTGAATATAAAAGCTTCCTGTAGATGATTTGACTTGCTTCTTGGCCCTTCTGGCTGGCTGGACCAGAGTCAAGCCCCAGCATGACCTTAGAAGCTGCTTGTTGAAGGCAGCAGAGCAGCCTGGGTCCGTGAGTGACTCCATGATGCAGTCACCTGACAACCAAGCCCACCCCTGTCAAACTTGCATTTGCAAGAAATAAACTCCCAATATGTTTAGCCTTTAGCCTTTGTTTTTTTTTTTTATAGCAGCTACCATCCATAGATGGTAGAAAGCAGTATGGTCAGTGAATATAAAGAAATGTGGGAAAATGTTCTTAGAATTGGCCTCAAAATGGACATTACCTACTGCTCTGATCAAAGCCAACAGGACAGTATACATCAGAGGCATGATTCTGGGCCTGGTACTATGGCTAATACCTGTAATCTTAGCTACTCAGGAGGCTGAGATCTGAGGATCATGGTTCAAAGCTAGTCCAGATAGAAAAGTCTGTGACAGTCTTATTTCCAGTTAATCAGCAATAATCTGAAAGTAGACATATGGCTCAAGAGGTAGAATGCTTGAGATCCTGAATTCAAGCTCCAGTACTGGCATTGAAAGAATTTTTTTTTTCAGTCGTGGGGCTTGAACTCTGGGCTTGGGCGCTATCCTTCAGCTCTTCAGCTCAAGGCAAGCATTCTACTGCTTGAGCCACAGTGCCACTTCTGGTTTTGTAGTGGTTTATTGGAGATAAAGAGTCTCACGGACTTTCCTGCCTGGGCTGGCTTTGAACTGTGATCCTCAGATCTCAGACTCCTGAGTAGCTAGGATTACAGGCGTGAGCCACCAGCACCCGGTGAAAGAAAAAAAAAATTAAGAAGAAAGAAAAATGTATGGATACTTACACCAGGCTACAAGCGTTATTGTCAGTTCTACCATTTGGTAATTATATAGTCTTTGGCAAGTATATTAAGCAAGCTATATTTACTTACTTTTAAGTACATATAAATTAATAAATGTAAGTCATATGAATTAGAATTGAATGTATTCTGTTACGATAAACCCCAAATGGCTATCTATCATCTATCTATCCATCATCTATGTATCTATCTATGGAAAGAGTTTTATTTTACTCAATTGGTTCACAAAATTATGGAATCACGGAGAGTCAAAATCTAATAGAGGAAAGTAGCAAGCTGCCAGGCTGCAGGCCTAGGACATGAAGGCAATCCAAGGGAGCACTCTGGTCCATTAGGAGGTGTGGATGTAGCAGGTGAGGTCCACAGACGGGCTGCTGGCAGAATTTCCTGTTGCTCTGGAGAAGCTAATCCTATTTGGTCCTTCAAATGATTGAACGAAGCTCACCCACATAATAGAGACCAACCCTGCTTGACTCAAAAATATACTGATCTCAATGTAAATCTCACCCCCTAACACCCTGCCAGAGCATCTGTGCAACCGATATCTGGGCACTGTGGCCCAGCCAATATACACTTCATCATCCCAAGTCTGTCTCTGGTTCAGTTGGCATTCATATGCATCTCCGAGGTACATTCTGCTGTTCTGTCTAACCAGCTGCTTCAGCATTGCAGGAAACATCCTGTGAATTGTGTGAGCCAGGGATCTACAGCCGTACTTCATTTGCTGTGAGAAGAGTTCCTTGATCAGTAACACACGCTCTGTGGAATACCATGATGGTAGACAAGGCATTCTGCAAGCTCATGTTGGGTGATTTGGGCAGAAGCATTGCACTCGTGGAAGGAAAAACTGCAGCGAGAATGAATGTCTACACTAGTAAGAAAAAAAAAATGCTCTTTGCACAGTAGGTGACATCTAATGTATTCAACCTGCCACCAGCTAGGAGACTGATTCCTTACCGTGGCCTAGCATTGGTCTCCACTGCTGGTGGGTTAGACATCCAGGAGAGGCTATAACTAGATGTCTTAGTGAGCAGAGGTCTGTGTTACTGAGTTCACACACCACCTCCATCCTTGCTACCATGTCAGCTTTGTCTATGAGCTATTGGCAATGGCAGGAATGCCTTGGCAGGGTGACTGACTGGTACCCACAAAACAGATCATCTTATCCACTCGATCATTCTCATCTTTCTCTGTTGAGACCACCCTTTTGTGAGCATCCTCATGGGACATAAGATCATCATAGTCTTCACCCATTCAGAGATCTAGCCATGCCTCTTCCCCAGACCTCCTTGTAGCCAATTTTTCAGTCTTTTCTTTTCTTTTTTACAATTTTCTGTTCGCCCAGCTAAAACAATGGCCACACTCCATGCTCAGCATTACTCCTGTATGAATCAGAGTTCTCCAGAGAGTCAGAACCAGTATGGGTCAGAACCAACCTGTCTGTGTGTGTGTGTGTGTGTGTGTGTGTGTGAGAGAGAGAGAGAGAGAGAGAGAGAGAGAGAGAGAGACAGAGAGACAGAGAGAGACAGAGACAAAGACAGAGAGAGAGAGAGAGAGAGAGAGAGAGAGAGAGAGAGAGAGAGAGAGAGAGAGATACGATTTAAGTAATTGGTTAATTGGTCCAAATATGCGTAGAGGCTTGGCAAGTCTAAAATCTGATCCGATTTGGGAGACTGGCAGGCTTGAGACCCAAGAAGGAATCGCAGTTCAAGTTCAAAGGCAGTCTACTGGTGAACCAGGCAAAGCCAGTGTGGAATGAGATCTGAAGGCAGCCCTCTGGCAGGATGTCCTCCTGCTCAGAGGGCAGTCTTTGGTCCTGTGCAAGCATTCAGCTAACAGAATGGGGCTTGCACACATTATGGAGATTAATCTGCTTTACTTGCAATCGGCTGACTTAAATCTCATCCCCCAAACCATCCAGAATCATGTTCAAAAATACCCTCCCAGAAATATCCAAAATATCACAGGGCCAGCCAAGTTGACCTATAAAAATAACCGTCATAGAAAGTTATTCAATCTCTTTATGCCTTATCGCTTTCCCATCAATTGGAGCTAATGGCAAATCCCATCCTCTTGGAGGAATTGGAAGAGAGGATATACTGATGCAAGTATTTAGGGAGGCGCTGGCACGTAGTGTTCAGTGTTTACTCTTTATTATGATGATGATCACAGTCTCCTGCTGTATGCGTCACCCTGACAGAATGCTAAGAACAAGTTCAAGCAGAGCCACAAAGAATACCAGAGGTGTTTGGTTGGGAATGCCACTAATCTGATGAGGCATTTCTTCTATTAGAATGCTTCTGGAGTAGCAAATAGAGACCGGAGTCCTTGCGGGTTTCACTGGCCAGTACTCCATCAGTTAATGGCTGTTTCTTTCTGGTTGTTACTCCATGAATAAATTTTAATATATTCCATTTCCCCCATAAACTGTTTATTTACTGCTCATAGGAATGCAATATGGCAAAGCCATTTACATGACTAGAATCTTTTGCAACCTACTAGAGCATTTACTCTTGCTTTGCTCTCAGTTCTTATGGGGAAATTCATTTTGCTCTACATGTTTTTAAATGAACTGGCCCTTCTTAGCACTGCAGCCTCAGCATAACTCAAGAGGCTGATGGAGAGCAGAGCGATGAAGAATCTGGTTGGGGTTAGCCTGAATTGGAGCAGAGCTTTTCCGAAACCGGGTTTCTTCCTGGAGCATTGTTGGTGCAGAAGTAATGAGATGCCTGGACACTGCGCAGTGAGTGCCTGCTACTCAGGAAGCATCGCATGGATGTGGAGTCGGGTGATTTCGTTCATAATAATTCCCTGAATTATTGCTTTGGCATTTCTCCTTGCTCCTGCTCTCCTAGCAGCCTGGGGCTCCGAATGACTGTGTGGAGGGATTTTGGTGCAGGAATGCCCCTGTCAAACCATCTTGAGCATGCAAGAAGCAAACATCTATTTGGGTTTAGCCTCTGACATTCAGGGTTTATTCATTCCAGCAGCTACCTTTCTGTGAGCACTCAGCCTCTCCTTGGCCAATCAGCTAATGGCAGGTCACTGGCCATTGATAAAGTTCTCCTTACCCCACAGCCTCCAGAGACCTGGACCTCTTGTAGAAAGAGTCTGCTACATAGATAACTTCCCCTCAGTCAACTATCCATGCTTCTCCTTTTGTGGAACTGCCCTTCTTCCCCGTGATACAGTTATCATGGATATTAATCGTGGAGGGGGGGGGGAGTCAAGAATAATGAGTAATTGCTAATTTAAACACTGATTTGATAAAGAGAAATATTCTATAGTGTGGAGATTGCAGACATGAAGCTCAAGGCTAACACTCTACCACTTGAGCCACAGCTTCACTATGGGTTTTTTTGGTGGTGAATTGGAGATCAAAGTCTCATGGACTTTCTGGCCCCTGGCTGGCTTTGAACTGTGATTCTCACATCTCAGACTTCTAAGTAGGTAGGATTTTATGTGTGCACCACCAGTACCCCACCAAGGAGGGTTTTTGTTGTTGTTGTTTTGTTTTGTTTTTGCTACAGCAAAAGTTTGTATATGTGTCACATTTGGCCACACTATGAACAGAACCTGTTCAGAGTGTCACAGGTCCAGGGCACAGGACCAGCAGGGGCTCATTGGTTATGGCAAGATGAATGTCTTTATGATGGGGTCTTAGCGATGGAAAACCTAGATCCATTGGGAAAATCCTAGACAGCGGCATGCGGTCCAACAATTGGTATCAGCGCCCCAGCCTCTGGCATTCCTTATTTCTGCTCCTTTGGCCTGCTGCACAAGCTGGTTTATTTGGATCCCTGCCTCTTCTCCCTTCTTTTGTGCATCAGCCTGCCCATTTGCTTCTTCCTCCATGTGTCTCTCGTGGTGCAGTAGTTTCTAAGGAGATGCACGTAGGCCGAAAGAGGGAGTTATATTTTAATGGGGCCAGAGTTTCACTTTCCCTAGACTGCTGAGCATGATGGCTGCACATTAATGCAAATGTATTTAATCTGTTGAATGGTGCACTGAAAATGGTTATAGTAGCAAACTTGACTGATTTTACTGAAATAAAAAGAGAAGAAGAGGTCAAGTGGAAGAGGTAGGTAGCTCACACCTGTAATCCTAGCTACTCAGGAGGCTGAGATCTGAGGATGGCAATTCAAAGCTAGCCCTGGCAGGAAAGTCTGTGAGACGCTTATCTACAATCAAACTACCTGAAAACCAGAAATAGAGCTGTGGTGCAAAGTGGTAAGGTGCTAACCTTGAGCAAAAGAGCTCAGGGACAGCACCCAGGCCCCAAGTTCAAGCCCTACTGCCAATGGGGGAGGGGGGGGAAAGAGATGCATAATAGGAGGTTTGAGGAGGGAAACCTTAGCCTATGTTTGAGGAGATTTTTCTTTCTCTTGTCTTTTCCCGAGCAGAGGGAACTTCTTCCACTGCAGATTGGCCCAGTTCCTCAGCTCCCTCTTAGAGAACTCCTGTGTGCTAGAAATCCCGGGCCAAGTGGGCCTGTGGGTCTGTGTCTGGCATGGGAACTCGAGTTTTCTGACTTCCCAGTTTAATTTCAGGGAAGGCACTTCACTAAAGTGCTTAAACAGGAAGGAGAAATTACCAACACTGTTATTTTCTCGCGCGTAACAGCCTCAAGATACAAGCTAAAGCTACCATTAGCCTTTTCCTTCAATTCCTCTAAAAATACTCAGCTCTATTGCATTCTGAGAAGGGAACTTCGGCTGATTCCAGGGGTGCAGACAGCCCCGTGTTGGCCTGGGCTGGTGGGTTCTGTGTACTGGGGTTAGGGACAGGGTCCCCGATAAGAAGCCCCCACAGGTCCATATAGATACTCCACAGTCCTGGATGTCAGGCTTAGCTGAGACTCGTATTCAAGGCTGGAATGATCAAGCTGTCTAAGCATGAATAGGCCCCATGGATAATGATCGCAATGTGGTATCAACACAATGCTGATGTTAAAGTGGCATCTTCACATAGAGAAGGAGAATGTGGGCACTGACAACATAATGCTTAAAATAGGAATAACAGATCACCAGGCACCAGTGGCTCAGAAGGCAGAGATCTGAGTATGGTAGTTTGAAGCCAATCCCAGGCAGGAACGTCTATGAGACTCTTCAACTAGCCACCAAAAAGCACCAGAAGTAGAACTGTGGCTCAAGTGGTAGAGCACTAGTCTTTAGTGAAAAAGCTAAGGGATAGCGCTACTCAGGTCTTGAGTTCAAGCATTCACAGACACACAGACACACAGACACACACACACACACACACACACACACACACACACACACGAGAGAGAGAGAGAGAGAGAGAGAGAGAGAGAGAGAGAGAGAGAGAGAGAGAGAGAGAGAGGAGAGAGTAACAGTAATAATCACAAGACTGGCTGACATTTGGAGGAAGTTTTCACATATTGATTCAATTCTCACAGTAATGCTGTAAGGCAAACTTTATCATGATTCTTCCCATTTTACAGGTGGGGATAGTCAGGCACAGAAAGTGACCTTGCCGGTCACTTTTCCAGTACAGGCTTATGCACATATTTGGGCTTCTTTTCTAGCTGATGATTTTCACCCTGGGATGCTCTACTGAGCTGCTGCTGAGCTGCCACTTGCTCTGTGTTACTGCTATTCACATTATTCTGTTTTCAAACCATGGGAAGTCCACTCGCATTTGCCAAGGCAGGAAATTACTGGTGGTGTGACCAAGAGAACATGTCTCAGGTTTCCAGCACAGCTGAACCCAAGTTCCACCCCCTCTTTCCCGTTCTCTCTCATCTCTTTCATATTCTCTCTCTCTCTCTCTCTCTCTCTCTCTCTCTCTCTCTCTCTCTCTCTCTCTCTCTCTCTCTCTCTCTCTCTCTCTCTCTTTCTGTCTTTCCCTCTCTCTGTCTCTCTCTGACTTTCTCCCCTTCCCCCCTCCTCTCTCTCTCTCTCACACACACACACCCCTACACTCCTGTCAAGTTGCTTACATCTCTGCTGACATCAAGCTTAAAAACAAAATCTGACAGAAGATAAGGCTTATTTTCCCTTTAAGAGTCTCCTACAAAGCTGGGCACCAGTGGCTCACACCTGTAATCCTAGCTACTCAGAAAGCTAATTGCTGAGGCTAGTAGTTCAAAGCCAGCCCAAGCAAGAAAGTTCATGAGGCTTATCTCAATAACAATCAATTAGAGCTGTGGCTCAAATGGTAGAGAGCCAGCCTTAAGTAAAAACAACGCTCAGGTCCTGAGTTCAAAAGACCTAGGACAGACACACAAACACACATGCGTGTGCACGTGCACATACAGACACAGACACACACGTCTCCTATGAGTTGTGGGGTGGGATTTTATGGGCCTGTTTTGGTATACCCAGCCCATCCCTGTGGCCAAGTGGAAGGCCAAGGCCACCTCAGCTTTGCCTGACCTGTGCCATCTTCACACCTGGGGTAGAAGTAGGGCTCAGCTCCATTTGACCCATGTGAACTGAGTGTGGAAAGGAAAACTGACGTGCCATTACCCAAAGACGGGGGAAGCACACACAGAGCAGATAAAAATAACAGACTGCCTCTGCCGGAGAAGTGGCAGCTGCAAATACAGGATATCTGTCTGACCTCAAGGTAGCAGGTTTCTGTTTCATTAGATTGGCTGGCCAACAGCCAGTTGTTCGTTTTCCTACCAAACTGTTGACCAAAGAAAGTCCTAGCTTTGAATACCCAACTCATGGATTGCTCAAGAAACAGAACCCTTTCTGGAAGGCTGCCATGTGCTTACTTTTGAGTTCATATTCATTTCTTCATTCCACAAAGATTGATGAGCACTAATTACATGTAATGATCTTGGATTATTGGGAGTTATGACCCTGGCTTACATTTCCAGAGTGAAGCTTTCTAGCCAATGCAATTCTTTAATGTAAATTTGCTTGCCTAGATAAATCACAGGCAACTTTTGCATCTACTGTTGGGTTTTCATTGGACACCATGGATAGAACCTCAAATAGTAACAGGTAATCAATATAGAGTTGCTGATTTATTAGGAGCATAAAGTTTCACCTGCATGCATGATTCTTTTTCTCTCCTGTTTCTCTGTTCCTAAACCAAGCAGATCATGAATGATGGAATCTTCCAGCTGCATTTCCAAGAAAAGTGATGTAATGTTCCTCACTACAGGATTTAGAAATGGAAAGGATTCCGCAGGAGCACCCTGAGTCTTCTATTTGCCTGGTGTTAAACGTTATGCGAGAGTGAATCTCACAACTGCCATTTCTCCTTTCTATATTTCTCCCTAGCTTTGATCTGGCATTTTAATCTTATTTGCTTAAATTATTTCTAGTGAGATGTTCAAAGACTTTTAAGTATCACTGCCTTTTGAATAGTAGCTTCTTTTTGGTGTGTTTTTTTCCCTCTAATTATTCTAAATATAGTATAATGACCATGAAAGCAGGAGAGAAAAAAAAAACCACATTTTATGTTCTTGAATTTGATTTCATATTCACAGCTTCTACTTAGTACCTTTCTAGTTATTAGGTTTATTTGAATGTCATTTATGAGGTGGTTGCCAGGATGTAAAGTCATTTCAATATATGTTCCCGCACATTTAGGGAGTAAGTTGGTTCATTTCATATAAACACAGGACCTAAGTATCTTCTCAAAGCTTCTCAAAGTTACTATTGTGCTGGTTTTTTACAGCTGGTCTACTGTGTGTCATTTAATATCTCTGGAGTATTTTTTAATCAAATATTTATTGAACACCTACTACATAAGCATCAGTAGACATACTTTATTTCATATATTTGGAGGTACTGGGGGCTTCATGAACTCAGGGCTTCATGGCTTGCTAGGAAGCACTCTACCACTTGAGTCACTCCTCTGGACCAATTAGAACCAGTTGGGAATCGGACCATGAACAAGGCAAAGTTCTGTTGTCAGGAGCTTTCACTGTAGTGAAGAAGTAGTGTAAGTAGGTCTCGTGTAGGTTTATAATAAAAAAGGTAGCGTCAGAGAATAGCTCTTACATTGGTGGGGAGATTGTCTACTAGTTCAATAAAGTTTCCATAATAAAATATCAGCTGGGCATCAGTGGCTTACACTTATAATCCTAGCTACTCAGGAGGCTGGGATCTGAGGATCACGGTTCAAAGCCAGCCCAGGCAGGAAAGTCCATGGGACTCTTATCTCCAATTAACCACCAGAAAACTGGAAGTGGTTCTATGGCTTGCCTCAAGCTGAAGAGTAGAGGGACAGTGCACGGGTCCAGAGTTCAAGTCCCATGACCAACCAAAATAAAATTCACAGACTAGGGAGCTTAACCAACAGAAATATATTGTCTCTCAGTTCTGGAGGGCTGGAAAACTGAGATCAAGATGTTTGCAGGTTTGGTTGATTCTGAGGCATCTCCTTGGAAGACTGCTGCCTTCTATGTGTCCATTTGCCTATCTGTGTATGTGTGTCTGTGTGTGTGTGTCTGTGTGCGCGTGTGCACGCATGCGTGCCCATGCATGTGCTATAATCCCTCTTCTTTTTTTTTTTCGGTCGGTTGTGGGACCTGAACTCTGGGCCTGGACGCCATCCCTCAGCTCTTTATCTCAAGGCTAGTACTCTACCACTTGAGCCACGGTGCCACTTCCAGCTTTTTTCTGCTTATGTGGTGCTGAGGAATCAAACCCAGGGCCTCATGCATGCAAGGCAAGCGCTCTACCACTGAGCCACCTTCCCAGCTCATAATCTCTCTTCTTAAAAGGACATAGATTGGATTAGGGACTGCCCTAAGGAACCCTAACAAGCCACTCTTGAAAGACACTGTCTCCAAATGCAGTCCAGGCAGTTAAGACTTCTACTTAGGAATTCGAAGGGACATACTTTGGTAACCAACCATGGATCAGGGAAGACCTCTCTGAAGAAGGACAACATCTGAACAGAGTAAGGAAACTGGAGCTGGAGGAGGCCATGGAGACAGAGCCAAGCAGGTTGGGGGGGGGGGGGGGAGGGCAGAGAGATGCCCCAGGTGAGGGCAGAGGTCAGCCCAGGAATGGAAGAAGTCAGAGGCATCTGATGTTACTTCCTTCTGAATTTCATCGGAAGCCATTGTAAGATTTGGGGCAGGGCAGGGATGTAGTCTCAGATGCATATTTAAGGACTGATTTTCAAATTCACAACCGAGTTCTATGTAGACATTTGAGAATTCGGTGGTGAGTCTCAGAAAAGGGTCTTAGCAGCTCCTCTCCACTGGTTTTTAGAAATCCCTTGCCTCAAGTGTGAGGGTGTTAGCTAAGAATTATTTGGACCACTGGGTTCTTGCCAAAGCTTCTCCTGCCATATTTGATACACTGAGTTTATGACAAGAGTAATGCAGGGTTTGATTTGCATATATGAAAGAAAACACCATGTTGTTGGGGTTTGGCTCTGGTGATCTGGTCTTTAGTTTATTCCTAAGAAGCGATGTTCAATTGAGTTTGGATCAGGGGGAAATCTTCAAGGTGTCATTTTCATTTTCGATGCATTTGTAGACTCACATAAAGTAATGAGAAGATGAACAGAAATTTGAGCAATTTCTTGCCAGAAGATACAAGATGTCCATAACGCAATTCCTGCTTATCACTTCCAGATCCTACTCGGAATTAAGCAAAGATTGTCATTCTAAAGCTCTTCATATAAGAAGCCTGCAGATACTGCGTCACACCACAGACTATCAGTATGTGTGTGTGTGTGTGTGTGTGTGTGTGTGTGTGTGTGTGTGTGTGTGTGTGTGAACGAGTGTGGGGATTATACTCATGGACTTGGTTTACTAGGCAGGTGCTATACCATTTATGCCATACCCTCAGTCCTTTTATGTGTTGTTTGTTTTTCAGATAGGGTCTTATGCTTTTACCTGATCAGCATAAAAAAATTCCTACTTCTGTTTCCTGAGAAGCTGGGATTACAGGCATGCTCTGTAATGTCCAGTACTCCATCAGTGTATTTTTAAATTTTAAATTATGTCCATTTTCATAGAATATTTATGCTATGTTCAATCTAAGCATTATACCCAACAGTAAGTATATTTCCCAAATAAGAAGGTGTTGACAGGTGCCTTGCTGGAAATGTGTAAAAAAAACACACACACAGAGGGGGGACCAAGATGGCGACGGGGCAGTAGGGAAACGCCACAGCTCTCTCCAACCAAAAAGAGAGTTCGAGTTCCAACGCTTAATCTCCCCAAGAGACCGACAACAACAAAAAGACGAACACTCAGAGAAAAACCAGAGGCGGAGAATAACAAAAAAGAAAGAGGAAAAGAATTTCAAAACAGAAAAAAGCGAAGACCCCTCCCCCAACTTTTACTGGCCGCGCGGCAGCGCGCCAAGCCGCCGGCCAGCCGGCCCGGCGGGGGCTGTGGGAGCCCCAGAGAAACAGCAGAGACACAGGGGGCCACTTTCAGAACATCAGGTACTGGTTTGCAGAACAGCAGATCGCCAGGAACAGAGAAACCTACCAGCCGGGAGTCTCCACGAGGATCCCACCCCCACCCCTCACTCTCCACCCGAGCAGAGAGGCTCCATCCCGCCAAAGCCGCTCGGCATCAGCAGAGTGACAAAAGGACCTGCGGCAGACCACCCGGCCCGCCTGATCGCGATCGCAACGATCCAGCACTCTCCACCCGAGCAGAGAGGTTCCATCCCGCCAAAGCGGCTCGGCGCGACAAAGGGTCCTGTCTGCAGACCACCCGCCCGCCCGATCACGATCGCAACAACCCGGCGGGGTCACTTGGGCCCCAGAGGTACCGAGAAGAAGCTGCCTGAGCGTGGACACTCTTGACCCAACAGCTTCGACAGAGGCAGAGACAGAAAAGAATCACACAGAGCCACCACCGCCCAACCCAGCCCGGATTGCAACAACAACTGACGACCTACACCACACAGAAACAACCAGCTCCAGGGTGAGTACCCCACAGGGGAAGTGTATCCCTCAAGGGAGACCAGAGCTGGAGGGAATCCCCAGACCCTGACCTAGACTCCCTACCCCAGCACCCGGACCACAGGACCCACTAAAACTGGGAACTGTTTGAGAGCTCCACCAGCCCGTGGAGCACACTCAGCTGGCCAGGCTAGAGCAAGAGCACCCCTGGAAGGGAGCTTAAATGCCCAAGCCAGGAACAGCGCCCCTGGGTCAAGACTACCAACAGTAGAAGAAATTTGAACTGTGTCCCCCAGGCTGTATAACCTAGGGGGTATACACATCAGCACAGGCCTAACAAGCGCGCTCCAGGCTGGGGCCGGAACCAAGCCCAGGGATCCGGCGCCTGAACAACACAACCAACTCCTCCCAATTGAAGTAAAAAGCTGAGCATACGCCTCAACAGAGGGGAGAAAACCAGGAAACAACACTCCCCCGGGAAGCACGCCTGTGACAACAAAAGACCTGGAGGCCCAGGACAAGAGAAGCCCAAACCCCACCAAAACTCCACCCATATACCCTAGACTGGGAATTGGGCAACACAGGCTGCCAGCACCTGATAGTAAGCAGGAGCTCAGACTGTTAAGGCGGCTCAGCAATAGAGTGATAGTCTTGGATGTATGAGGCCCTGCATCTGATTCCTCAGCATCACAAAAGCAAAAAGGGTCAGAAGTGGTGCTGTGGCTCAAACGGTAGGGTGCCAGCCTTGAGCTGAAAAAGCTGAGGGACAGCACCCAAACCTAGAGTTCAAGCCCACAACCAGCCCAAAACAAATAAACAAAAACACATCAGGAGCCCATAGCAGACTCCAGCATTTGGGAGAGTGCATCCAGAGCATCTGTTCTTCACAAGAGCACCCGTAGGAGCAAACACAAGCAGTCTAGGCTGCTCAACCCTTCCAAAGGCGGGAACTGTCAGCAATCTACAGCAGAGAGCTGAGAATCCTAAGTAAGTCAGAATAGCAGCTGGAAATAGGCTCCCAACAGAACCCAGATCAGGCACAGACTCTCTCTACCAATACAGAATCAGCAACCAAGCAAAGACAGACACACCAAAACAAAATTGAAGAGCAGTCTCCTGAACCTCCATGCGAAAATCACAGAGAAAAATCACAAGGTTTACTACCACCCAGGACAGCAAGCTCACCCCAAAAGCCAGCAGCCACACAGGGGAGAGCCCCAGTGGGAGCAAAGCAGGAATGGAAGACAAAGGCTACTTCCAAGGGTTGCTGGAGGCAATGACTCAAGAAATAAAGCGAGAAATTTATCAGAAATTGAAAGAGCACAAGGATGAACTATCCAAAGAGATACAGGGTATCAAACAAGAGATGCATGCAAAAATAGAAGCTGCACAAACCTCAATAAGAAGTGAGATAAACGCCAAATTAGAGGTAATGCATACCTCATTGAGAGGTGAGATCAGTACTCTGAGAACCAACATTGAATCCATAAAGGGATCCATTTCCTCCATGCAAACCACAATAGAAGCCACTGTCAACAGAGTGAATGAAATGGAAGGTCGAGTGTCAGATACAGAAGACAGAATACACCAACTGGACCAAAAAGTGACAGATATGGAAAAATTACTCAAATTAAACCAAAGGGATATTCAAGAGCAAGCAGATAATGCTAAAAAATTTAACCTTCGCATAATTGGAGTGGACGAAGGTGAGGAATTCCAGAGCAAGGGAATGCAACACCTATTTAACAAGATAATCAATGAAAATTTTCCCCACCTCAAAAACGACCATCTTAACTACATCACAAAAGCTTATCGAACACCCAACAAGCAAGACCCCAGGAGAAACACTTCTAGACACATTATAGTAAAAATGATAGATCTGAATAATAAGGAAACAATCCTGCATGCAGCAAAAATGAAGAAGGAGCTATACTACAATGGGAAAAAAATAAGAATTACTGCAGATCTCTCCACACAAACAATGAATGCAAGAAAAGCCTGGGAAAGCACCATACAAGCCCTGAGAGCCAATAACTGCCAACCCAGACTGATCTACCCGGCAAAGCTAGCATTCACATTTGATGGAGAACTGAAAACTTTTAATAGCAAAGAAAAACTAAATGAATTCATAAACATTAAGCCAGCATTACAAAGAATTCTAAGAGGGGGGACACAACCTGAAGAAAGCAGCCAGGAACTGGGGCCTGCCCCAAACAGGCATTACTCAAAGTCTAACTGAGCAAGCACAGGAGGAAAGGAAAAAAGAAAAACTTAGGAAAACGGAATGGCAGGGACAACAATGCATCTCTCTATACTTTCTCTTAATATAAATGGGCTGAATTCGCCAATTAAAAGAAAACGAACTGAGGACTGGATAAGAAAACAAGACCCATCCATCTGTTGCCTTCAGGAGACCCACCTCTCAGCCAAACATACAAACAAACTCAGAGTGAAGGGGTGGAAAAGGATCTACCAATCAAACGCCCCCAGTAAGAAAGCAGGTGTAGCTATCCTGATATCTGACAAAATAAACTTTTCATTAAAATCAGTACAGAAAGACAAGGACGGACACTACATATTAATAAAGGGAACAATCCAAGAGGAGGATATAACCATCATCAACTTATATGCCCCAAATATTGGTGCACCCAGATATGTCAAACAAATGCTCTCAAACTTACAGAATAAAATAGATCCCAATACGATAATACTAGGAGACTTTAACACACCACTCTCACCAAAGGACAGGTCTACCAACCAGAGGATTGGCAAAGAAGCTACCGAATTAAGAGAGGCCATACTGCAAGCGGAATTAACTGACATCTACCGAGTATTTCACCCTAAAACAACACAGTACACATTCTTCTCAGCAGCTCATGGAACTTTCTCCAAAATAGACCATATCATAGTTCATGCAAGGAACTTAAGCAAATACAAAGGGATCGACATAATCCCCTGTATCCTATCAGACCACAGTGGAATCAAGCTAGCTCTCAATAACAAAGCATACCGCAGAAATTTCTCCAATACATGGAAATTGAACAGCACACTCCTTAACAATGCCTGGATAACAGAAGAGATCAGAGAAGAAATAAAGCATTTCCTACAACTCAATGAAAATGAAAACACCTCACAAAGAAACTTGTGGGACACAGCAAAAGCAGTCCTGAGGGGCAAATTTATTGCCCTCAGTGCCCACATCAAGAGAATGGAGACAGACCAAGTAAATAATCTCACGTTGCAATTAAAACAGCTAGAAAAACAGGAAAAAATGGAACCTAAAGCTACTAGAAGAAGCCAGATAACCAAATTAAAAGCAGAGATTAACCAATTAGAAAATCAGAAAACCATAACCAAAATAAACCAAACAAAAAGCTGGTTCTTTGAAAAAATAAACAAAATTGATGGCCCATTGGCTAGATTAATTAAAAAAAGAAGAGAGGAAACCCATATTAATAGGATTAGGGATGCCACGGGAAACATCACCACACGTACCCAAGATATCCAAACAATTCTAACAGACTACTTTCAAAAGCTATACTCTCTAAAGGAAGAAAATCGGGCAGAAATGGATGCATTTTTAGAGAAATACAAGTTGCCCAAACTGAGCAAAGAAGAAGTTAACCAATTAAATAAGCCAATATCCTATAATGAGATACAGGAAGCTATCAAAAGTCTTCCAACAAAAAAAAGCCCAGGACCAGATGGATTCACAGCAGAATTCTATAAGACCTTTAAACAAGAACTAATACCCATACTCCTCAAGCTCTTCAGAGAAACAGAGAAGGAAGGAGCTATCCCAAACTCATTCTACGAAGCCAATATCACACTCATCCCCAAACCAGGCAAAGACCCAACCAAAAAGGAGAATTACAGGCCAATCTCCTTGATGAACACAGATGCAAAGATCCTTAACAAGATTCTAGCTAACAGAATCCAGAAACACATAAAAAAAATAATTCACTATGACCAGGTAGGCTTCATCCCAGAGACACAGGGATGGTTTAACATACGTAAGTCAATAAATGTAATCCAACATATCAACAGAGCCAAGGTCAAGAATCACATGATTATCGCTACAGATGCAGAAAAGGCCTTTGACAAAATTCAACATTCATTCATGCTAAAAGCTCTGGAGAAAATAGGAATAGAAGGAACATTTCTAAAAACAATAAAAGCCATTTATGACAGACCAATAGCCAATATTATACTTAATGGGGAAAAGCTACAACCAATTCTCCTAAAATCAGGAACAAGGCAAGGATGCCCACTGTCTCCACTCCTCTTCAATATAGTCCTAGAACCCTTAGCCAGGGCAATAAGGCAAGAAAAAGACATTAAAGGGATCCTCATAGGAAAAGAAGAAGTTAAACTATCCCTTTTTGCAGACGACATGATACTATACCTCCACGATCCCAAAAACTCCATCCCCAAACTCTTAGAAATCATAAATCACTTTGGCAAAATAGCAGGATACAAAATAAACCCACAAAAATCAGTTGCCTTCCTATACACTGATAATGTACAGGAAGAGAGGGAAATAAAGGGAGCAACCCCATTCACAATAACCTCCCGAAAAATAAAATATTTAGGAATTAACCTAACCAAAGATGTAAAAGAACTATTTAATGAGAACTATAAAAAGTTAAAGAAAGAAATTGCAGAAGACACTAGGAAATGGAAAGACCTCCCATGCTCCTGGATAGGCCGACTTAATATAGTAAAGATGGTAATACTTCCAAAACTAATATACAAATTCAACGCAATTCCTATTAAAATCCCAATGACGTACATCACTGAAATACAGAAAACAGTCCAAAAATTCATATGGAACAACAAAAGACCTAGAATAGCCAAAACAATTCTAGGGGATAAAGACAATATGGGAGGGCTATCCATGCCGAACTTCAAACTCTACTACAGAGCTATAATAACAAAGACAGCATGGTACTGGCACAAAAACAGACCCGAAGACCAATGGAACAGAATAGAAGATCCAGAAATAAATCCACAGGCCTACAGCCAGCTGATATTCGACAAAGGAGCCAAAGACATACAATGGAAGAAACACAGCCTCTTCAACCGCTGGTGCTGGGAAAACTGGGCAGCCACATGCAGAAAACTAAAAGTGGACCCCAGCCTATCACCATGCACCAACATCAACTCAAAATGGATTAAAGACCTTAACATTAAACCTGAATCTCTGAAACTACTGCAGGACAGAGTAGGAGAGACACTTGAACTAATAGGCACAGGAAGGAACTTCCTGAACAGAGTCCCAGGGTCACAACAAATTGGAGAGAGACTCGACAAATGGGACTACCTTAAAATAAAAAGCTTCTGCACAGATAAAGCTATCGCAACCAAGCTAGAAAGACAACCAACTAATTGGGAAAAAATATTTACCAGCAATATATCAGACAAGGGGTTAACATCCTGTATATACAGGGAACTCAAGAAACTAATCCCTCCCAAACCCAACACACCAATTACTAAATGGGCAAGGGAACTAAAGAGGGACTTCTCAAATGAAGAAATAAAAATGGCAAAGAAACACATGAGGAAATGTTCATCATCCCTGGTGGTGAAGGAAATGCAAATAAAGACAACCCTGAGATACCACCTTACCCCAGTCAGAATGTCCCACATCCACAAATCAGCCAACGACAAATGCTGGAGGGGATGTGGAGAACGAGGAACGCTATTACACTGCTGGTGGGAATGTACACTCATACAACCACTTTGGAAAGCAGTCTGGAGGGTCCTTAGAAAGCTAAAGATTGACCTCCCTTACGACCCAGTCATACCACTTCTAGGCATCTACCCTGAACAACAGGAACCAATATACAAGGACACATGCACCTCCATGTTTATTGCAGCACTGTTCGCAATAGCTAGGATATGGAAACAACCTAGATGCCCCACCACAGATGAATGGATCCAAAAATTGTGGTATCTATACACAATGGAATATTATGCAGCCATTAGAAATGACAAAATAATGGCATTTGCAGGGAAATGGATGGAGCTAGAAGGAATCATGTTGAGCGAGGTAAGCCAAGAACGAAGAGACAAACAGTACATGGTCTCCCTGATAAGTGGATGATGAATCCAAAATGTTAGGTGATATGACAAAACTAACAGGACTTAAGAAACAAAGAACTCCCACTCATCTGGTTGAACCACTACTAAATATCCCCATGCTGCTGATCACATATATGGTATATAACATATGAGCACCGTTATATATTACAGACTGTGATAGACAATTTGCTCCAGGAAAGTTAGAATGAACTTGTGACTTTAAATGAGCATCATTATTCCACAATACTGTGAATTTCCGGAAATTAAGTAATCACTTAATCACGATCAAAAAAAAAAAAAAAAAAAAAAAGAACCTTGGGGAAGGGAGGGAGGGAGGGGATGGTAGGGGGAAAACAATGGAGGGGGTAACAATGTTCAAGAGGAAGTGGAAGTGTACTCATTACCTCACTCATGTAACTGTAACCCTCTGTATAGTATCTCTACAATAAAAAAAATTTAAAAAAAAAAAAAAAAAAAAAAAAAAAAAAACACACACACACACAAAAACACAAAAAAACAAAAAACTGTCAGCCTTCTCTCCTTCATTCAACTGGAGTTGCTTTGTAAAACCTGTAAAACTTCATATAGAAGAGGATGATGATGTTCCACAAATAGTCACATATGTGCACAAATGTACACACAAGTCTACAGATGGGATTTCAGCTGTTATATCATGATTGGAGGTAGTGATTGGTTTTGGTTGTGGGATTTGTACTCAGGGCCTGGGCGCTGTCCTTGAGCTCTTTTGCTCAAGATTAGTGCTCTACCACTTAAGATACCACTCCATTTCTGGTTTTCTGGTAGTTAATTGGAAATAAGAGTCTTTTTTTTTTTGTAAAAATACTGTAGAGAGGGGTTACAATTACATGGGCAAGGTAATGAGTACATTTCTTATCAAGCATTGTTGCCTCCTCCTTTGTTTCCCCTTCCTATCCCTTCTCTTCTTCCCCCATCCTCTACCCCTGGAAGTAAGAGTCTTATAGACTGTCCTGTCTGGGCTGGCTTGAGCTGCAATCCTCAGATCTCAGTCTCCTGAGTAGCTAGGATTATAGGCAGAAGCCACACACATTTCAAAAACATGAGTAGATCACCTTTTGATCTTCTTTACAGAAGAATGTATCTGTGTGTGTGTGTGTGTTGTGTGTGTGTGTGTGTGTGTGTGTGCTAGTACTGGGGCTTGAACTCAAGGATAGGGCAGTGTTCCTTAGCTTTTTCACTCAAGGCAAGTGCTGTACCACTTGAGCCACAGCATCTCTTCTGGTTTTTCAATAATTAATTGGGAGTAAAGAGTCTCACAGACTTTCCTACCTGGGCTGGCTTCAAACTGCCATCCTCAGATCTTAGCCTCTTGAGTAGCTAGAATTACAGACACAAGTCCCTAGGCCTGGCCCCAACATCTATTTTTCTGAAAAGGGAAATTGTAACCAATTTCAGCTCTACCAATGGAAATAATTTAGACATTATTGAAAACAACTTTAGTATGAATAGGAAAAGCTTTCCTTGCCCTAGTTGGGGTGGGGGAGGGCTGATTAACCTATTCAAGCCAAATCTTATTAGAA
Organism: Dipodomys merriami; assembly: GCF_024711535.1. Lineage (NCBI taxonomy): Eukaryota > Metazoa > Chordata > Mammalia > Rodentia > Heteromyidae > Dipodomys > Dipodomys merriami. The sequence continues at coordinate 1,710,684 of NW_027203359.1, forward strand.
TTATATATGTGTGAAAAAAATGCTAGAGAAACCAAACAATATGCTGGCTTTTAGATACCTCTATCTAAAGACCATTTAGGCTATTTCTCTAAAAATGGTCTCAGATCCCTGGAGAAACTACATAGCCTAGGGGACACAACACATTTTTTTCATCAGGACTTAGGAAAAACGTGAGGCCAAATGTGTCGGTGAAGCTCTCAGGCATTTCGAAGCTAGGCTTGGTGGTTGAATAAATGGACAGAGTAGGGCTGAAATCATGGTGCCTGAATCGGCAAAGGCAGGTCATTGGGGCTGTGTCTGTGAGTTCTGAAGTTCATGTGAGTGAGCACCCCCTCCCTCCCCACTTGACATCTCTGTATCAAGTCCTTGCTGTGGAGGGGTGGCCGCATTGTTGTGAGGTGAGCACAGTTCCCCTGCATGTCCCCTGCAAGCCACATTGCCTTCTCAACCCAGCAACACTCTGCAAATACCTACATAACAGGACCCAGACGTGGCGTTCAATCCCACATGGTAAAGGGCCAATAGCACTGATACACTATTACCGGATGGCAGGCATAAAAATCAAAAGCCTCCGACCAGTTCCTGTGCCTGACCCCCAAGCCAGGAGACAACCAGGAAGCAGGAAATACATAGGTGGTTCTTTCCCTCTGAGCATGCTCTGCAGGGTGAAAAGGTATTTCCCCTTTCTGAAGAGCTACAAGCATGAACGCCAGTCCCTACTTAAGCAGGCAAGTGGAAAAGAAGGAACCTAAATTACCCTCCCGAGGACAAACTGTTACCTTCAGCTCCCCGCAGCCCAAACTTAGAATAGAATTTCAAGGAATCCCATTTAGTCTGTAGGCCAATTGGGACCTCACTGCATACATGAGTAAACATAGGATTTCATAGAAATGTAAAGCACTACAAACTGTGTGTTCAGGAAAACTTGAATTTCTCAGAGATGCAAGGGAGAAAAAAAGATGTCGTTACAGAACAATAGAGCTGGAAAGAAAACTCCCACGAACCCTAGGGCAGATAGCTAAAGGAGTTTGAAGAATTACCCTTTAGGAAATTACATTGCAGTTGCCAGTTTGTGCTCTAGTTTGCAAAAGTGCCTGGACCCATGAATGGGGGATGGGGGGTGGGGGAGAATCTTGTACAAAACCTATTTGCCTGGCTTGATTGAAAGTCATCTATGACTTTCATTTCCCAGGTGTTGATGGGAATTTGACAGGTGTGACCCTGGCTCTCTTGAATCACAAGCTCTGGCCTTATGCCTGAGTTGGAAGACAGGCACACAGCAGCAAAGAGCTAGCACAAGGCTGGGGTTTTGAGGTTTTAATCATTGGTTTAGTGCAAATAAAAGACAGGTCATTATTTTCCATTGGTCATTTAAGGGAGCCTATGAGAAGGGTTAGAGCCAGACCAGTGATCCTGAAGCATTCTTGAGCTACAATACAAAGATGGCAAAGTCTAGAAAGATGACTAGAAGCTATCCATGGCTACCTTTGGTAGCATCCAAAGTTGCATGAGAGATATAGGAAGATGAACGATGACATTGAATTTACTGGGTGGATTTTCAGTGTGCATTTGGACTTCAGATAAGAGATTAGAATATGGTCTTAGAAGTAGAAATGTGGCTTGGGTGGCTGCGTACTAGGGTCTAGCCAGGTGCTGGTAGCTCACACATGTAATCCTAGCTATTCCGAAGGCTGAGACTTGGATAAATCACGTGAAGCCAGCCGCAGCAGAAAAGCGGGCAGGACTCCATCTCCAGTAAGCCAGCAAAAAGCTGAACCAGAAGTGTGGCTCAAGTGGCAGAGTGCAAGCCAAGCAAGCAAGCCAAGCTCTGAGTTCAAACCTAGCCAAATAAAGGGTCTAAAATACCGGATCTTGCCAATGCAGAGATATAAGAGCTCCCCAAAACGGATTCAAAGTTGAAGATTTCTTGTGCAAGGATGTACGAAGGAAGTGCTAAAAAGAATTTGGAGACTGGGGAGAGGAGAAGAAAGAGGAAAGGCAGGATGAGGAAGTGGAGCTAGATGGGAGCCATTTTAAGCCTTACGGAACCACATAGAAAATGATGGGGTGTGAGTTACAGTTCACACAGAGGGCCTTGTTCCAACTTCAGGCAAGAAGCTGGGCTTTTGTGTTTTACGCCTAGTTTCTCACTGACCCAGAATCTGCAGGGAAACCTCAGTTCTCAGGTGCTTCTGGCTTCAGTGTTTCAAAGAGAGTCACTGTGCTGAACCATTGGAAGCCAACAGCCAAGAAAAGACACTCCAAAATGGATAAAGGATGGTTGAGGGTTTGGCTTAGAGCCCACACAGTGTTCGCCATATGTATTAAGGCCAGAAAACAGAATAAGTAGAGGTTTTAGATAGGAGTCCAAAATTCTGAGGACAGAGTCTTCAGGTTGTAGCAGCTGCCTAACAGTTGCTGGCTGAAATTCCCAGACGCCGTAAGGTTCTCACATGTGCCAGGTGGCTGCCCTGGCTGGTGCCAGGAAGATAGCTTCTGAAGAGTAGTGGGCATGTGCCTGCTGACCTTGTCCCTGTCCTTTAGCTAGCCTTGGACGGGTCTGAAGCAGCCAATGAGCGTCCTTAAGCCACCAGGACTTGCCTGATGTCCTTTTGTGTTCCACGGCAGACCTAGACATTTTTCATCAAGAAGAGACTTTAGTCCAAGACTCAATCTGGGCTAGAAATACAATCACAGCACTGTGAAAAGGGAGGTTAATTAGGACTGGAGAAGCTATGGAAGGTTTTTTGTGGTGTTTTTTTTTTTGTATTTTGAGAAGATGAAACTTTATTTTAGCTTTGAAAACCAGTAAAATTCAGATAGGGGTAGAGGGAAGAGAAAAGAAAGAATCTCCAGGCAAAGAGAAGCAAATTGAGACAAGATACATGTGAAGAAAAAAAAAAAAAAAAACAGTAAAAACTAAAAAGACATACACTCTTACCACTCAAGTTGAAAACTGGTTTAGCTGAAGTCAAGAATTGCAACCGGAAATTCTGGCAGACTGACTGCTGGTCAGTCTAAAATTTGGGTCATGGTCTTAAGCTGACCCTCCCCCTCCCCCTCCCTCCCTCCCCCCAGCTCCATTCAGTGCCTTTCTGATTCTCTGCCTCACTCTCCTCGCAGACTTCCTTTCCATCAAGCTGTGTCGGGCTCCAGACCATCCTCCTAATTAATACGTGCCAGGTCCCTTGAGCTGACAAGCTTTCAATACAAAGAAGCAAATGACCCAAGCCAGAACCCAAAGCAGAACAAAATAAAGATAGTAGGGGGTGTGTTGAGTGAGCGGCCTCATGAACAGGCACATTTCAGAGACGTTTTGGAAAAGAAAAAAGAAAAAAAACACACCAAAAAACAGGGAACCTGATGTGTTAATTAGGAGTCTATTTCCATAATAAGACTGCTCAGAGGAAGGTAATAAAAGATAAAAGAAACGAGGGCCAGTGGAGGGCCCCAAATGGAAGGTTTCTGTGAGGAAAGGGGCGGGCGGTTGCTATTCTCCTCGTCTTCTGTGTGTCTGGGGTCTGTGGGCTCCAGAAGGCCGGGGACTGCCCCTTTTGTGTTTTGCAAAGCTCCGTGAATAAAGAGCTTGGGGTATAAATAACAATGTGGTTTCTGCTCCCCAGGACCTTGCTCAACAGGAAGTAGTGCAGCCCTAGCAGCTCCAGCTGCTGCTGGGTTTTCAGGGTAGATTCTATTTACAGGGACTCTCTGCCGGCTGAGATGGGCCTGTGTAGGGTTCAAAACAAGAGGAAGTGAGGTGCTAAAGCACTCACAACGGCGAGAGAGCAAGAGGCCCCAGGCCTTCATCTAGCTTCAGACGGCCAGATTGGGGGGGGGGGGTGTTGGTGGGAGGCTTGGAGAGGGCCCAGCGCTCAGGGGCAGAGCCTCACCCCAGCGCTGCCACTTGCAGCTTTGGGGTGAGGCCTTCCAACGGGTGCTGCTGGGCTGCGAAAAGACAGTCTATCTTCCACACGGCTGCCAGATTAATTCTCCAAAAGCACAGCTTTGAACATGTCTTTCTGCTGTTTAGAACTGGCAATCGCTCCCAACTGCCGAGCAAAGCAGTCACTGTGGAGTTGGTGGAGTTCTGGGCTTTGGGGAGTTTTGAGTGAGTTACTAAATCCTCCCTGCCCCTCCCTCCCCCCCACCCCCTCCTGTCATCTGTGTGGAAGCAAGGATGAGAATCGTCTCTGAGTTGTTGTTGAGTGCTGGAAAGATTCTTACACAGCATTGGGGGCATAGTAAGTCCTCAATTAATGTTCATTTTCATTATTGATTAAGGAACCACTTGAATGCAAAGCCCCTAAGCTGTCCGTTTATGGCTGAGGGACATGAGCATTTTGTTAATTTCTCTTTGCCTTAGTAAGCAGAGCTGTGAAGAGGATGCATGTATCTAAAGCAGTTTAGTTAGTTTGGTATTCTTTATTACTATTTGTAAGTAGCAAGAGAAAGGGGTTTCAAGTCAACCCATCAGTTGGTGAATAGGACGTGTCTGGATCAGTGTCCTCGCTTTCATCATTCTTCATATCTCCCACCCCACCGACCCACTCCATTTTCACACTCACACATTGAATATTACTACTCTTTCCCCAGCCTCCTGTCTTCATTTGTCTACCCATCTCCCCTTGATTTTACCCCTCCCTGACACCCCAAGTTCCAGCTTTCTGGTACTTATTTTGTTAGACTATAAATTATTCAAAGGAGTTACATCATTAGACTCCTTCCCTGCTTCTATCATACTTTAGTTAATTCATTTGGGTATATGTGCATGTTACCCTGTGTACGTTTACATATACATTGATAATTAGAACTAATATTCACATATGAGAGAAGATATGCATCCTTTGTCTCTCTGAGCCTGACTTACTCCACTTAGCATAATTTTTTCCAGGTCCGTTCATTTTCCTGCAAATGATGAGGAGTAAAACTCCATTATATATATTTTTTTCTGGACATATTCATAGAGAGAGAGAGAGATCCCATTCTTTAGATCCATTCTGCTAGAAGTTCATCAAAGAAATAAAGGAAAAATAAGAAAATTTCTAGAATCAAATAAAAATGAAAACAACTTGCTAGAGTTACTGAGAAACAATCCAGGCTGTTTATAGCCAAGAATGCCTATATTTTAAAAAGTAAAAAATAAATAACCTAATTATTCACCTCAATCTCTTAGTGAAACAAGAGCAAGCCAAACCCCAAAGCAGTAGATGGGAAGAAATAATAAAGATAATGGCAGAAATTAATGAAAACAAGTCTAAAAGAACAATACAAAGGATCCATGCTACAAAGAATGAGTTCTTTGAAAAAAGAAACAAGATCAAGAAACTCAACCAAACCAACCACCTGACCAGGGGGAGAGGGGGGAGCTGAATTAACAAAGTTAGATATGAAAAAAAGACTATCAAAGCAAATGCCAATGAAATTTAGAGGATTCTTAAGAAATAACTTTCAAAATGTATATTCCAATAAACTAGAAAATGTAAGGGGAAATGGATAAGTCTATATGATCTACCCAAATTGAACCAAGAGGACACAAACAACATAAACTGATCTATCACAAGCAATGTGATTAAAGCGACCATAGAATCTCTTGACAAAAAGAAACCCACAATGGGATGTATTCACTGCTGAGTTCTCCGATCCCTTTAAAGAACTATCACCAATATTCCATAAAATAGATGGGAAGGAACACTACCAAACTCATTATATAAAGTTTTTATTGTGCTGATATGAAAACCAACTAAGATACTACAGAAAAAGAAAATTATACACCAAATTCCTGACAAACATAGACATAAAAACTCTCAATACAATACTTGCAAAGTGAATTCAACAGCACATACATAAAACAATCATACAGCCGGGCACTGATGGCTCATTCCAGTCATCCTAGCTACTCAGGAGGCTGAGATCCAAGGACTGTGATTGAAGCCGGTCACGGCAGGAAAGTCCGTGAGATTCTTATTTCCAATTAATCACCAAGAAGCTGAAAGTAGTGATATGGCTCAAGTAGTAGGCCACTAGCCTTGAGCACAAAATCTTAAGAGACAGCACCCAGGACCCAAGTTCAAGCCCTAGGACTAGCACAAGAAAAGGAAAATAAAAGAAAGGAAGGAAGGAAGGAAAGGAGGGAGAGAGGGAGGGGGGGAAAAGGAAGAAAATAATGGAAGAAAAGAAAATGATGATGCACTATGATCAAGTTGGTTCATTCTAAAGAAACAAAGACTACTCAACATATACAATTCAATAAATGTAATACAACACATGAAAGACCCAAGGACAAAAAGCATGTGAGCTTAGTAGGTACAGAAAAGGCCCATGACAAAACTTAACATCCCTTCATGATAAGTGAAGAAAGTAAACATTAAAAACAATTTACAACAAACTTTTAGCCAACATTTTACTAAATGAGGAAATCCAAAAAGCATTTCTGCAGAAGTCAAGAACAAGGCCTGTGTATCTACTCTCTCCATTCTTATTCCATATAGTGCTTGAATTCGTAGCTGGTGCAGCAAGGTAAGAGAAAGAAATACAAAATTCAAATAGGAAAGGAGAAGTCAAATTATCTTTACTTGCAGATAGTATGATCCTATATTTAAATGATCTTAAATACCTCACCAAGGCTCTTGAAGACAGTGCTGGTGGCTCACACCTGTAATCCTAGCTCCTCGGAGGTTGAGACCTAAGGATCACAATTCAAAGCCCGTCTGGGCAGAAAAGTTTGTGAAGACTTTTATCTCCAATTAACCAGCCAAAAAATTAAAAATCTAAAAGTAGAGCTGTTGCTCAATTGTTAGAGCATTCGTCTTGAGTAAAAATGCCAAGAGAGAAGGGTTGGAGGCAGGGCTTGTGGGTAGAACACAAGCCAATGAGCAGAAGTACCAAGGATCAAGTTCAAGTTCCAGAACTGGGGGGACTAAAAAGAGCAAAGTGTGGAGGGTAGACAAGAAAGAGTAATAGAGGGGATAAATATGGTTTTTAAAACTTTGTTCATAAACGCTGTATGTTCGAAGAACTCTAGACTTTTATGTATACTTTTCTATCTAATACTAGGTCTACATGAAGCAAAAAAATCTTCCGGTGTTTGCCCTTTCTTTCATTATTACACCAGCACAAAAGAAGGCAGCATATTTTCTAAAGTTTGGGGGAAGGTAGGGGCAGAAAGGTCTGTGTGGGCTCTTGTCTACTTGGTGATGAAGCTCTATAAGGACTGAAAACAGGAACTGGTACTGTGGCTCACACCTGTATTCCTAGCTACTTAAGAGGCTTCAATCTGAGGATTGCAGTTCAAAACCAGCCCAGGCAGAAAAGAGCATGGGACTCTTATCTCCAGTTAACCAACAAAAAGCCAGAAGTAGAGGTATGACTCAAGTAGTAGAGCTCTAGCTATAAGTACAAAGATTCAGAGACAGTGCTCAGGCCCTGAATCCAAGTCCCAGGACACACACACACACACACACACAGAACTGAAAACAGATTGACTTAAAGGCATTACTGGGTTTGAAACTTGAGAAGCTGGTTTTGAATTTTCTGCGTTGAATAATAGAAATTAATTTCATGTGGCTCAAATTTCACAAACTGATTTTGTTTTCAGGAAATTTTCTATTATGCTAACAGCTTGTATTTTACTTCAAGGCCACTCATTTAGAAAAAAAAATCTATTAACTTTGTAAAAGTATATTAATTTTAGTTTGTACCTACCCAAAGTGTAGACACAAAGGCTGCAGCAGAATAATCAGAACATTCATTCCGCAGACTTTACTATTTATTTTCATTAAAGCCTCCAACATCTGAGACCTTTTGTGTCAAGTGTCTGTATTATTATTTTAAATAGTTTCTTCTGTGAACCACAACCCTATACTACACTAGGAGACATTACATACAGGCAGTGTTAGGTCCTAGCTCTCTGGAGGCTGTCAGTACAGCAAGAGAACCTGACAAGGTTCACATACTGGGAATTTGGTGTGAGAAGAGGGACATGCTGGAGCCATAGGAATCCTAAGGAGGATGCCCAGTGCTTCAGAACTGGTGATAACTTAGCCAGAGCCTGAAGACTCAGAGAGAAATGGGCAAGGCAGGTGGACGAGACAGAAGGAACCACATATGTAAGACCTACAATGTTTGTAAATCCTAGGAAATTTGAGAAACTGAAAATAGAGCAAGGAGTGGGTATATGGGGGGGCTGGCTTTATTATTGTCACCCTGCCTCTTCTTCCTGGAAAAGGGAAGATGACAAAGGCCTTGCATGTTAGGCCACACAAGCATGCCCTTTTTCTTGAGGGAACTGGAGAGAGGTTCAGGAAATACAGCTCAGTGGTATCTTGTCTTTCCTAGGAACAAAATACAGTACCTAAAAGGATCGTGTCCCCTTTCACTACAGTAAAGAATGACACTGTCGTTAGTGGACTCTACCGGAGCAACTATAAGAGGCCAGGGCAACTTAAACATAAAAAGCTATTAATACACAGAATTATCATCCTGACTCTCATCCCTGAAATAGGAACGAAGTAGGAGATGAGGGCTGAGCTGGTTTTGAGCTCTCATTGTGGGGCAGAAGTGTTTGGCACGGAACGGCACCATCTTTCATTCCGCATACTTGTTGTAGGCAAGCTTAATGAGGGATGATGTTTGAACATTTCAAACCAAATTCCCAGGGTTTATCGTGTTAAGCAACTTGTTATTTTAAGCAATTCAGACAGATATTTGCATGTACAAGCAAGTACATTCTTTGAACTAAAGCCCATTATATAACCTCACTTATCCCTGCAGGTAATAAATGGCTCTAAAGGCAAGAATTCGATATATCCAGAGCTCTCCATGTGTGCACGTGTGTGCAGACCATGAAGAAACAGTCATGCTTGTGAGGGACAATATAAAATTGCTTCCACTTCACTTCTCTCTTATGAATTATTTCTGCTCTCAATTCTAAGTCAAGAAAAGCACAACATATTTCCTAACTCTTGCTATCAGATAAATACCAGAGAGCTAATATTTATAGCAACTATAGAAATATTCTGGAATAGGCCATGTGGTTCTTTGGAATATCGAGACATAGAGAATGCTATATGTTCTCTTTTCCTTCTCTTTCTTTCTCTTCCTTCCCTCTCTCCCTTCCTCCCTCCCTCTCACCCTCTCTCCGTCCCTCCTCTCTCTCTCTCCCTCTCCCTCTCCCTCTCCCTCTCCCTCTCCCTCTTCCTCTCTCTCTCTCTCTCTCTCTCTCTCTCTCTCTCTCTCTCTCTCTCTCTCTCTCTCTCTCTCTCTCTCTCTCTCTCTCTCTCTCTCTCTCTCTCTCTCTCTCTCTCTTTGTCAACAGAACTGCACTTGAACTCAGAACCTCTTGCTCTTACTTGGCTTTTGTGCTCAACGCTGGTGGTCTGGCACTTGAACCATACCTCCACTTCTAGTTTTTTGCTAGTTAATTGGACATAAGAAGGCTGGCTTTGAACCACGATATTCACATCTCCACCTCCTATGCAACTGCAATTACAGGTATAAACCCTGACACACAGCTAGCTTCCCTTTTCTTGTACACTACATCCTCATGACAGCTTGACATGTGTCTAACCAATTTCAAAGTCTCTAACCATTACTCTTCTTTTGAATATTAATGGGGGATTTCATGTCAAATAAAGTATAATTTTGCTCTCCTACAAGTGGCAAGAGACTGAGAAGTTAGCATGTCTAATGGTGTCTCAGAAAAGGACAATGTAAGGGATAAACTGTTCTTCATCTCTTCATCTCTCAGTTCTAAGAGATAGCACAGCCTCTGAAGCTGGGTTGCTCAGGGCTCGAATCCTAGCTCACAAGTGTTCACTCTTCGCAAGATCTTTGTTTGCCAGGAGCCTTGTGTTTCTCATTGAAATAGAAATGCTTGGCTCAAGTGGTAGACCACCACACCAAGCTTGAGAAAAAGGAAAAAGCCAAGCAATGGCTGTTCTTAAGGAAAAGAGAAACTGCCTTGGGATAAGAAAGGCTTTGTAAAATGTAAAGTTTTCTCTTAAACTGGTTTCTTTTCCAGATGGAATTATGACAGGCCCCGAATTGTTCAAGAAAGAGCAGAGAGTAGCCGAGCGCTGGTGGCTCACGCCTGTAATCCTAGCTACTCAGGAGGCTGAGGTCTGAGGGTCTCGGTTCAAAGCCAGCCCGGGCAGGAAAGTCCATGAAACTCTTATCTCCAATAAACCACCAGAAAATTGGAAGTGGCTCTGTAGCTTAAGTGGTAGAGCACTAGCCTTGAGTTGAAGAGCTAAGGGACAGCACCTAGGCCCAGAGTTCAAGCCCCACGACCGACAAAAAAAATAAAAAAGAAGACAGAAAAAAAGAAATAGCAGAGAGTGTGGGTATATTTTAAGATTACCTGTTAATCTTATTTCAGAATCCCCTTCCGTAAATACATTTTACCCTGTTCAAATAGCCAATCACGAGCAGATTGTGAACCTGAGCTCAACCAATCTGAGCAGAGGGGTGGGGCCTGCTGCATTAGGAATAAATACCTGAGCAGGCTGACTACTCTGTGTGCTTGCTTGCCAGATTTTTGGATGATGGTGTATTCTTCTGCAGAAGTAAATTTTCCCTTACTGAAAAGAAAAAAAGCAAGCAAGAATGTAAGGCTCTGAGTTCAAGTCCTAGTACTGGCACAGAGAGAGAGAGAGAGAGAGAGAGAGAGAGAGAGAGAGAGAGAGAGAGAGAGAGAGAGAGAGAGAGAGAGAGAGAGAGAGAGAGAGAGAGAGAGAGAGAGAGAGAGAGAGAGAGAGAGAGAGAGAGAGAGAGAGAGAGAGAGAGAGAGAGAGAGAGAGAGAGAAAATGGAAGGAAAAAAGAAAGAGAGAGAGGGAGGGAGGGAAAGGAAATCCTAGTAAAATCTATCTAATACCATTGCTATAAGGAAGAAATAGATTAAAATTTGTAGCTTAGAATAAGGCTTGGCAAACAGCAAGGGTTCAATCAATTTGTGTTGTGGCTACTGCTGTTGTCATAATCATAGATGACAATTATGACAAATGTTTATAGAGTTTAGGCATGTAGTTACTGCCTAGGAATCATTTATTGTGTGCTTACTGTGGCAGAGCAACACTCTGTGGATGGAAGAGGACTCCCAGGTGGACATTATAGCTCACCAGGTAGATAAGACTTATACAGATAAAAATGTACACCGTAGGTATACTCCAGCCTGGAGTACAGTTACAGAAAGCTTGTCCGGCAAACTTGTACAAACTTAGTGGCTTAGAGTGATGCATTTCTTCCCCCATAGTGCTGATGGCTCAAGGAACAGAACATAGTTTAGCCAGCACTTCTGTTTTAGACCCACTCACAGGCTATAGCCAAGGCACTGCTCAGGGCTGTGTTTTCATGAGAAGGCTTGATGGGAAAGGATTCTCTTCCAAACTCACTCTGGCAAAAATCAGTTTCGGGGGGTGGAGAAGGGGGGAGGTGGTAGGATCAAGGGCCTTGGTTCCTTGGTGGCTATTGGTTAAAGGCCTCGGGAGAGATTCCATGATGTGTGGGCCTCTAGAGAGAGTGGCAGATGATTTCATCAAAGAATGAAATCCAAGAATGCAACAGAGAGACTCAGCCAGTGAGATGGGCGGTACAATCTCACATATCCAATCACAGGTGATCATGGTCTGCTCAGGAGAGTAAGGGAAGCATGCTGAGATGTTCTGAGTCCCACCAACTAAACAGTGGCCCAGTCTCTTTATGATTCCCTAGTGGCTTCTTCAGCCCTGCATTCCTGAACAAAGCCAGACACTACAGAGTTTATCATCTCAGCAGTCAATAAGCTCTGTTCTGGTTACTCTTCTATTAACCTTCACTCCTTTAGCAGTATGGTCCTCTCTGTGGATATCCTGATGTCTCCCAGGTTGGTTTGGTGTACCCATCCTTTGATTTTCTTAGGTGTTGCTACCAAGAGTTCCTATCTGCCACTTTTTTTTTTTTTAAAGAACTCCCCTGTGTCCTAGAATCACTTCAATTAGATGCGTCTAGAACCAAGTGATCTTGGGAACTTACAAGCCCCATCCATCTCCTGTAGCAATGACTGTTCCAGGAAAGGAAAAAAAAAAAACAAAACATACCTGCTTTGCTTTCAGACAGAACCAACTCTGTCCTGTTCACGGTCATCCCCAGTTGATCTTGGGGAGTGCATGTTTCCTATCCTTATAACTCCAGGCCGTTGGGTCTGGAGGTTCTAGCTCCCGAAATAAAGACTATTTTGTATCAGGGCATACACGATGAGTCCCATCAACGTTAAAGCGAATTTTGCAATCCATGAACACAGAAGAAAGCAGTGACCATAGAGACAGGAATAAATACCACTCATCATGAGGTGGTTGGGCTGCTGTATAAAGGGGGAGGGAGGCTCTAGCTGCCCTATCCCCAGTTTCTACTACACAGTTGTTGAGTTCAGATTCCTCGAGGACAAAGCCTTGGGTCATTTCCTAGGCAGGCCATTCTGACTGGCTGCAGGGCTGGCTGGGAGTAATGATAATCTAGACTTGTGGGTAGAAAAGGGACATGATGTTAGTTATTGACTTGGGGCTAACAGTAGCATCAATGACTGTGGTTTTTCTCACTAGATCTGGGTATCAATTCTAACCCCGACTAAGCTGGAAGTGGACTTACTGTGATGTGAGAAGCTGTGTATCTGGGCAGAACAAGGGGTACCCTGTCGTGAAGTTCTACCCCATCCTGTCACATCCCTTTACCCACTTGCTATGTCCTGCTCTGGCTTTTTAGGTGCTTTACTTCTAGTGGCTCGGACCTCCAACTGCCTTCAGAGAATTGATTTCCCTTAATATTACAGGAGGAGCCATTTCACAAGGCTTGCCCTGGAACCAGAAGTTCTAGGTATTTGCATCCCCTGTCTCCTCCAGGTAGGATGTAGCCAATGGCTGTTAGACATTCACTGTATAATTTGAGTTCCAGCATTTACCTTTGGGATTAAACTGGGGCTAGAACATTTACTTTTGGTAGTACTGGAGTTTGAACTCAGGGGTTCACAGTTGCTAGAGAGGTGTTGTACTACTTAAGCCACTCCACCAACCCTTTTTATGTTGGTCTTTGATACAGTTTTACTTTATGCACAGACTTGGAGGGGAATCCAATCTGTGCTTCCCAGTATAGCTGGGATGACAGGCACACCTCTAAGCACTAAGCCACTAGTTGAGATGGAGTCTCATAAACTTGTTGCCAGGTCAGGTCTTGAATCACTATTCCCCAATCATTCCCTCCCAAGTTGCTGGGATTACAGGGTTTAAACCGCCTTGCTCATGGTGGAACTTCTTACATTGTTATTCCCTTCTTTCCTTCTTCCCTATTCTGCTTCTCCTTTTCTCCCTTACTATTTTCTCCTGGAAACATTTCCTTAGTAAATAGCTTGCACACACAACCATGGCAACCCAAAGCAGTTCCCTAGCAGAAAATAAACTTCTAGACAGACACAGTTTAGAAGGAAAAAAAAAAAAGAAACATTTCTTTTTTTAAAAATCTCCCACAGCGTCTAGCTCAGCATGGGATACCACCCTGAGTCAATACAATCCTTGCTTCATTTTCTCTCTTTAGTAAGAGTTTGAAGATCCTTCGCAGTGGCTGCAGTTGTACATTACACAGGGGCCATCTGTGAATTATCAGTGACACATCAACTTAAACACATCCACTTAGACCGTTTGTCTAAGATTTTTGTTCCCTTTTTTTTTTTACAACTCTGACCAGCTTTTCAATCCTGTCAGACTGTGTTCCAGTGTGCGTGTGCGCGCGCGTGTGTGGGCGTGTGTGTGGATGTGTGCGCGCACGTGTGTGCACGCGCGCGTGTGGTGCATGTGTGCGCACGTGTGCAGTGTGTGCATGTGTGTGTGCACTGTGTGTGCATGTGTGTGCACTGTGTGTGCATGTGTGTGTGTGCACTGTGTGTGCATGTGTGTGTGTGCACTGTGTGTGTGGGGGGAGGTACGCGTGAGTTCCCACAGCCAAGGGGATGATGCGTAGCCAAGGGGCCGCCCTGGGGAGGAACCTTGAACCTGCTACAGAAGCAGAGACCTTGAAGTTTTCCAGCCAGACTGGGCCTCGGGCCCTGAGCCTCCCGCCAGCTGCAGGAGCCCAGCCCATTCTTTTTGTTCCGATGAAGTTACCAGGCTCCCACTGCACAGGATGGAAAGGAGACCAGGGCTCGGGGCAGAGCTGGGGACCGCGGCCCTCTGGGGGAGGCCTGCGCAGGGCTTGGGACCGGACCGTCCCGGCCCGGGAGGACGGGGCCCGGGGCCCGGGGGAAGCCAGGATTAAGTATTTTCTGTATTTGAATCTGCTGAGTGCCCATTTCCTCCAGGCACAACCCAAGAGGGTGCAAAGGAGAAGGCGGCCCGAGGCCAGCCCCGGTCTCCACGTGGCTGGTCCGTGCCCCCCCCCAGCCCTCCCCCACCGCCAACTCCGCCGGGCAGAAGTAGGTGAAGGGTGGAGGAAGCTGGGAGGGGGAGGAGGGACCGGCGGACGCCCATCGCCCGTCTCCTAGCAACGTCAGCCCCGCCCCACCCTGCCAGGCTGGGTGAGCCGGGAGCCAGGAAGTGGAGGGGGCGGGGCTCCCGCCGTTGCCATGGCAATGCCGCCGCACCGCCGCCGCTACCGCCTCGCCGGACGGACGCCTGGGCTGGCGCCTGTGGGAGACGCACGAGACTCCTCCCACCTTGCCCCCTCCCTCCACCCCCCTGCACCAGGTGGGCAGCAGCCCCGGGTCCCGGGCTCGGGGCTCCCCACCCAACCCGACACGTGCTTGCGATTAGTGTGGGGAGAAGCCGAGCCGTCCCCACGCCTGGCCCGGACTCCAGCCGGCTGGTGTGCTGGGGACCTAGGAGGCCGTCGGGGCAGCTCCTGGGCGAAGCAATGGTTTCAAGAAGTTCTTGTTACTGTTATTGTTGTTGTTGTTGGCTTTGGAAATGCGATTGCACCCCCGCCCCGCCCCTCCTCATAATGCGCGCACACACGTTCGTCTGGAACCGGGCTGGGCCACCTGTCTTGCAGCCCACGTGTTTCCTTCTGAAGGATCTTTAATCTGAATGTTTAGGAGCCGGAGCCGCCACCGAACTCCGCTTTACAAAATAAGACCCCGACGTGTCGTGTTTCCTAAGGGCTTCAGGACCTGAAGAGGCCCCTTCTGCTGGGGAAACGTGCTTCTGCACTGGAGTTGGCATTCTAGATCGCCCCTGCCTGGAGAACTCAGCTGAAGGGTTTGACTCGTGAACTGCCCCCTTTCTAGACGGCGTTAGGACGGCTCTGCCAAAGCACCCGCTCGCAAACAAAACCACACGCCCGGCAGTCAGTGTTCCTAACCAAGGCGGGGTCAGTCACATGCTGGGGAGCTTAATCAAATTGACAAGGGCTCTGAGCAAGAAAAGCTTGCTGTCTAATTCCAAGACATTAGGTATACAGAAAAGCATGCTTGGTTTGATCAGAACCAGAGCTTTGCAAATGGAATCTTTTCCTGCATATATACATATATATTTTTTTTCTAGAGCTACTGCTGCTGGAAAATTTAAATCAAAACCCTATTTCTCATATTCATTTTTATGGTAAATGTGCAGTTAAATGTATCTGGGCTGGAGATTATGCATTTTCTTGATCAACAAGGAAATGCACGCCAATCACCGCGAATTGAGCACCTTGCTGATTGGGCGCACTTGAACCTGAGGCATGAACAAGCATACTCACAGTGGCAATCCTCCGGAGTCCCTTTCAAAAGCATGTTTACAGCTAACCTCTTTCTACTCCAAAGAATCATTCACTTGGAACTTTTCTTATTCTTCACTTTGTCAGAGTACTGAATCCCTTCCAAAACACTTTCACACACATTTTAGGTTGATAATGTCATTGTGTCTGGATAAATGCTAGTATAATACGTATATATTATATGCTAGTATGATGTGCAAATACTATAGGCATACGTGATCATACAAATGTGTATGATATATATGATGTATATGCATATATCATATGCTAATATGTGCATGCTATATACTAACATATGCAGATATTCGTGTATATTTATGACCACCCATGAGTGAGGATATATATGTATGTGGGTGTATTCTTTTACTTCTAGTCACTTTCTGCCCCCCAACCCCAGTATCAAAGCAGATCCTTATAATTTGCATGAAAGGTAGAGGATAAATATTGAAAGCCAAATGAAAAGCCTGAAAATCACTACTGAGGGAAAAAAAATATATGAAATCATGTATACTTAGTAAGTTTTTATGCAAAGGGCAAATTGCTAAATTTATATTTTAGATTTGGTAGTTGAAATGTGACCATGGCAGAAACAATGACAATGAATCTCATCATAAAATTAAATTAGCACTTGTGAACATTAATTTTTATTTGGTCATTTTCATAGCCCTTCTGATTATCCATTCATTAGCCTACAGTTCTTTTCACCAAGGTTATTCATCAAAATGAACTCAGAACCACTTGACTGTAGGATATTGGAAAGGGTCCACAAATGTCTGGCAAATAGAACTGCCCAGACCAGCTCGTTAACTGGTGGATGGTTTGTTCTAGATACAGGCTGAGTTATACACACAGGAGCTGGCCCCACCTTCATTCCTCCTCTTTATTGACAACGTTGGAGAATTACACAGACACCCAAGGAGCTGGCAGGATTTCTAAATTCCCCACTTAATTTTATGTATTTATTTACTTATTTGTGTCTGTGAACTCAGGGCCTGGGATCTACCCCTTAGCTTTCTTGCTCAAGGCCGGTACTCTACTCTTTGAGCCACACTTCCATCTCTAGCATTTTGCAATTGGAGATAAGAGTCTCATGGGTTTTCCTGCCTTCAGTCCTCAGATCTCAGTCTCCTGAGAAGCTAGTATTACAAGCATGAGACACCAGTGCCTGGCTTATGCCCTACTTTGTTCCTAATTGGAACATTGAGAACCTTCCTAGATTTTTCACATAATTTGCTAATGTGGAAATGACCTCTGTGAGGTTGTTGAGGTTAGTTTCCAGGATTATAAGATTTCTGTCTTATCATTATGGTTATAGTTTCCTAGGGAACCTAATATTTAGCAAACACTAGGCCCAATTTGCACACTCACCTTTCTTTTCCCAAAGAATCAATGACCTTAAACTTTAAGCATCTTATCATTATTACAAACAACCAGCCCCTTATCTAATTCTGCATGAAGGTCGGTTTGCTACTTTATCTATACACTTTAATCTTTAGGAGGCTTATAATATAGGCTGTTTAATAAAGTGCATTTACCTAAGAGCATCCTAGCCTCTCTTGATTTTTCCACATTATTCTACTTTTGCTCATTTGCTTATATATCTATATCCTTCTTTCATTATTTGGATTTCCCAATTCTATTTCTTTCTTTCTGTGGGGAAGGTGTGTTTGTGGGGTAGGGAGAGAGGTTCATGCTGGTATTGGAGCTAACTCAGGCCCTCATGCTCTCCACTCAAGGCTGGTGTTCTATCCCTTGAACCACAGCTCTACTTATGGCTTATTGGTGGTAAGTTGGAGATAGTTAATTGAAGCTCAAAGACTTTCCTTCCTGGGCTGTCTTTGACCTGCATGATCCTCAGATCTCAGCCTCCTGTGTAGCTGGGATTGCAGGTGTGAGCCCCCAGAGCTTGGTTCTCAGTTCTGTTTCTTTTTGACATACAATGAAATAAAATGCTTATCTTATTAGCATAGGAGTGGCTATGTTGCCAGAAATTTCAGAAGTCTCTCATTTAGTAAAATGCCTCTGTTACTAGAAAATTTCCCAATCCCCAAACCTTTCTTTCACAAGAGTGTGGTAGTTAAGTAACTAAACTCTAGACTCAGACATGGATTCAAGTCCTGGTTGTAGCAATTACTACCTGTATGATTTTAATGGTGCTAACCTCTTGGGCTAGCCTTTCTTTGATGGGACAGAATACCTGACATAAGCAGCTTACAGGGAGCAAAGATTTATTTTGGCTCATGGCTTCAGAGGTTTTGGTTCATGGTGGGCTGACTCCATTACCTTTGAGAATACGGTGGGAGCAGGACATCTCAGCAGAAGCGTGTGGGATGGCAAAGCTGTTCACCTCATGGCTGCCAGGAAGCAAAAGAGAAACCAGGAAAATTCCCAAGAAAAGATAGATCTTTAAAGACACCCCTCCCTGCCAGTGACCTACTTCCTGCAACCAGACTACAGCTCCCACTTTTCAGACCTCCCCAAAATGTCATGAGATTGTGAGTCCACCACCCACAAAGTCAGAGCCCTTATTCGGTCATCTCCCCAATGCCCCACCTCCCAACCTTGCTGTACTGCAAATGAACTTGTTGAAAGGCACTTCATATCTAAATCATAAACTTCTGAGGGCCTCAGGCTGCTTATCTGTAAAGTGGAGATAGCATCACTTAGCTCACTAGGTTGGAGGATTTTGATGTTACTAAAATAGTAATTCTTGTGCTTAGCGTGTAGTCAATGTGTCAGCAGTGGTGGACATAAAAAATGATCATTATTGCCCATATTAAAGCACTGCTCTCTCTCTGTCACCAGTTAACCTATCCTGAATTAGTATACTAGACTAGATCCATAAAGGAACTGTATTTTAGCCAGGTACCAGTGGCTCATGATTACAATCCTAGTTACTTAGGAGGTTGAGATCTGAGGATTGTGTTTGAAGGTAGCCTATACAGAAAAGACCCCAAGATTCTTATTTCCAATTAACTACCCAAAAGCTGGAAATAGAGCTGTGGCTTAAGTTGTACAGTGCAACATTAAGTAGAAAAAACCTCAGAGACAGTGCCCAGGCCCAGAGTTCAAGCCTCAGTACTGGCACACACACACACACACACACACACACACACACACACACACACACACACACGAACAGGACTTTGACAGGATATAGAACAGATGTTTTGATTAAGGAAGGGAGGAGTAAAGGAGAAGGCAAGTCTAGAACACTGATCAGTGGTTGGAGGGCATTGTACACAGATATCTTGGGAAGTTAAAAGCAGCACAGCATGGACCTTTAGGAGCCTAACATAGTTAAAGTGGAATGAAAAATAGAGCTGATTATAGAATAATTTTCATAAAAATGAGTCATGGCAAAGCCAGGTGCTAGTGGCTCACACCTGTAATCCTAACTACTCAGGAGGCTGAGATCTGAGGATCTTGGTTTGGAGCCAACCCAGGCAAGAAAGTATCTGAGCGATACTTATCTCCAATTAAGTACCAAAAAGCTGGAAGAAGAGCTGTGGCTCAAGGTAGAAGAGCATTAGCCTCAAGCACAAAAGCTCAGGGACCATGCGTAGGTCCTGAATTCAAGCTCCAGGACCAGCACAAAACACAAATAAATAGAGTCATAACATAAAGTCATGGAAAAGATGAAATTGAAATAATTGTAAGACTATGTGACTTACCATATAGGAAAAATAGGAGAAAATAAAGAATTCTAATGAATTCAAAGGACTTAATTCCTAGATGGAGAGACTTTTTTGGGGAGGAAAGGGATAGGGGTTTCCAGGCAGAGGTCAGCATCCCTAAGGTGTTTTAGCAGAAGGAAATGACAACAAATGGCTCCCATATTTGTTTTCAGGGCTGAGGAAAGCACTACAGGTTGAGCACCAGGTTGAGCTTCAGGAGTAACTGTCCAGATAGATTCATGGAGCCAGGTCACGGCAGGAACTCTCACCTTTTGTGCAACAGGGAAATGCCTGCTGAATTATGTATCTACTGGGAAATTTTTGATGTGGGAGCTATACATCCACTTCCATCCGGCCCCATTGGAAAACCCACATCAGGAAGCTACCGGGATCAGAAGCAGCCAGCTCTAGACTCCTAGCATACCCACAGCAAATGGGCATCCTGAGAGCACCCCAGCACCCGTTAGGCTAGTGACTACATCTGGGGACTCATAGCCAAGTTGAAGAAATGCTCAGTGACTCCTTGGAGAGACTTGCATTGGAAACAACAGAAAGCTGCATCAGTGAAGGTAGGATTCTTTTCTTTGTCGGTTGTGGGGCCTGAACTCAGGGCCTGGGCGCTGTCCCTCAGCTCTTCAGCTCAAGACTAGTGTTCTACCATTTGAGCCACAGCACCAGCTCTAGCTTTTTCTGCTTATGTGGTGCTGAGGAATCGAACCCAGGGCCTCATGCATGCTAGGCAAGCACTCTACCACTGAGCCACTTTCCCAGCCCAAGGTAGGATTTCTTATAGCAAGAAACTGAAATCTATGCAGAATTTTACTTCAAGCAATGCTGAAAAATAGTGAAAAGTGAATGAGCACTAATTCTCCCTGTCCCCTGCAGACCAGACACTTGGCTGTTAAATGTTCATATATAGATTACTTCTTAGATTGTAGTTTCCAAGTAATAGGAAACAAGCCTGGCAAGACTTTGTTCCTACCTACTGGGTCAAAGAGCTAGACTTCTTTGCCTGATAATATGATTTAAACCTTTATCCCTGAGGCCTCTTAAATTCTAGGATTGCAAAAATCTTCTAACTTTTACTTCTGGGTGTGGTGGTTATAGAAAGAAGATACTTCAGAGAAGAGATGGGTCCTTAGCAAACTTCACAGTCTGTGCTAGTGAAGAACAACCACGAGGCTCCCACGGCTCCCAGGACAATCTCAACTTCTATCCCAGTAGAAACATGTGCCTTCCGGCAGAAACATGCCTGTCTTGAGTCCATCAACCATGATCTCAACCCCAAGCCAAAGTACAACATGACTGCTATGTCAAGAAAAAAATCTGTTCATATGTGTTCATTTTTTTGTTTGATATTTTAGCCTCATAGTTAAATGGGCCAGTTTTATTATTCCAAATAAACTCATAATTGATTTAGGCTTGTGATTTATAAACAAGTCTTTTGGCATTTGAACAAAGTATAAGAACACTTAAAGGAACTTAAAACCCAACACAGTTATAAAATTAGTGACAAACCATATATACAAAGAAGATTAGATTTGCAAGAAAGTATAAACACTTGGGAAGTTTTTTTGTAAGATAGGCACTCAGAGATCTATTATTACTTTGTACATTTGATGTATTAGATTTCCTTTGATGAATTATATTTCCTTTCAATGTGAAAATTTCCTTTTAATGTATAAAGGAAATCTAATACATCAAATGTGTAAGTGTACTTTAAAATGTTTAAGGAATTTTAATTGAGTTTTAAAAAATCTCCTTGCAAGTGGTTGTGAAATTTTACTAGCTTCACATATAGAATAATAAGATCTAAGACAAGAATGGACAAACTTCTTCCGTGAAGAACCAGATAGAAAATCTCTCAAGCTTAGTGGGCTCCCTGTAGCCTCCATTGCAGCTTCAACTCAATTTTAATAGCACAATTACACCAGATGATACATAAGTGAACAGACATTCTGTGTTCTAATAAATCTTTATTTATACATGCACCCAGACAATCAGCTAGGATCCATAGGCTATATATCAAACCACCATAAAAATACCTGGACCCCCACATCCAAATGGAGTCAATGAGATGCTACAAAAGAGGATGAGTTTTGGAGTCTGAGGTCTGGCTTCCGTTTCTAGTTCTGCTACTCAACTAACTACACTATTTAGGGAAAATCATTTAATCTCTGATCTTTATAAAGAGAAAAACAGAGTGATTGCTGCAGTATTTAAGTAAAACGATGCATGAAAATGTACACTGAAACTAGAAAATCTTTTTCAAAAATAGAGTGTTACTATCACAACCAAAATATAAATGCGTTTACCCAAATGCTGGCCCACAAAACGTGACAAGAATTTTGAATTTTTTTTACTACACTTACCACTTGAGTAATATATATCTTGGTTGTAACTAATTTGTATGTTGGTTGTAACTCATCTATAATATTTTTGTAACCAGAAATTTTGCTAATACTCAGAAATGTATATATTAACCCCCAAAACAAAATTTAAAAACCCAAGGCAGTTTATAATTTCAACAGATTGAACAGATTCAACAGATTTCAATAGCCTTTTCCCAGGAAAGGCTAATTTTCAAGATTTAATTGGTTGGGGTTTTCATATGAGCTATATAGTTTGCTGTATAATTTTAGAATTAGGAGGAATTTTAGAAATAATCTCTTTGATCCTACATGTTTAGAAATCGAGTCAATTAAAAAGTTCAATTATTTGACCAAGAACACATTCTTAAGATAACATTTATAATTTAATTATAAATTAAGGCACAAAAAAATTGTGATGGAGTCTCTGTATTTATAGAACCCTGTTCAGTGTGTATATTCTGAACCTTATTCAAATCATGTCCTACTAGCTGGGCAGTTGTGGCTCATGCCTATAATCCTAGCTCCTCATAAGACTGGGATTTGAGGATCACAGAAGGCAGCCTGAGAAACAAATCTGAGAGACTCTGATCTTCAATTAATCAGGAAGTTGGAAGCAGAGGTGTGGCTCATACAGTAGAGCACCAGGGTTGGGCAAAAAAAAGCTATGCAAAAGTTCAACACACACACACACACACACACACACACACACACACACACACACACACACACACACACACACACACACACACACACACACACACACACACACACACACACACACACACACACACATCTTCTCAAACTCTACCCAAGTAAATAATTGGGAATCACATGGAGGAAAAAATTCCTTCCTTCCAGGATTATATTTTTCTCATCTGTACTAAAATTCTTCTGTAGGCGTCCAACACAAGAAAGTAGTAAACAACTCTAGCATTCTTTTTCAGGGTTTGTCCATAGAGGATTGGCCTATTTCGTTTCCTATTTTATTTAGTCTAATCAGCTCTCTATAAGAAATACTACAGAGGAAGATTGTCTAAGATATATATTTTCATGCTGGCATGGAAACGCATTAATAGAAATTAAGTATGAAGTCCCAACATGCTGAGATAAATTTACAACTGTAAAATATGATTTCCTTTCTGATCTTTTCAAACCTAAGACATTGAGAATGGCTCATTAAACTCAAATATTTATGTAGTTTTGATCGTGTCAGGAAAGAAGGACCTCATGCCATTCTTTTTTTTTTTTCTTTCTTTCTTTCTTTCTTTTTTTGTGGGTTGCGGGGCCTGAACTCTGGGCCTGGGCGCTGTCCCTCAGCTCTTCAGCTCAAGGCTAGCGCTCTACCACTTGAGCCACAACACCATTTCTGCCTTTTTCTGCTTATGTGGTGCTGAGGAATCAAACCCAGGGCTTCATGCATGAGAGGCAAGTGCTCTACCACTGAGCCACTTTCCCAGCATCTCTTTCTGTTTCTCTTATTCTGCTACCGAGCTAACAAACATAATCAAACATAATTGAAATAGGTTTAATTCAGGGGCCAGGCATCTCACTTGTATGATTACCTTCCTACCACATTGCTAACCAGTATTTTCTATAGGTATAGAATGCATATGTGAGTATATTTTATTACAAAATTGACATTATGTGTCACTAATATGGTTGTTTTCTCATATAATGAAGTATTTCTTGGCAGCTTAATTTTTAGCAGACACACGGTATTCTATCAGCCAGATGAACTATTGTTTATTGATGTGCTCTATGCTCAACCATGGGTGTTTACATTTTTTCACTATTATAAATAATGTTTTGATGAATATACCAATACATAAAGATTTATTTTTTCCCTTTTTTTTGTGCTGATATTGGGGCCTCAACTTTGAGTCTCATGCTCTTGCTTAGATTTTTCACTCACAACTAGTGTTCTACCACTTGAACCACACTTTAACTTCCAGCAATTTTTGCTGGTTAATTACAGATAAGAGTATCTTGGATTTGTCTACATGGGCTGGGCTTTAAACTGTGATCCTCAGATCTCAGCCTCATGAATAACTAAGATTACAATGTGAATCATCAGTGCCTAGCTAAACATACATAAGTATGTACTGATCATTTCTGTAAGGAGATGACTGGATATGCAGTTACTGAGCCAATAAATGTGAATATTTGTAAAATTATACATATCTATACAAATACACATATATGTGTATAAGGTGATTGTATTGGTACATTTATTGAATTCTCTAGTCTGGACACTGTAATCTCATTCTACCCTTATAAGCAAGTTGTAAAGTAATAGAACATTATTTTAGAAGAAACTAACGTTCATGCCTAGACCATAGCTAATAACGCACATTGATGGGAGATCTTGTCTTTAAACTTGAGTGTATCTGACTTCAAGGCTGAGATTTTTTTTTATCATTATACTCTATTACCAAAATCATCTTTAAAACCAAGATTATTCTAGTTTAAATTTCTCCCAGCAATATGTAAGTATGATTGTTGCTTTGTATGATCCAGGATTCTTTGATTATGAGTGAAATTGGACAAGTTTTTTTCCCCATATTTGCTGGATGTTAGTACCTCCTTTGTGGATTGCCCATTTGTGTCTGCTGCATAGAACATATGTCAGGAGTGTTTCCTTTAGACATGTAGCCAGATGATCTAATCTCTAATCACAGCTCGGTCCCTAGTTATTTATTCAGGATAAGAAAAAGTCCCTGAGAGTTCTAGGTCCTCATTTCCTCTCATGGAAAATGAAGTATCCCTTGCCTGAGTCAAAACTTTTGTCAGTTCATCAGCTGGTCCACGCAGCCTCAATTCTTGTCAAGGCAAAAAGACAACTGTGAAGTCTGTTTATGAATTAAGGACGCATCTTGTCTCTGCTAAGGAACTATTTCTAGACTTAGGGATTCCTGTGCCTGAAGTCCTACCCTGTTCTCTCTCTCCCTTCCTTCCTTTCTCCCTTTCTCCCTTTCTCCTTTTCTCTCTCTCTCTCTTTCTTTCTTTCTTTCCTCCCTCCTTCCCTCCCACCCTCCCTTCTTCCCTTCCTTCCTCCCTTCCTTCATTCCTTCTTTTCTTTTTTCTTTTCTTTTCTTTTCTGCCAGTCCTGGAGCTTGAACTCTGGGTTGGCCTGAGCACTGTCGTTGAGCTTTTGTGCTCAAGGCTAGCACTCTACCATTAGAGCCACAGCTGTACTTTTGTTTCTTTGTGGTTAATTGAATGTAAGAGTCTTATGGACTTCTCTCCTGAGCTAGGGTTTGAACCATGATCCTCAGATCTCAGCCTCCTGAGTAGCTAGGATTATAGGCGTGAGCCATTGGTGCCTGGCTCCCTCGTTTCTTTATCTTCAGTGGCATGGCTTTCTCATGGTTTGCTATTCTAGCTGCTTTTTCTCCAAGTACCCTAATATGTTGGAACTCTCCATATTTGTTCTTGGTTCTTTAGATCCCTCTGGGCCACAATGATTGCTAAGGGATTCTTTGAAGATGCTCTGACTCCCTTGCCTCTGAGCCTGGAATGTTCTCCTTCACTTGCTTTAAGTCCTGAGTTCAAGTGTACCGTCTGGAAACAGGAAAGAAGCTGGTTACAAGCTAGCATGTGGGTTTAGGGTCAGGTACATCACAGGTTCTACCATTGTGTGTCCTCCTTGTTTCCTCCCTGTGCAATGGAAGAAATGATATTGCCTATATTTTTGTTTTGGTGGTGGTGGTGTTTTTTGGTCAGTCGTGGGGCTTGAACTCTGGGCCTGGGCACTGTCCATGAGCACTTCAGCTCAAGGCTAGTGCTCTACTACTTGAGCCACAGCACCACTTCCGGTTTTCTAGTGATTTATTGGAGCTAAGAGTCACACGGACTTTCTTGCCCTGTCTGGCTTTGAACTGCGATCCTCAGATCTCAGCCTCCTGAGTAGCTAGGATTACAGGCGTGAGCCACCAGCACCCGGGGTTGCCTATATCTTTTAAGGAGCAAATGACATGGCTCATGCATGCATGGGTCAGGCCTGTTATCCTAGCTACTCAGGAGGCTGAGATATGAGAATCATAGTTCAAAGCCAGCCCAGGCAAGAAAGTCTGTAAGACTCTTAGTTCTGATTAGTCAGCAAAAAGCTAGGAGTAGAGATGTGGCTCAAGTGGTAGAGTGCTAGCCTTAAGAACAACAAGCAAAGGGACAGCGCTTTTGTTTGGCTTTGCCTTGCTATTGTAGCCTACGGGCACCTGTGCATACATCTGTCTCGGCCTAAGATGCTGCTTTCAGACGTGCGCACGCGTCTCCCTTGCTGAGCCAGTGCCTGCCCCATCAGAGGTGTTTAGCAGCTCTTGGTTGAGGAAATAAATAAGTCACATTGCAGAAAAAGAAAA
Source organism: Dipodomys merriami (assembly GCF_024711535.1). NCBI lineage: Eukaryota > Metazoa > Chordata > Mammalia > Rodentia > Heteromyidae > Dipodomys > Dipodomys merriami. The sequence goes on from NW_027203359.1 coordinate 1,736,803, forward strand.
AAAATACCTCTAGGAGACTTTTTGTGCTGGCTGTTTTCTTTTGTTATTCTTACTGTGGCTGGCTATTTGTTTTACTCACACTCTATGGGGAATTGCTTTCCAATCTGACATGTGAAGAAACAAAATTAGCTCTCTGAAAGGGTTAGATGTTTGGAATTGAGAAACAAGGCTGCCCAGACCAATGAGTCAGAATAACACCACGCAGGGAGGGGCGACTCAGGGACGACAGACTTCACTGGGGATACCCTAAAAAGACACCCGAGCTCCCCTGCTTTCTCTTCCTAATTTTACCACACCCTCAAGCCATGGTACTGACTCCCCGTGATCATGTTCAGCTCTGTCCATACACACAGCTCTTCATCCCTCTCAGAATAGCCAAGCAATACAAGGCCTCAGACCAGATACATTCATATATATATATATATGGAGAGAGAGAGAGAGAGCATCTGAGCATCCATGTTTGGGAAATGGACTTCCTGGAGAGGCAGCCAGAGGCCAGAGCTAGCCAAGCCAGAAAGAAGAGGAAAAAGGAGGCCTCAGGCTTTAGAAAATTGAGATGTCTTTGGGGGGAAGAAAAATCAATACGGAGTATGAATCTTTTAGTGCAGAACGATGGGCAAAAAGCATCACAACAGGGGTTGTTTTTTTAAGGCTTTAAAAATAATTATCCATGCACATTAGCTGGTGTTTCTTTAAAGGGGGGAAAAAGCCTATCAACCCTCATAAGTACTGTATTTCTAAAGCGTTTATCAACAGCAAAGTTGTCTTACCTGACCCCTGCCTACAGCTCTTTGTGGGTTTTATCAGCAGTTCCAAGAGCCCTCCACTCAGGGGTCTCATCCAGTCAATTCTTGTGCTCACTAACAGTAAACACCCAGTTGGATGTACCAAAAAACCCATCCACCTCATTCCCTCCACACCCACCATGCTTTCAGAGCATGCGTATTATAAACGGTCATCTCCAAATCTGATGACTTTTCCTTATTGCTTGTCTCCTACTTCCCTGTGGTTCCCACGGGTCTTTACCACCAAGACCTCCCAAGATTATATGCTGCTCACACCTTGAATTAGTTTGTGATGTTCATGGAAGTTGAAGAAAGTATGGTGGTGGTATAGGTGTTTCATAGATCAAATCTGGCCCCTCACTGCAAAACATCCAATAGAAAGACAAGTAACAGTGGAAATCACAGAAAGGAGATTTAATCCACATGTGAGTGGCTCACACTTGTTATCCTAGCTACTCAGGAGGCTGAGATCTGAGGATCCTTGTTCAAAGCTAGCCCGGGCAGGAAAGCCCATGAGACTCTTATATCCAATAAACCACCAGAAAACCAGAAGTGCTGTGGCTCAAGTGGTAGAGTGCTAGTCTTGAGCTGAAGAGCTCAGGGAGAGCACCTAGACCCAAAGTTCAAGCCCCACGACTGACCACCCCCCCAAAAAAATTTTACCTGGGAAAGGCAAAGGCTGACATACTGAGAGGTGGCTTTTGGACCCAATAATTGTCTCTCAGATGGAAATGTACTTTCAGAAAAAAAAGCTAGTTATTCCATGTTTAGCAACTGTTCAATCCAACTTTAGTTTAATTAAATTCACTTTCTGTGCCATTCTATAAAGGTGCTAAGATGCCCATGGTATCATCTATAACTCTAACATTGACCAAACAAGAACAGGTAGGCTTTGATGAAATAAGAAGCACGGATGGTTTAATCCTTCCTGTGCACTGCCATTGGGACTCTCCTAGAATACAGACCTGATTAGGTTACACTCCTACGTAGATACTTTTGATGACTTTTTTTCTACTGTGGGATAAATACCAAATATCTACAGGTAACAACTATTTATCTAGCTCATGCAAACAAGAATGCCCCTCCCTCTCTCACCTGGCTGCAACTCTCTGCTTAGGAAGCCAATTCTGTTAAGTAGTTCTTACCAGGACAAGAAGATAGAGATCACATTGGTTCATTAGATGCCTATTTATTTATTTATTTGTCGGCCACATGTCTGGAACTCAGAACCTGAGTGCTGTCCCTTGAGCTTTTGCTCAAGGCTATCACTTTAACACTTTGAGCCACAGTTCCATTTCAGGCTTTTGGAGAGTTAATTGGAGATAAGAGTCTCATGGACTTTCCTGCCTGGGCTGGCTTTGAATCGCAGTCCTCATATCTCAGCCTCCTGAGTATCTAGGATGACAGGCATGAGCCACTGGCACCTGGCTTAGATGTAAAATAATAAAAAAAAATACAAGCAAAACAAAAAAATAATAACAAATTAAGTAATTTTTTAATTGAAATTTCAAAAAGGGCAAGATTTGTAAAAATCCAAGCAATAATAGAAAGAGATTATTCGGGGCTGCGATTGACCTCTAAATGCAATTACTGACAAGTGTGTTGACAAGAATTTATCTGAACAAAGCATTTTGCCCATGTGATGTGTGCTAGTACCTCTACCTCTCCTTAGTGCCCAGATCATGGCAGCCAGCAGTGCACGCAGGTGGCCACTGGGTCATTGTCCTTCCTTCTTACCACTTGACATTGCCTGCAGTTCACTTCTGGAAATCCCCATAGAGCCACATGACATCCACCACCCATTTTGAGCCAGCGTTGAAATGTGCCAATTTATTGGGAGCTTTTGTCTCATCTCATCTGTGGCTTCTCAAAACAGTCTTTCTACATAGGGTTCATTGACTACCGTTGTTCTTGATTTTCAACCAATCTGCCTTCAGGATTCTAGGAAATGGACTTGTTTGCTACTTCTGCTGTTTGACCCCTTTGTGCCCAGTGCAGCAAGCACTAAAGGATTTTTTTTTTTGTAATTTCACAGTGCTGGGGATTGAACCCAGAGTCTTCCATGTGTGATTAGAGTGTTGTAGGGCTGGGTTCCATTCCCAGCCCTGATATGTGGTCTTCCTACCACTCTATCCTGTTAGATCTCTCGGGTCCATCAGTGTGATAGAGGTTGGCCCTGTAAATGCTATCCATAGTAACAGCCACTGATTGAAGGTTTACTCTCTGCCATCTGTTTTCAGGAAGGCTGCACAGCACGGGTAGATTTCATTTTGTATGTAAACGTGGGCTCTATTGCCAAGCATCTTAGTGACCTTGCACAAGTCTTTCAATACTTTCAGCTTTGTCTTTCAGAGCTTCCATTTCCTTACCAGAAAGTGAACTAACAACGGCTCCATGGTATTCGGACACATGGCAATATGTGTGCATTTCATATATCCCTCTGTATGCAACCTTGCTCATTCCTTCTCTTCTACCTAGTGCCTCCCCTTTGATTGCTCCTGCCTCTTTCTGCAATGCAATTTGCCTCCACTCACCACCTGCCAAAACCCTATGCAGACATCAAAGCCTTGTGAAAAGTGTTATTTCTAAGAAGCCTTCCCATGTCAACTTCACGTAGGTTCCTACTTGCTTACTATTTATATAATTTGAAACTTAAGTTTTTCAGAGAATACAGACTTGGAGTAATCACCACAGACTGTAACCAGCTTTGTTTTGTTTTGGTTTGGTTTGGTTCAGTCCTGTCCCAAATTACATCCCTAGAAGCTTCTCTATCACTTTCCTTCAGCCCAGCTACTTGTTGACTCAAAGAAACATTTTTATAACCCTCAGACTACCTTGATCTTTAGCTTTGTATACTTTCCCAATTCTGAACCCTTCCTCCATAGTATTTATTATGCAGAGTTCCTAGAGCATCATGTATGAGAGTTCATCTCTGCTTGCCCAAGCAGACCCTAGTCAACTGAAGCAGAGGCAGACTGGCTGTTCACTGAATATATGCACAGTGTCCAGTCTTGTGTCCCGCATTGGGCCCCATGAACAGGGCATCTCTGAGTGCAAGTCCCCCGAGGTGCCTAGGATTTGCTCCCCTGCAGTGAGTGCGGCACTCTGGGGCATCATCGCCCTCCTGCTCACCTGCCTGCGCTGGGGACTGATGTGCTAACATCCACGAAGACATTTCTTCAGGGAGCTACTGAAGATCACAATGGCAGACACACAGCATTGATCCAACTTCTGTCTGCACTCTCCAGCTGCTTACAATGTTACATCAGTCCATGTCCTATGGGATCCCAAAATAAACCCCAAATGGGAGGTGGGACTGTTCCACCAGGAAGGAAAGGATGTGACCTTGGGTATTGGATACCCTCTCACATGCTATTGGTGGAAAAATCTGGTCCATTTGACTTTTTCCCCCAAAGGCTCAGACATGTGTCTGGAGGCCAGAAGGTCCTCAACGTTCTATCCACTCTGATCTAGGAGCACTGACTTCACAACTGTCTTTTGCATTTCTGCTTATATGACTGTTTCTTCCCCAAACTCACTGGGAGGGAGGGAGGGAAGAAAGAGGGAGGGAGGAAGGAAGGAAGAAAGGAAGGAAGAAAGGAAGGAAGGAAGGAGGGAAGGAAGGAAGGAAGAAAGGAAGGAAGGAAGGAAGAAAGGAAGGAAGGGGAAAAGAAGGAAGAGAAGAACAAAGGAAGGGAAGAAGGATGAAGGAAGGAACAAAGGAAGGAAGGGAAGAAGGAACAAAGGAAGGAAAAAAAGAAGTGATGGAGGGAGGGAGGGAGGAAGTTGGGAAGGAAGGAAGGATGGAAAGAAGGAAGAAAAGGAAGATTTCTGTCTTATAGACAGAACTGATACTCAGACAAACTGATACACTTTGTTTATGGAGTCTAGAAAGAACGAAAAGTCACAATTGGAGAGAAGTCTGCCTGAATTAGCCATGTTTTGGGGGCCATATTTTTTGGTGCTCCAAGTTATTCCAATATCATGGAACTAGTTTTTATTCTAATCATGTGGCCACAATTTTTTAAGCCTGAGTATATTTTTTAAATACATGTGTCTGGAATGGTAGCTATGTTTTGAATTTCATGTTTGCGTGCAGTCACATGGTTCTAGTAGACATAGTTTACCCCCATTATGCAATATGTCTTTCACTTCTTCAGAAACAAGAAGTCTATTTTTTGCAGTTCCCGTTCTCCGTGCTGAAAGTAAAAGTCCCTGAAAGATCGTGCACAGAAAGGATTTAGAGACACGAGCATACTTCCTCCCCGGGCTCTGCTTCCTTCTCCATGGTTTGGCAGGTAATGTGGGTGGCAGAAAGTTCTTCACCTTACACTTGACTTGGCTTTTCTAATTCTGCCATGATCTTTGTTTCCCTAAACCAAAAGATGCCAAACAATGGGCTGCTGAAGACCAGAAGATTGGGATTTTATATAGTACAAAAATTCCCTCTTTTTTTCTTCCTTCCTTCCTTCTCTTCTTCCTTTTCTTTTTTTAAAATTAATTTTATTTATTATTTTTGCTTATGTGGTGCCATGGAATCAAACCCAGGGCTTCAGGTATGTTAGGCAAGTGCTCTACCACTAAGCCACATTCCTAGCCCTCTTTTCTGTTTTGTTTTGTTTTGTTCCAATTTTGAGACTCAACCTCAGTACCTGATGCTCACTGGCTGGTACTCTACCAACTGAGCCATGCCTCCAACTCCTTCTTTCTTTTTTTTCTCTTCTCTCTTTTTCTCCTTCCTTTCTTCCTCCTTCCCTTCCTTCCCCTCAAATCTCTTTCTTCCTGCTAAAATCAAACTCCCACCCCATAGACACTGGCTGTATGTAGCAGTGGTCCTCCTTGAATCTTTGGGGACAGATTAAAAAGCCAAGACTACTTCTGAAAAAAAAGAAAAGGAAAAACTGCACAGGAAAATATATTTTCAACTCAGAATTACTGTGCTGTGCTTTATAGCCTTCTTGAGAAACTGAAATTAAAATAATGAAACCTGAGTCTTTCTGTGGCCCCAGCCACCCTTTTAATTTAGTGGAAGAGCTTAAGCCTTAAGTCTATGCCTTATGGCTCTTCTTGGTGGGGCCGAGGTGCTGAATTTCAAGCTAGGTAGTGATATGACAGAAATTCTCTAGTACAACAGTATTCTATGTTGTTGTTGTTGTTGGGATGAGGCTGGAAAGAAGAGATGTATATTGGAAGCAGGGCCAAACATGACTTCAGTCCTTCAATGAGTTCCCCAGTACCTTCTCATAATCCTATTGGCCAAAGGGAAATCGAGATGATCCCTGACTTTAAATCTCCAGCTCCTTGGTTCAGACATTTGAGTGTGTTTTCCCTGCGCCTAGGTGACATGTTGACAACTCATTATGCATTTTCCTGGCATTCTGACTCTCAGTGTGGGAGAAGAGGTTGTGTTACAAAATTTGTCTTTTGACATCTGCAAATTTGGTTTGTGTTTGTTCCTTGTCTCGCCCTTGTTGCTCCCTGTGCTCTGTTTCCTTCTCTAGCACCTGGCGCAGAGGTACTGGTGCCCAGAGGTACTGTGCCCAGAGAAAAGGCCATGTGTATCACACCTGCAATTGATGATTTTCTAGTAGTCGTACTAGAAACAGCAATGAGAAACAAGTTAGATTGATTTTAGCCACATCTAACATTGAATCATTATCCCAAAGATGAATGTCTTGATAAGTAACCTGTTAATGTGACCGCTCTCTCTCTCTCTCTCTCTCTCTCTCTCTCTCTCTCTCTCTCTCTCTCCTTCCCTTCTCTCTGGTCATGGGTTTGAACTCAGGGCCTGCATGCGGTCTCTGAGCTCTTTTTTTTTTTTTTTATTGTAAGGGTTACAGTTACATGAGTGAGGTAATGAGTACACTTCCTCTTGAACATTGTTACCCCCTCCATTGCTTTCCCCCTACCATCCCCTCCCTCTCTCCCTTCCCCGAGGTTCTTTTTTTTTTTTTGATTGTGATTAAGTGATTACATAATTTCCGGAAATTCACAGTATTTCTGAGCTCTTTTGCTCAAGGCTAGCACTCTACCAGTTTGAGCCATAGCACCACTTCCAGGTTTCTGGTGGTTCATTGGAGATAAGAATCTCACCGACTTTCCTGCCCAGGCTGGCTTTGAACCACGATCCTCAGAGCTCAGCCTCCTGAGTAGCTAGGATTACAGGCATAAGCCACCAGAGCCCAGCTTTGTGTGGTGTGTGTGTGTGTGTGTGTGTGTGTGTGTGTGTGTGTGTGTGTGTGTGTGTGTGTGTGTGTGTGTGTTAATGCTACATCTTAGAAAATACAATGTGTATTTTACTTTTGCGGTATATCTCAATCCCAACGAGTCACATTTAGAGGCAAGTAAGTGCAATAACCAGGGCTACAGCACAGGCCCAGAACACATTCGCCACTATAAAAGTTCTGTTGGACAGCCTGCATCTAGCCCAGTCCTGAGGATTTTTTTTAAACCTAAAATGTGTCATTCTGAAGAAGGGATCACTTGTCATCTTCACTTTCCAAAGAGCCTTAGGCCATGTCTTTCTAGTCAGCAGAATAACAAGAAAAGCCCATTTCTGACTACTAGGAACTATTTTTCCTCAGGGCTCGAACGGCACTACAACACAGCCATGAACTTTCCTTCTGCCAGGCCTTCCCTGTTCCAAGAGGATCTGGCTACCCGGCTTGCTCCCTTGGGAAATCTGCTCATAGAGAAGTTAATTGGCTTATCTTCCTCTGTGTTCCAAAGCTTTGCCTTCAAAGACCTTGCTGTGTACCCAACTTCCCAAAAGAACTGGTGCAGTTGGAAATACTTAGCAACCAACTCTCCAGGAAGATGTTCCGCCACGTAGCACTGGCCAGTCTCTGCGGTGTAAACACTTCCCACAACGAACGGCCAATGATGGCGAGCTACCAACGGGAGCCCTCTAAGCATAGCTGAGAAGAGACACTGCCTATTAGGAGGTGGCTCCAACCTATTCTGGAAATAGAGGAAGAGATGTGGACTTTGGAATCTATAGAATGTATCATCAAATAGCCTTCGCATACAAAGCAGAAACAGCCAAAAGGCTTGGTGGATGGAGCAAAATTATCATGTTAAATGCACTTGAATTTAGTAAGAAGGCTCACAAATAGTTTAACAAGAATATATATCATAATCCTGTCATTCTTATATTCCTTATCTGTACCCATAATTAACAATGCAGACCTGTCTAGTCAATATTACTTTGTTTTAAACATAGCTGAAAACGAACTCAGCTTTTAATTTTTTCTTTTCTGTCAGTTGTGTGGCTTGAACTCAGGGCCTGGATGCTGTCCCTAAGCTCTTTTGCACAAGACTAGCACTCTACCACTTTGAGCCACAGCGCCACTTCTGCTTTTTGAGTGGTTAATTGGAGATAGGAGTCTCATGGACTTTCCTGCCTGGGCTGGTTTTGAACCATAATCCTCACCTCCCAGTCTCCCCATGCTTATAAGCATGAGCCACCACTGCCTGGCTGAACTCAGCTTTTATTTGCCTATTTTTTATTCTGGTCAGATGACAATGATACCACTGTCATTCCATAAAAAGAAACAATGTCAAATGCACAAATAATTCGAGAATGTGTCTGGGCTTCTCATTGATCCATACTTCTGGGGAAAAACATATCTATGATTTGTTACTGAAATAAGTAACCCATAGGCTAAATATGTGATCTTAAACACAGTACAAAGTGTGCGACTGTAAGTTCTGGAGTCTACAGTACTACTGAAAAAATATGATATAGTTTTGCTATTTCCAACTAATACTTCTCTCTCTCTCTCTCTCTCTCTCTCTCTCTCTCTCTCTCTCTCTCTCTCTCTCGCTCTCTCTCACACACACACACACACACACACACATACACACACACACACCACCACCACCACACACACACCACACCACACCTATACACATGCCCTTCTTTCTTGCTTGCTTTATTTTTTTTTTTTGAGACATCTCACTATGTACATAGCTGAGACTGGCCTGGAATGAATGATCTTCCTACCTCCTCCTTCTTGTACTGAGATTATTGGTGTTTGTCACCAGACCCAGTTGATTCACCTCTCTTTATGTGACCATTTATGTGACTCCTTGAGCCTTTGCCGAAGCAATAATGCCTGTGTAATCATAGTTTAAAATGCTAGCTATATTCGCTTTAAGGCTCACTGATATTCAAGCATAACTGTAAGTGTAACCGATGTGAATGTTCTTCCTGAAATGATCTTGTACACCACGTGTTGCGGATGCCTTGGAAATGTCGGCCGAGGTGAGCTCTGTGGGTATCACAGCGCTGTGGATCTGAGAGCTGTCATTATCTCAGCCACTTTAGTGCTTACTGTGGAAATTTCAGGATCGACACACCTGGCAGTGATTCTTGTCAATCAAGATGAGTGAACCCAGCAGATCCTGTAGCCATACTGTTATCCAGGTCTCACAATGCAGAAAAGTTGGCTTGAGACTTCTATTCTGAAATGCAATTTTTTTTCCTATACCAAGATAACTTGCTCGCTCTGTCAAGCAGCAGAGAGATCTGATCAAAAATTTAAATGAACGCATTTCGCATATAATATTTTTTGTCTCTTACTATTACACTCAGTAAATAGGTTGAAATCTGCATATAAATCACTTACATTTGCCTCGTTGTCTCTCCAGGGTTGCTGTGATGGTGCTTTAAATATCATCTGAACATTTTTAAGAGATTGCTGGGCATGGCAGAGAATATGGAATTCTATTTATTAAAAAAAAAGCTTAGGGAATTAGAAAGAAGGACTTTTTCTTAGAGTTGATGTGGCTTCAGTAATTTCAACCAGATGAACTGTTTTCAACAATTTGCATTTAAAATATACTAATTAATTATGTTAGTCAGCCCACGACTATACCAGGAAATTAAGATACCATACATGTTTATAATAGGAAATTTCTCAATTGTCCTTTTTAATCCACTATAAAGCTGTACATCTCTTTCCACCCCTGAAAAGAAAACCAAATTATGCTGCTAAAGTAATACCAGTCTTTTCTGGGATTAGGAGCCTGTACATGGTTTGTGGGATTTATGATTTCTAGTCCCAAATGAAAACCAGATGGACTAAACCAATAGCATAAACAGTAAAGGGAGAAACACTTGTCAGGAAAAAGTCACATTTGATCATTAAATTTGTTACTACACCTTCTCTTCTTTAATGAGATAGTCAGAAACTTGATTTGCAAAATAATAAAACTCCCCAGCTCTGATTTAACCCCAATAAAAATTCAGACTCTTATTTTGTTCTGGAATAATTAGGTAACACTATAGGTCTTTTTATTAGAAACAGAAAACTCTTTTTTTTTTTTAAATTTTTATTTTTGGGTCCGGTTGTGGGGCCTGAACTCTGGGCCTGGGCGCTGTCCCTCAGCTCTTCAGCTCAAGGCTAGCGCTCTACCACTTGAGCCACAGTGCCACTTCTGGCTTTTTTCTTTTTGCTTATGTGGTGCTGAGGAATGGAACCCAGGGCCTCAGGCATGCAAGGCAAGCGCTCTACCACTGAGCCACCTTCCCAGCCCCTAGAAACAGAAAACTCTTGCTGCACTACTTCCTCCACCCCCGAAAAAAAAACTTTCAGGAAATGCTTATACTATAGTTCATTTAAATGTAGATGTAATAAGCTTATATATATATATATATATATATATATATATATATATATATATTTGACAACATGAATAAATTTAGGGTATGCCCTTTCTTATAAATCTATCAATGATATCTATGTAAACTATGAACTGTACATTTTAGTAAGATCTGGGGTTTTAGCACAAGTGAGAGGAACTAATTTACATCTGCTGAGCTAGAGAGTAGAAACAGTTATGTTAATCACACTGTTTTAGAGCACATGATACAGAAGATATAAGGACTGTTAGGCTATTTAATCTAGGCAATTTGTCTAGAATCCTAGATGCGTTCTGTCATACAGTCATTACCAATGTGATACGCTAGAGCAGTGGTATGCTAGAGCTGTGGTACGCTAGAGCTGGGCCCTGGAGCTGTGGGCTGAATGCTGAGGATGTAAAGATGGCTGACAGGTGTTGTGAATTTAAGGAGTTTGTGCAACCCATCCCTTAGCACCCCAGGAACACAGAACAGGGAGGCACCGTGGTGATTGTCTGGATAAACCCCTCCTTGTTAAAATTGCAGATTAAAAATAACAGTGGCCTAAAGACATAAGTGCCTTATCTTCAGACAATAGAGTTGATAAGAATATAGATACAAATGTAAAGATTTTTTTTTTAAAGATGAATAATTATAATGATGTGACTTCATTGTTACTGTGGTAGCTTTATGGCTGGGGTGTGTATTAGTACTTAGGCCTAGTCTTTTCTCAAACATGTGGTGACAATGTGTATGAATGTCGTTGAGCACTATAACTATGGTTAAAATTGGGATTAAGAGAGTAAAATAAAGTCTGGGACGTAGCTCAATGATAGAGAGTTTGTCTAGCTTGGGCAAAGTAAAAATTCTAGTTGATGCAGTTCAACAGTATTGATCAAATGTCTGCATGCCGGATACAGAGATAAGTGCCAGGTAAATAATGATGACGGGACCTGCAGAGTCCTCGTCCTCATGACTATTACAATGAAGTAGAGATCCCAATGGCGAATGTCATTACTATTGAGTGTGACACAAAGTGTTTCAAGGTATTGTTGGCACATAGCAGAGATAGCAAGCCCGCCTCAGAGTTGAAGGAGGTGTGGGAGAACTGTTGGGGAAGAGTAAAATGTTTCAAAGAAAAGCAAGTTCCTAATCACAGCCCCTGTTCTTGTGAGCTACCTCGTACTTGTAGCAGATTCCTTCCATTTGCGTCTTAAAACCTACTCTCGGTGCATCTCACCTGCTCTCTAGAAGTCACCCTTGCAAAGGGTACACTGGTAAGAAGCCCATCCAATGGCTTCAGTCAATGGAGAACTTCCAGTTTTGGAAGGGGAAGAGCACAGGGTCTGGATCCTTGCTTCTCAATCGGCATATGGTGTTCTGGGCCACCTCTCCACCTATCTCTTTCTTAGGCATGCTACTGGGCTTGTGGTTCCCTCTATCCCAGCCATACTTTTTACTCAGTCATTTCAGTGGACTTTCTTCTAATTATCCTAATTTCCTGTGTTGGGGACTGTGAAAGGGGAAGAGGCAGTAAGGAGAGTGGTATGGATAAGAATGGAGAGCAGGTAGGGAGAGATCTAGGTACAGGTTTATAATGTAGGCTATCAAAGTTTCAAACACAGTAGTTAGGGTCCAGGGAGGACCTTGTAACACAGAAGGACTTTGGGTTTCATACTTCATGGGCTGGATGGTTATTGGGAGGATCTTCAGATCTAAATCACTCTGGCTGGCTGGAGAAGAGGCTGTCAGGAGCAAGGACACATGTGGGAGATCATTGTCCTGGCCCTAATGAGACATGTGGATGAGATCCTGGGTAAGTCCTGAAAACATGAATAGATCTTGGATCTGTATTGCAGGTCTAGGTAGCAAAGGAACCTTTAGGTCAGAGGTGATGTTGGGTGCCAGGGACATAGTGAACTAAAATAGACATGGTTAGACTCTCCTGTGTTGAGAACCACTGATACCATGCCACCACACTCAATGATTTCTCTGATAAGGGAAATACAGTATCATTTCATTCTTTATTTTCTGAACAAATTTTGTCTTTGCTTTATTTTGGTCTTCCTGGGTTCCTTGCTTCTCCACAGCACTGTAACTCAAATCTATTTTGGCTACAATTGTGTAATTTGGAATGATGTGTCTATATTTTCTTCTTCCTGTCATTAGTAACTTTCTCCTGATGCTAGAAAGAAGATGTGACACAGATATATTTAATAGTGGGAATTGAGAAGTTTCAGTTGGGTTGGAAACCATTGTATAACAAGTTTTTCATTCACTAGATGACTGAGAAAATATCTGTTTATTCTCTCAGAAAAGCTACGGCCTTCAGTTAGAAACTTTACAAAATCAAGTCATACTACAAGATGCCCTCTTAATTATTTTATTTAAAACAAAAATAATATAATTGAGGGAAGACATTGCTAGTTTTATATTCTTATAATGGTGAGCTATGGATTAATTAGATGAAAAAAGAAAAAAGTAACATAAATTTAGTCATTATTAATGGGAAATAATCTCCAATTTACAAGTGTTGGAAATTGCTGAGACTAAGCCTTTTAGAAACACCTTAAGATGTGCTAAAGTAAGTGATTATAATTGTGGCGTTGTAGCTGCTTTGGGCACAGGATCAAATGTTCAAGCTCATTATAAAGAGTAAAAATTGATGGTTATGGCTAGATGCCTGTGGCTCTTGCTTGTAATAGTAGCTACTCAGGAGGCTGAGAACGGAGGATAACCATTTGAAGCCAGTTTAGGAAGGAAAGTCCATGAGACTCTTACCTTTAGTTAACCACCAAAAAGCCAGAAGTGGAACTGTGGCTCAAGTGGTAGAATACTAGCCTTGAGTGATAAAAGCTAAGAAAAAGTAACTAGACCCTGAGTTCAAGCCTCGGTACTGGCACACATGCTCACACATACAAAAATAAAATACTACAACTGGTTGTATTTTTTTTTTAATAGAGGAAAATGAAGGTGGTGTATTCTGGGTAACTCCAGAAGTTTAAAAAGTTACTGCACAGACAATAGATGAGATGGAGACTATGAAACCTGGTACTGTTGCTCCATGAAATTTGAAATCAGTTTAAATAGAGAGTTTCAATAGGCATAGCTCAGTAAATGTAAGTAGACATTTGGCTATTTCATCAAGATTCCTAAAAAATGTGTGTGTGTGTGTGTGTGTGTGTGTGTGTGTGTGTGTGTGTGTGTGTGTGTGTGAGAGAGAGAGAGAGAGGGAGAGAGAGAGAGAGAGAGAGAGAGAGAGAGAGAGGGAGGGAGGGAGAGAGAGAGGAGTAAGAGAGGGAGAGAAGCAGACAGAGAGACACAGAGGGAGGAAGAGTAGGAGGGAAAGAGACAGAGAAAGATTGAGAAAGAGAAAGGGAGGGAGAGAAGCTGTAATTCAATTGGTATAGCACCAACCTTGAGTGAAAAAATGTCCAGGGACAGCACCTAGGCCCTGAGTTCAAGCCCCAGGACTGGCATACATGCACATATGCACACGCATGTGCACGCACGCGCACACACACACAATACTAAGATCTAAAAAATAATCTAAATGCCATTTGATAAATAGGGTATATTTTCATCTCAAGTAAACAAGAAAAGACAAGATGATGAGGAGACTAACCTCAGAGAGAGAAAGCTTTCCAACCACTGTTAAAAGAAAATGCACCATAGAGCAAAGGCCATGTTTGGACAGAGTAATACTGCCTCAGGAGGCTGCTAACAATGGCGTGTCTTGGGTACATCACTTTGCTGTTGAGATGCCAAGGGCTAAAATGGCATTTCTAGAACAAATGTGATGCATGAATGCAAAAATACAGAGCATAAGGCATTATAATAGCTCCCCATCTTTGTCTACCCTCAAATTGGATATTTTCATGGTAGTATGTTCATGGCATATAAATACATTCTCAATCATATTTTATAACAGCATCTTCTTGGACTTGTTTTATAGTTTACACTACACTTCAACTTTTCTTCCTAGAATATTTTCCCCTGTGCAAGTTATCTTTAAATAATAAAACCTCATTTCCTCCTGGTATGCAATGCTTATAATGACTTCAATGAAACATTTTAGGTCATTTGGACTCTTTTGTAATTCACATCATTACAAAATATGTCACATTAAGATGATGCACAAGCACATTCTTGCAGGATAATTCAAACTTTAAGGATGATATTAACTTAAATAAAATAAAGAAGGAAAGACCAGGTTCATTGTACATTGGAGATCAGGATCTTTATTCTCTCCATTCATAAAAGCATATCTGTTGCCTGGTGCTGGTTGCTCACATGTGTAATCCTAGCTACTGAAGAAATGAGATCTAAGGATCACAGTTCAATGCCAGCCTGGGTGGAGAAGACCAGGAGACTCTTAGTCCCAATTTCACCACCAAAGAAAGCTGGAAATTGAGCCGTGGCTCACGTGGTAGAGTGTTAGCCTTGAGCCATAAAGCTCAAGGACAGTGCCCAGGCCCTGAGTTCAAGTTCTAGAACCATCACAAAGAAAGAATTAGATCTATTGCTCAGTTCCTTTCATATCAGTAGTATGGTTGAAATTACATATGTGGGCATAATTAAGTACACTCTGTGGTCCCTAAAGGATTGTGGGCTTCTTTTTTTTTTTTTGGGGTCCGGTGGTGGGGTCTGAACCCTGGGCCTGGGCACTGTCCCTCAGCTCTTCAGCTCAAGGCTAGCCCTCTACCACTTGAGCCATAGCACCACTTCCGGCTTTTTTTTTTTCTGCTTATGTGGTGCTGAGGAATCGAACCCAGGGCCTCATGCATGCAAGGCAAGTGCTCTACCACTGAGCCACCTTCTCAGCCCCAGGACTGTGGGCTTCTATAGGAGGAGAGGATGGAACTTGATTCACAAGCCCACAAGAGAGCTTCCGGACCTTAACCTTTCTGGCATGCATCAAAGAATTGAAGTGGTATCTGCTCACTTATCATCAAAGCCAGGGCAGGGAAACTATGGCTCACAGCCAAATGCATCCCACCACCTGTTTTGTATATAAAGTTTTATTGGCACATAACCACAACCATTCATTTATAAATCCACAAAGACTGATTCGGCCCTTTAATCGCAGAGCTGAATAGATACAGCAGATCTTATAAATGGTCCACAAAGCCTAAATTATTCACAATCTGGTTCTTTAGAGAAAAGAAAAGAAAAAACAGTTTGTAAAAGGCAGGTGTGACTCAGTGGAGGAGGACCAGCCTTAAGAGGCAAAAGCTAAGCAAGAGCACAAGGCTCGGAGTTCAAGCCCCAGTACTGGCACAAAAATAAGTTTACTGATTAATAATAATAATATGTCTACCTCTTGATATAAAGGCAAATTTTTTGTTCTCTACTCATAGACCAGATACGTGATAATAAAATAAATAAAACTTAGATTAAGGGCTGGATATGTGGCTTAAACAATAGAGAGCTACCTAGCAAGCACAAAGCCCTGTGTTCAAATCCCAAGACTGTCCCAAAATAAAATTATATGAAATTTATCAGATCTGTTTCAGAGTACCATAGCTATATGATCAAAGTTCTTAGAGCCACTTGACTTAATTAGGAATATGTCTTTATTTATAAAACAAACAACAACAACAAAAAAAACCCACTGGGCACTGGTGGCTCATGCCTAGAATCCTAGCTACGCAGGAAGCTGTGCTCTGAGGATCTCGGTTCAAAGCCAGCCAGGGCAAGGCAGGAAAGTCTGTGAGACTCTTCATCTCCAATAAAACCACAGAAAAAGCTGAAAGTGGTGCTGTGGCTTCAAGTAGTATGGTGCTATCCTTGAGCACAAAGAGGCTCAGGGACAGCGTTCAGGCCCTGAGTTTAAGTCTCAGGACTGGCCAAAAAAAAAAAAATGCTGACCATTGGTATTTAAGCTTTTCCTCTACTGTCAAGAATTAAATAAGTAAACAAATATATGTAAATAAATTAAAAAATAACCACAACCACAAGTTTTGTCCACCCTCCCGACATACAATGTCTCGTGTTTCCCTCCTGGCTCTGTGGCAGCTGTTAACTATCAAATACTATTTCTAGCACAGTGCTGACATCAGTGGATGATCGTACACAAAGCTGTTTGGCATGACATACTGTGCAAGCCTAGGCTGTTAAAACGCAACAGCCCTGTTAAAATTAACTCTATTCACATTGCAGGGAAAATATCTCCGTGTGCCAAATCCTTCCCTTTCTTCAGTGGAGAAGAGCCGTCTTCTAACCTCTAGAAAGGTGACTCAGACTTCGGAGAGGTGGGGGAGGGAGTGGGGGGGAGGCCTCCAAAATTAAAATGATAAAACAAAAATTGGCTTGACAGCAAAAGGACTTCCAAATGGATGAAACCGAATCCTGAACTGAGCCTGCAGCAAATTTAACTGACAAGAAATTCCGCATAATGGACTTGGTTTTATTATTAAGGCTAATACGAATGTGAGGTTTCTTTGTTGTTGTTGTTGTTCTGTTGTATGGATGGCCAGAAGATAAATGCTCATGAAAGGCACTAAAATATCTTCTCTGATTGAAACACTAGTTACAATGCAAACACGCTTCACTTGGAAGAAAAAAAGAAAAACAATTTTTTTAAGGATGTGCTATGTGAAAAGCCTTTCTGAACAAGGTATAGCTTTGAAATAGAATTTATTAAAATCATTCAATATAATATTTCATAAACAGTTTCTTTGTGACACTGAAAATTGTGTGTGTGTATATGTAGTGTGTGTGTGTGTGTGTGTATGTAGAAGGAATAGCATATCTCTGTGTGTGTATGCTAATACTAGAGCACTAGAGCTTGAACTCAAGACCTCACTATCTTGCTTGTCTTTCTCTGCTCCAAACTGGCACTCTACTAGTTGAGCCACACTTCCACTCCTAGCTTTTTGCTGTTTAACCAGAGATAAGAGTCTCATGGCTTTGTCTGCCTAGGCTGGCTTTGAACTGTGATCCTCAGATCTCAGCCTCCTGAGTAGCTAGGATTACAAGCATAAGCCTCTAGCATCTGGCCCTTATACCATTTTAAGTAGCATTTTCAAAAAAAATTAAGTATATGCTCCTCTGTGTCCTTCTAATTGGTGGTTGAAATTGATTTTGAGGGCAACCTCATCAAATAGAAAGGTGCCTTTTTTGATCTGCCCCCATCTCCCTGAGTCTGATCTACAGGTCCTCCCCTTCCCTGAGCCCTAGGCCACAGCCAAACAGGGCTTATGAGATGAAGACGGTGACCAGCAGTGTCTGGCCCTGTTCAAGTTCAAGAGCCAAGGATTGAGGCTTTGCAGTTGTCTGCTATGGGAAAAGCCAAGGGTCTGGGAGCTAGGAGACTCCAGCCAAAGCCAAGGTGCATCAAGCCAGCAAACAGTATCTAAGCAGCAATTGGGTTTGGGAGATCAAAACTAGTCTAAGGTCAGGCCATAGCAACAGCAAGCAAATAGAATATAGGAATGTGGCTGGTAAGGTCATGTCTATTCGTGTCTGCTTTTCACGGTCTTGTTTCTACTCCATGGTCCTATGAGTAGCAGTCACTGTTACATCCAGAGAGAGAGAGACTCCTATAGACATAACTGGATCATCACTGAGACCAACTCTCACTTCTAAGAAGTCTCTCTCACAGGCTCACCTGACTAATCATTCCAGATTCATCCAAACATTGACCCTTTCTTGTTAATTTAACTTTTTCCTCATCCATGCATTCATTTGCTGGTCCTGGAGCTTGAACTCTGGGCCTGGGAGCTATCCTGAACTTTTGTGCTCAAGGCTAGTACTTTGCCACTTGAGCTTCAGCTCTATTTCTGGCTTTTAATGGTTCATTGGCGATAAGGGTCTCATGGACTTTCCTTCCCCGGTTTGGCTTCAAACTGCGATCCTCATGTCTCAGCCTCCTGAGTAGCTAGGATTATAGATGTGAGCCACCTGCACCCGACTTCCTACATTTTCACACGGTCTACAATGAACAGATTTTTTTTTAAGATGGCACCAAGATTCCCACCCATGGGTTTGTTGACCATGTGGCGTACTCTCCTAGAGGGTAAGCAGAGTTGGTGGATGTGGTGGAACATGACTCTTGATTGGATCATCTACCAGTCAGCTTTCACTTGATCCAAAGGAATTTACACTAGGTGGGCTGGACCTAAGCAGGCAAGGCCTTGAATAGAAGGTAAAGGGTCAGAGCAAATTGCTCTGTTGTAAGAGGAGAAGGTCAAGGGAAAAGGACCAGAGGACAGTCTCTTAGAAGATGCAAGCTATCCTTGATCATTCAGAATTAAGAAAAGATATTCTATCAACAACTAGAGAGCATGCAAGAGGATCTTGAGCCTCAGAGAAGCCCCAGGTCCACACCTGCATTTCAGCCCCATAAGACCCTGATAGAGGGCTTGAGCTTTAGAAACTGTGAGGTAACACGTTTATGTTGCTTTAAGCTACTGGACCTAAAGTGATTGGTTAAATAGCAGTGACAAAATAATGGAGACTATGCCAGGCACTGGTGGCACACATCTGTAATCCTAGCTATGCAGGAGGCTGAGATCTGAGGATCACGGTTCAGAGCCAGCCCAGGCAGGAAAATCTGCAAGACTCTTATCTCCAGTTAATCGGCAAAAAGCCAGAAGTGGAGCTGTGGCTCAAGTGGTGGAGTGCTAGCTTTGAACACAAAAAGGTCTGGTACAGTGTTCAGGCCCTGAGTTCGTGCTCCAGAACCAGAGCAACAATAAATGTTGAACAAGTTTTTGTTTACTAGAGGATAGTTGTAACTTAAAAAAAAAAAAAAAGACTGTGTCACATTGGTTTGGTTAATATGCTAGCCACTAGCTGTGCATACTAGCTAGTAAACATTTGAAATAAGGATACTGTAACCAAGAAACTGAAATTTTATTTTCATTGATTTCAACAGAGATCCATAATGAGAATTGTGGCCACCCTAGTGCAGTTCTAGCAGGCTAATAATAATGATTATGATTCTCTGATATTGGTGTTCTTCAATGGATGAGAAGCCAGCATGATTGGGTTTGTGCTCCTCCTGGCTTCAGTTGGTCCTCTTCCGCAATCCATGGAGCTTGCCTGTGGCCATTTGAATGCATCAAGTCTTTCCCTACCTGAGGCCTCTCATTCTTGCCTTTCCTTTCATCATGACATCTTCCTTTCATTCATTTTTGTGAGCATGTACCTATCCTGGGGCTTGAACTCAAGGACTGGGGGCTGTCCCTGAGCTTTGTATGTGCAAGGCCAGTGCTCTATCACTGGAGCCACACCTCCACTGCCAGCTTTTTACTGGTTAATTGGAGATAAGAGTTTCACTGACTTTCCTGCCCAGACTGACTTAGATCCATGATCCTCAGATCTCAACCTCTCAGAGTAGCTAGGACTATAGGCACAGGCCTCCAGTGCCTGGTCCCCATTCATTTTTATTTAACACCTACTAAATATTGAAGTCTCCATCCAAATGTTATTGCTTTGGAGATGAAGTCCCCATGCCCTGTACCTGTTAGCTCTTGCTGTATAACAAGCTACACCAAAATTTGAAGGCTCGGATCAATGGTCGTACATTATTGGAGTTCACGCTTCTGTAGGTCATCTGTGGTGAGCCCAGTTCACAGGTTTAGGGATCAGGGGCTGGGCTTTGGCCTGGGATTAGCTAGACCCCATTATTAGAGACAGGTCAGCTCCACTTGGGAGCAGCAAGCTAGCCTGGATGGGCGCTTCTCCCATCATGACAGACGTAATAGGCAAGTAAAAAACACACTTGGCCTCTGTGCTGAAGACTAGCACATCACCATGTTTTCTTCCTCCTATTCAAACCAAGTTGTGAATGTTTGGGTCAAAGTTTGGGGAAACACACAGAGCTACATTGTGGCAAGGATGGTGGCAATTGTGGGACAAAGAGCCTAGGATCTGAGGCAGGAGGAAGATCTGGGGCCAGTAATGGAGTCTCCTATATTCCCTTTATTTAGCTTAGATGTCCCACCCTTCATATCTCAGAGGAAGCACCTCTGTCAAGGCATGTGTACTCAGTAATGATGTGCTCATATGTGAAATTACTTGTTTCAACTACCCACTTCCCCAACAAAGTCTGTGAATGAGGCCAAAAGTCATACTGTACCTGCCCGTACCTACAGCGCTCAGCTCTTCATCAAGGAAATGAATAAGATTTCCAAAGACCATCTTCTAAAGTCCGATGAACAGGATCTGAGGACACATAGCTTAAAGCGAGGCAAACTTTGGTAGCTGTGATCAGGGCAGGAGAAGGACTCATGTAACGGCTGGATTTCTGCAAGTCAGGAGAAGTCATGGAAGAATAATAGCTTATAGAGGAGCCAATCATAGAGAATGATAGATTCTGTGTTTATATTTTGTTTTCAATTGTGCAGGGGTCTCTCCAGGGCCAGCTGTGTGATGGAGAATCCCAAGATTTAGTACTTGACATCTACTGGTTATTTACATTAACATTCTTCTTGCTACCAACTAAAGATAGATTCTGCCTGCCTGCCTGCCTTCTCTTCCTCCCTCCCTCCCTCTTTCCCTTCTTCCTCTTTCCTACTTGCCTGCCTTCCTTCCTTCCTTCCTTCCTTCCTTCCTTCCTTCTTTCCTTCCTTCCTTCCTTCCTTCCTTCCTTCCTTCCTTCCTTCCTTCCTTCCTTCCTTCCTTCCTTCCTTCCTTCTTCCTTCTTCTTTCCTTCCTTTCTCTCTCCCTTCCTTTCTCTCTTCCTTTTTTCCTCTGGCAATAGTGGAGTTTGAACTCCAGGCTTTGTGCTTACTAAAGAGGCACTCAACCACTGAGCCATACCCTACCCTCAATCCCATTTAGCTTTTTAAAAAATAAATAAAGTAAGTCTCTCATTAATGCCTGGCCAGCCTCAATTGCAATCCTCATACTCACT
Organism: Dipodomys merriami; assembly: GCF_024711535.1. Taxonomy (NCBI): domain Eukaryota; kingdom Metazoa; phylum Chordata; class Mammalia; order Rodentia; family Heteromyidae; genus Dipodomys; species Dipodomys merriami. Next base: position 1,758,077 of record NW_027203359.1, read on the forward strand.
TGTAGCTGGGATGACAGGTGTGAGCCACTGTACGTAACTTCTATCCGTTGAGATCTTGCTATCGTTTTCTTGTGTGGGCTAGCCTTGAACCATGATCCTCCTGATCTGTGCCTCCAAAAGGCAGCTGGAGTTACAGGTATGTATCAACCCTTTTTTCTTTATCTCATGGACTATGTGTAGAATCTCAAAAACTTTCTAAAGTGCTTTCCTCTATCTCTCATTGCCACACTCCAATACGTTCTGCCATTTGGACTTCTCATGAGTTTTATAGTGACATCTGGAAAGGGTCACTGCCATATTGTTTCCTTGATGCTATCGTGCTGGAGTGACCATGGACACATCCTTGGTTTTCTCTGAGCTCTCCAGGACTGCAGAGACAAACACAAGTTTCCTCTTTGCTGTCAGTCTAGTTAGTTCTAGATTCCAAAAGAAGATTTTGTGTTTCTTAATTTTACTTGTGTGCATGACATATGTATGTATATTTGTCCTTTTAAATCATGATCACAAATAGCTACAGGGTGTTAACAGAGTATTACTCTTTACGACAAGCAACATCTTGAACTCTGAGTCACTGACAAGAGTCTAATCCTAGGGCTATAAGCCAAACTGGTGCAGGGTTTCTAACTGCCTTAGAGATGGTGTCTTTTAAAACTTGTGCATTTACTGTTTGTTGCTATTCCAAAGAATGTAGAAGTATTTGTTGAGCACCTACTATGCTCTGGTGCTGGGCACACTAAGATATGTAGCTAAATCTCTGTCTTCATGGTTGCATGCAGTCAAAAATGGGGAAGGCAAATATGTATGTTGTATATGTTGTATATGTTGTGTATGCTGTATGAAAAAGAGGTCTACTGAGTTGCTGGGAATGCAGATGGGGAATGATTAATTTTGCCTGGAGGGCACTCTGAGAATAAGGAGATGCTTAAACTTAAAGTGTAGAGGTACTTGACAAGTGTTCCACTAAGTGTAATGAAGTATTACACTAAGTCTGGGTGTTTTGCTCTAGGGTAGCAATTCTCAAAGTGGGGACCTGGACAAGCCCCGTCACATCTTCTGCAAGCTTGTTAGAATTGAAGAACATTTGTCCTCATCTCCAGTGAGGATAAATGAGTCCTCAGTGAGTCAACATCTGTGGGAATAGAACTCTGTGGTAGTCAGAGTTTCCAGTACAGTGGCAACATACCTGAGGAAAATGGGAGGAAGGAAGGAAAGAAGGGAGGGAGAGAGGAAAGGAGGGAAGGAGGGAGGGAGGGAAAGAAGGAAAGAAAGAAAGATACCTGGGGGCATGGCTCAAGTGGTAGAGCGCCTGTCTAGGAAGGGCAAAGTCCTAAATTCAAACCCTAGTACTGCAAACAACTTAAAGAAGAGGAATTATTAAGCTCCTCAGTCACTTAGTTTCCTTGTTTCTGGGCTGAGAGAAGGCAGAAGTGTTTGAAAGTATTCTAAGGGAATCCTCAGGGTTCCAAATCAGTCAGATACTAGTGGCTTACGCCTGTAATCCTAGCTACTCAGGAGGCTGAGATCTAAGGGTCATAGTTCAAAGCCATCCCAGGAAGGAAAGTCTTTGAAACTCTGATCTCCAAATAATCACTGAAAATCTGGAAGCAGGGTTGGGGCTCAAGTGGCAGAGCACTAGGTTTGAATGAAAAAGCTCAGGGACAGTACCCAGGCCCCGAGTTCAAGTCCTATTACCAGATCAAAAAATAAAAAAATTAAAAATCATTGATTTGTTATCACCATTATACTATTATTCATATTTGTCAGTGATAGGTAGCCCAGTACTGCATTTGAAACTCATACAGAAGTGAAAATGTTAGTATTATTTTGGTTCTGGGATATTTCTATTTTTTTATGAGATTGAGTTTCTAAGCTGAATCTTGAAGAAACTGTCAGTTCCTCCCAGTGTTTGATAAGAATGACCACAAAATAAGTGACAGTTCTCACAGCCGAGAGTTGTTTTTTAACCCATAGCTCCCAAAGGTACGATTAGCTGAAAGGTTCATTTATTTTACAATCTAATTATAATTTCTTTTACAAAGAAGACATCTCTTTATGAAGACAGATAATAAACATTCAGAGCAAAGCAGACAGCTCCACAGAGCAAATTACTCAAGGATGTATACCTAAGTACGTGAGCTACACTTTCCACTTGTCTTTAAACCTTATTGATCGTTGTTTAATCTCTGCTTTATGCTTGAAACCTTTGTAGATATTTTCCTTTCCAAAGGATGCTTTGAATCTTTGTTCTTCCAGTCCAGGACTCTCACTGCTGCTATCTGGTCTGAGCTGTGGCTTTCCACAGAGCACCTGGCTCTTAGGTCCAGTCTACTTGTCTGACTGGTAAAAGTTATTAAAGAAAGGAACTTTTTTAGTTCCCATGCTCCTCTGTTTAAGCGCATTAAGGTGGAGACCATCAGATTCCTCTCTCACTTTATTAAAACTCAAAAGCCCAACCTCACCTTCCTTCAGTGATCACTGAGATGGCTCTTACCAGGAGAAACTTACCTCTGCTTGCTGTTACATTCATCAGAATGTTTGCTGGTCCTTGGCTTTGAATGGCGCCATTTTCCCTTCCATGCAACAACCACCATTTGAGAAAAAAAAAAAAAAAAAAAAGCACTTACAGATATATAGATCAGGATTTTATCAACATCATAGTATGATCTTACATTAGGTTTGTGTTAGGGGTCGCCAGAGAAACAGAATCAACTGCATGTACACACATACACACACACACACACACACACACACACACACACACACACACACACACACACACACACACACACACACACACACACACACACACCCTATACAACTGAAAACATAGTAACCTTTCCTCACAAGAGGATGTAAGATCTTCCCCTGGACATACTGTAACTTCAATAAAGACCTCAGATGGTCATAGCTATTTTTCCTGGTGAGATGACCCAAATTTTGTTCCCAAAGGTCTAGGCTATTAATGATTCTGCCACATTGTGGAGAATAATCTTGTCTATCAACAACTGCTAATATAAAGTTAATTTTCCTCAAAGAAAGAAAGACAGAAAGAAAGAGAAGAAAGAAAGGAAGAAAGGAAAGAAGGAAGGAAGGGAAGAAGGGAAGAAAAAGAATTTCTTTACAGATCCATCTAGAATGTTGAGTGAATAGCTAGGGACCATGGCCTAGTCCCATTACCACATAAAAGAAACCATCACAATGCTCTTCTCTAATAGGCAGAAGCCTGCCCTCCCTCATTTCCTTGTTACTTTCATCCTCTTTTCTTTCTCTCCTTTTTCTTTCTACAAATGTTTCCTGAGAGCCCCCAGGATTCCTGATCCTAGAAGACCAGGAGGAAGTTGAGCGGTCTCCTTGGTAACCGTCTCTAACCCAGAATGGAATGGAAACTGCTTCCTGAAGCAGACACTCTCTCCCATTTCCCATTGCAATTTTAAACCCGAACTTACAGGAACATGATTTTACTATTTCGGTTTAAACAGAAAAACAACAGTTTTGCAAAGAGATTAATGGCAGATGCTGAGGTTGAGCCTGTGGCGGGGAGGGGGGAGGGTACTCTAATTTAGATGGTGCTGATTTAGAATTTGTCATGATGTGGTCAGAGATCGGCTCGGAGATTACTTTTGTATTACAGGGTTTGGCATGGAAATGAATGGCTTAAAAATATTTCAGAGAGGAAGATTAAACCCACTTTAGAAAATAAACTGTTTTCAAGACATTTAGATGGTTGACTATGTAATGAATGAAACATGTTAAGTTATACTACCTTTTAAAATAGATTTAGTAAAGCAGGCCAAAAAGCCAGATGGGGTGATACAAGCTTGTAATCCCGGCTCTCGGGAGACAAAGGCAGGAAGATTGCAGGTTCCAGGGCTCCCTGGACGGCGTAGCCAGTCCCTGTCTCAAAGACAATGATAACAAGTTCCTATTTGTCAGACAACACACTGGGGAAAAATCTGGTAAGAATTATTACATTGCATATCAATTTATTTATGAAGGATGCATTTCTACTCTAATGACCACCATCAGAGCCTATCAAAGCCCCAGAGCTGTGGAGCTGTGTGCCCAGAAATCTCAAGGTCACTTTTTTTTTTCTTTTTGTTGGTCATGGGGCTTAAATGCAGGGCTTGAGCTTGTCCCTGAGCTCCTTTGCTCAAGGCTAGCACTCTACCACTTTAAGCCACAGCACCACTTCCAGTTTTTGAGTGGTTAATTGGAGATTAGAGTCTCACAGGGACTTTTCTGCCTGGACTGGCTTGATCTTCAGACCTCAGCCTCCTGAGTAGCTAGGATTGCAGGTGTGAGCCACCAGCACCCGGCTTTCAAGATCACTTTCAAATCCTCCAGTTAGGACATAAATTTCTCCTCCTCTAGTAGAGAAGCTGAGTTCCCCCACCCCAGAGCAGAGATATTGGAGGTGCTTTTACATGGTCAAAGCAGCGGGGCGTAGACCACTCACCTACTGATGCACACACCTTTCCCTCACTTTGTCCATGAAGAACAAACTATTATCAAGTTTACATGGAAAATCCCTAGTCATACTCTTCCCTTGAAATCGAGTCTCATCTTATCCTGGGTATTCTTTGAAATCATTAATAGGTCAAAACATGAATGCACAATAAGTGTCAAAAAAGAGAAGTCCTCACTCTAAACAATGTGTTACAAAACCCGTGTGAGTATCACAGGAGGAACTGATTGGTTGAGAGTAGGTGTTATGGTACAGTAATGCTCATTGGATGAAAATAACAACAGTTTGTGACAATCTCTTTCATTGGCTGAAGGCCCATGCTTTCTTGGAACATGAGAAAAATGGACATGTAAGTAGACTGTAATGGATTGCATATAGAGATTTTTTTCCTTAAAACTATGGCTATTAAATGATTTTATAGAGACAATTCATAACCTATGGGACTTAATGGGGCGATAGTACATGTGGGCTCAAAAATAATTTTGTCTTGAAATCTTTTTCTTTTCTGCAATCCTGAGGATTGAACTCAGGGAGTCATGTTCAAGCCTCTACCTCATCATCCAGGACTCCAGTTCTTTTGCTTCTAAGCTTGTTTTTCAGATACAGTCTCACACTTTTTACCCATGCTGGCTTTGGACTGTGGTCCTACCGCTATCTCTCAAGTAGTTGGAACCCTAGGCATGGGCCATCACACTGGCTTGTTTTGAGACCTTGACTGGACTCAAACCTCCTATCGCTATCTCCTGAGTAACTGAGATGACAGGTGTGTGCTACTGTACCCTGCCCCAAAGCTATCATCTTAAACATAAGCTCTTTGTGACTTCACACTTAGAATTTCTCCCATGCCAAGGACATGGGCTAAGAAAAGAAATTGGCATGGGAGAAATGCTAATAGAAGAAATGCCTAAGCTGGGCGCCAGTGGCTCACACCTGTAATCCTAGCTACTCAGGAGGCTGAGATCTGAGGATCACAGTTCAATGCAAGCCCAGGCAAGAACGTCCATGAGACTCTTATCTCCTGTAAACCACCAGAAAACCTTGAACTGAAATGCTCAGGGACAATGCCCAGGCTCAGAGTTCAAGCCCTACAACAGAAGAAAGAGACAGAGAAGGGGAAAGGAGGGAGGAGGGAGGAGGAGCGAGGAGGGAGGAGGGAGGAGGATCGAGGAGGAGGAGGAGGAGGAGGAGGAGGAGGAGGAGGAGGAGGAGGAGGAGGAGGAGGAGGAGGAGGAGGAGGAGGTGGAGGAAAAAATGCCCAGAGCACCTGTAATCCTAGCTACTCAGGAGGCTGAGATCTGAATATCACAATTCAAAACCAGCCTGGGCAGGAAAGTCTGCAAGAGCAGGTCTAGCCCATATAAATATAGTACAGTCCACTTAAATCTAAGACTTTTCGTAGACACTCCAAAAAAAGTAAAACAGATGAAATTAACTTCAACAATGTATTTCACAGAATCCAATATATCCAAAACACTTTAATTTTAAAATACAACCACTAGACAAACTTAGTAATGACATATTTTACATTCCCTTCTTCTTCTTAAACCTTCAAAGTCCAAGGGGATATTTAGTATTTACAGCACACCTTAATTCAGACAAGTCACATTTCAAGTGCTCCATGGATGCCAGCTACTATATTCTTGTAATTATGAGTAGTATGGCCTAAGACAAGGGCACAAAAATAGCCCCTATGTCCTCCTCCTCCTCCTCCTCCTCCTCCTCCTCCTCCTCCTCCTCCTCCTCCTCCTCCTCCTCCCCCCCTCCTCCCCCTCCTCCTCCTCCTCTTCCTCCTCCTCCTCCTTCTTGTTGCCAATAGTGATCCTTGAACTCAATGCCTGAACACTGTCTCTTAGCTTTTTCCTTCAAGCCTCTACCACTTGAGCCACAGCTCCACCTTCAATGTTTTGGTGGTTAATTGGAGATAAGTGCTTTGGGAACTTTCCTGCCTAGGCTTTGAACTGGAATCTTTAGATCTTAGCCTCCTGAATATCTTAGGATTACGAATATGAGCCACCAATGCCTGGCAAATAAGATGTATTTATCATGAGGCAGATGGATAATAGCCAGCATCAAAACCAAACAAAGGCTCGACCAGGATGGTATTCATTCCTGTAATCCCAGCATGCAGGATGGTGAGGAATGAAGATCTCATGTTCAAGGACAGCCTGGGCTGTATAGTGAGACCCTGTATCACACATGCACACAAAAGCTTTATGAACCAATTAATTATCCACATTATAAACGTTTGCGACTAAGAGGTTTCTTCCCATTACGGTTGGTAGAGATTTGACTAGCATTGTCCACTGGATGCATGAATACATTTTACAAATCTATTTATGTATTCATTATTCCCCCATATAGTAACCCTTCTAGGCATGCGTTTACTATGACTTTGTTTTGTTTGAACTTCTTTAATTACAAAGGACATCTAAATGAATATTGGCCCTGCTGCTCATTTGTTGTTTATTGACTTTTTCACCATTTTTAGCAAAACAACATCTATTTTTCCTATCAGCTTAGCAATTCATTTCATGACTCACTTTATGTTATCCTCCTGGAGTCTGTCGCTCCGCCTTTCTTTGTTAGGGTTCTTTTGACTTATTTTTAAATAAACATCCATGCTACAAAGAACAGAATACAGTCTTAGATGCCATTCATACAGATTATAGAGGGAACAATGTCTTTTTGTGATAATAAGTCATCTACCCAAAGATCATTTTTCCAGTAATCTCCACCCATAGAAAACCCATCGCCAAGAAAAAGGTCTCTAGGAGTTAAAACAAATGCCATGATGCTCATTCACCAAGCTCATGTCATTCATTCCCATCATTTTCCCCTTGTTATTCAACAGCCATCTTCTTCCATTTTATACACAATCCTAATTAAGCTGATAAGCAGATTTCTTAGCCTACACTAGAAGCAATGAATTCAAAAGAGATCTACGCTGTGCACAGGTCGCTTGTGTCTATAATCTTAGCTACTCAGGAGGCTGAGATCTGAGGGTCACAGTTCAAAACTAGCCTGGCAGGAAAGTCCTTGAGACTCTTACCTCCAATTAACTGCCAGAAAACTGTAAGTAGAACTATGGCTCTAAGTGGTAGAGTGATAGCCTTAAGCAAAAGAGCTCAGAGACGGGCCTAGGCTGAGTTCAAGCCTGGGGGGGAAAAAAAGAGTCAGTATCCTGGCACTGGTAGCCTGTAATCCTAACTACTCAAGAGGAGGAGATCTGAGGATTGTCATTTAAAGCCAGCCTGGGCAGGAAAGTTCATGAGACTCATCTCCAGTTAACCACTAAAAAGGCAGAACTAGAGCTGTGGCTCAAGTGGTAGAGCACCATCCTAGAAAAGCCAAGTAAGAGAACAAGGCCCTAAGCTAAAGCCCCTTTGTGTGTGTGTGTGTGCGTGCGCACATGTGCACACACACAATGATAATAATAATAATAATAGATGTCATGATTGGTTCATCCTGTTTTGTCAGAAATAAAAATCCTCTGTCCAAGCATAGGAAAGAAAAAAAAAGTTCATCTTATATTATCTTCAAATTTATTCTCTTCTCTTTTTTTATTTTTATTTATTTATTTATTTTTTTTGCATTTGTGAGTCTTGAACTCTGGGCCTGGGAGCTGTCCCTCAGCTTTCAGCTCAAGGCGAGTGCTCTACTGCTTGAGCCACAGCTTGGTGGTTTATTGGAGGTAAGAGTCTCATGGACTTTCCTGCCCAGGCTGGCTTTGACCCTTGATCCTCAGATCTCAGCCTCCTGAGTAGCTAGGATTACAGGTGTGAGTCACTGGTGCTTGGCTTAAATCAATTTTTACTTTGGCAAAGTCTCAGAATTATGATTTCAAAGACACCAGGAAGTCTCAAGAGCTCACCGGGTACCTTTCACTGATCAAAAGCTGGAGCTCAAAGAGGTTAAATGAGGCTGATAGCTCCTCTTTTATACCACAGTCTCTTGGACACAGGCCCTGGGAAAAGGTCCAGCTGCTGCTGCTGCTGCTTTTTTTTTCTTAAGAAAAGATGCACAGGTGGAGCAACATCTGGAGTATAGTATTCAGAGTCTCTTCGCAGATTCTGAGAGTTTCCTAACAGAGTCAGTGGCACATTCATACACAGAATTAACCTTCAGTGCTGGCCACATAGGTTTACTACTGTGCGCTTTTTTTTCTGATAAATGTGTTAGCAGTCTTAATATGAGTTTCAACCTTTGCCTCTTGCAATTTGTGCCGACTGCAAATGTGCAGGGCATTCCTGAAGTTCTCCCAACCTCCTCTGTACAGCTTTGTCTCCACAGTAGGATATACATTAAGGCTTAGCTAATAAAATTGTGTGTGTGTGTGTGTGTGTGTGTGTGTGTGTGTGTGATGGGGCTGGAAATGTGTTAGTGGTAGAATGCATGCCTAGCATGCATGAAGCCCCGGGTTCAATTCCTCAGTAGCACATCAATAGAAAAAGCCACAAGTGGCACTGTGGCTCAAGTGGTAGAGCCACTAACCTTGAGCAAAAGGAGCTCAGGGACAGTGCCCAAACCCTTAGTTCAAGCCCTAGGATTGGCAAAGAAAAAATAAAAAAATTGTGTGTGTGTGTGTGTGTGTGTGTGTGTGTGTGTGTGTGTGTGTGTGTGTGTGTGTGTGTGTGTGTAAAACCCAGGTCTAAAGGATTTTACTCTTCTACTTAACAACCCAGTAAAAAGCAGACTTTACATTATATCTTCCCCATCTCCTATGATAAAAAAGAACATGATTGGTCTTTTCATTTAAGACACTATTTCAAAAGAAGGTTGTAGCAACCACAATAAATTCTAGATAAAAATGTTCCTCATTTTTGACTGAGCCAACCATCTGCCAATAACACTGCTTCATTATTTATTTCAATTCAAACTGAAATATTTTTAAGCAATAGACATGTTTCTCTTTCTCTCTCTCTCCCTCTCTCTTTTTTTCTTGGTCATTTAGAATTCAATACTGTACCAAATATAGTTTATCTCTTTTAACAAATATTTGCCATAACTTTGAAGCTAAGTTGTACTATTTTAGAAGCAGGAGGTAAATGAAAGTGTGCTGTTTTGGAATCCCAGAGACTGAGCACAGAGCCTAGTTTGCAAGGCAGGTACTCTGTCATTCGAGCATACATCTAGCCAAAATTCCTAGATTCTTATGCACCCTAAGGCAGTGGAGAAGGTATTTGGCCTCCATTTTCCTGCTTATAAAAACAATAGAATTTCTTCCAGGCCATGTATTTTTGGGGTTTTTTGGTTGGTCATAGGGCTTAAACTCCAGGGCTGGAGGCTCTCCCTGTACTTCTTTTGCTCAAGGTGAACACTCTACCACTTGAGCCACAGGACCACATCTGGCTTTTTTTGGGGGGGGCGTTGGGGGGGCTTGAACTCTGGGCCTGGGCGCTGTCCCTGAGCTCTTCAGCTCAAGGCGAGCGCTCTACCACATGAGCCACACTGCCACTTCTGGTTTTCTAGTGGTTTATTGGAGAAAAGAGTCTCACAGACTTTCCTGCCTGGGCTGGCTTTGAACTGTGATCCTCAGATCTTTACCTCCTGAGTAGCTAGGATTATAGGTGTGAGCCACTGGTGCCTGGCTCCACATCTGGATTTTTTTGAGCAGTTTATTAGAGATAAGAGTCTCACACAATTTCCTGCCTGGGCTGGTTTTGAACCATGATCCTCAGATCTCAGCCTCCTGAGTAGCTAGGATTATAAGCGTGAGCCACCAGCATCTGGCCAGGTCATTTTCTTTGCATATACCATCTTTCTCCTGCACTACATTTAGCAGGTACCTTGTGTTTCAACATTTAGTCTTGCACTTCTGCAAACCACCTTCCATACAAAAGTGAAAATATAGTTGGGTACTGATGACTCACACCTGTGATCCTAGTTACTCAGGAGGCTGAGACCTTAGGATCATAGTTAAAAGACAGCCAAGGCAGGAAAGTCCATGAAGCTCTTTGCATTAATCACCAAAAAATCCAGAAACAGAGCTGTGGTTCAGTGATAGAGAACCCACCTGAGCCAACAAGCAAGAGAAAGCATGAGGTCCTGAGTTCAAGCCCCGGTACTGGCACAAAAATAAATAAATATTAGTTTGGTTTTGTTTTTGAGACAGGCTATCACTCTGTAGCCCTGCTGGCCTCCTGCTTTAGCCTCTGAAATACTGGGATTCTTGGTGCATACTATTACACTTGGCTATAATTTTATCTTAGAACAAGATATTTGGAAATATTAATGCTTCAGATTCATTCTTGCTACCTACCATTCCTCAACATTTGTGGTACTCATTCAAATTCTTGCATACGTTTATGGAGAGCCTTTTTTATGCCAGCCATTGAGTTATACTCTTAGAATGTGGTGACGGACCAGAGACATAGATTTTGCATTCTTGGCATTACCTTAGAATGTTTTTGTTAAATGTATCTCATTTATTATTCCCATCTAGGCTGTGAAACAAAAATGCCTCTCCTTACAGATGAAGAAATTCAAATGCAGGCCTGTGAAGACATTTAGCCTGGTTCCAGGGCCTGTGGGGGACAGAGGAGCACCTAGAACCTGGATAGAGCAGATAGCAAAGCGCCTACCATCTCTGTAGAGTGTTAGTTAGCACAGTGCCCTTGGCTTTACCTAATCCCTATAGATCCTTTAAAATTAATCTGAAATCCTTTTGCCATGAAATCTTTGTTGATGTGTCTCTTGATATTTATTTGTAGGCTTTGTTTTTGGTTTTGGTTTTGTTTGTCCGTGGTAGGGCTTGTACTCAGGGCCTAGGCACTGTCCCAGAGCTTTTGTGCTCAAAGCTAGCACGCACTCTACTACTTTGAGCCACAGCTCTACTTCTGGTTTTTATGTGATGGTAAGTGGAGGTAAGAGTCTCCCAACCTGTCCTATCTGGGCTGGCTTTGAACTGCCATCCTCAGATCTCAGCCTTCTGATTGTAGGAGTTTGGGGGGGGGATGCTTGAGTTTGAACTTAGAGCCTCTCATATTCCACCACTTGAGCCACAGCTCCCACCTCTAACTAGCTTCTTCCAAAGGCCCACCCACCCTCCTCAGCTATACCATACACATTATACAACCTCATTTAAAGTTTCTTCCTGTGAACTTTCTTAAGGTTTTGAAAGGTCAAGATAAGAGTATTCCCTTCCTTCTTGCTGGCCTGTCTACCTTCCTTCCCTCTTGTCCTCCCTTCCCTCCCTCCCTCCTTCCTTCCTTCCTTTCTTCCTTCCCTCCTTCTGTTTCCTTCCTTTCTTTTCTTTTCTTTTTTCCTTCTTTTCATCTAGCATAACACTGAGCATAATTATATATTTGCTGTCTGCCTAGAACCCTTCATCCATGTATTCTAACTTTTGTTTTAAACTTGAACACATTTTGAAAACCCCACAAGGATTTCTTTTTTTAAAATCTAAGAGCCCTGGAGTCCACAATCCCTCTAAAACAGTTGCTCTGTTTTGTGTGTGTGAGTATGCATGCATTTGCCTCGATTCTCTAGGTAGTGTGTGACACCCCAGAGCCCTAGGAAGGGCAGAGGCAGAGCTGGCTGGCAGCTCGTGAGCGCTACCTTCATGGGCGACCCAGGTTCTGTTTTATCTAGAAAATCTGAATTTACATTTCATTAGGTATCACTTCCCCTTTGACACCATCCTCCAGGCTTGAGAGAGAAAAAGTGCCTTTTGTTTTTCTTTTTTGGAACAACAATAACAACAAAGTTCAACCCTCATCATTCCAAAATAATCACAAGAAGATGCCCACCACTACATTTCTGACAGGCTTTTACAAGCCAGTTTTATTATCCAACTCTTTCTAAAAGGCAGAGAGAGAGAGATCTGGATGAGTTCTTTAGCACAAACACCTTAAGGGAAACAGGAAATAAGAGCCAGGTAGATATAATTGCAAAGCTACAGTCAGAAAAGGAAGGAACTGAAACGCTTTGCTGTCATTGAATAGGACAAAGACAGGGGAGCAAGTGGCTCCCAGGAAGTGGGATAAGCCAACGGAGGGGGGTGGTAAGGGAGGTGGGGGGAGAGGGGATGCGTAGAGGGGCATTCTTTCCTCAACCCATGAGCCCTGTGACAAGAGTTAAGCCATCAACAAGAGTTGAGTCTGAGCTGGGCATGGGTGGCTCCCATCCTAGCTACTTAAGAGGCTGAGGTATGAGGATCGCAGTTCAAAGCTAGCCTGGGCTGGAAAGTCTGTAAGACTCTGATTTCCAATTAACCACCCAAATGTTGGAAGTAGAGCTGCAGCTTAAGTGGTAGAGAACTAACCTTAAACATAAAATCTCAACAATAGTGCCCTGAGTTCAAGCCCCAGAACCAGCATAACAATCAAATTTCAACAAAGAAAAAAGAAAAAGTTGAGTCTGGACTCTCCTAAGAACAGATATACTAAACCAGTGGCACATTATAGTTTTTACAACAATCTAAGAACACACCCAAATGAGTGAACATTCCTCTTTCGTGAACATCACAAGAGCACATTTTGGGGATTATGATGGAGCCTAGATGATTTTCTGCAAAACAAAACAACAAAATAAAAAAAACCCATAAAGCATGTGGTGAGCTTTTCTTTTTTCTTTTTTTTTGGGGGGGGGGGGAGTCCGGTCATGGGGCCTGAACTCTAGGCCTGGGCGCTGTCCCTCAGCTCTTCAGCTCAAGGCTAGTGCTCTACTACTTGAGCTACAGTGCCACTTCTGGCTTTTTTCTTTTTGCTTATGTGGTGCTTAGGAATTGAACCCAGGGCCTCAAGCATGCAAGGCAAGCGTTCTACCACTGAGCCACCTTCCCAGCCCCATGTGGTGAGCTTTTCATACAGAACTACCCAAGACTGATGAGCTTCTGTTGCTTTAATTTTCTTAGCAATATCAGTAGACTTGTCCCTGGAATTCTTCTTTACAAATTAAAATAATAGACTGTAGGCTGGATGTGGTAGTACATGCTTATGATCCCAGCTACTCAGGAGGTAGAGGGAGAAGATTCCAAGTTCATGACTGGCCTGGACAAAGTTAATAAGAGGCCTATCCCCCAAACAAAACAAAAACAAAAGGGTTAAGGTAGAGTACTTGAAGTCCTGGATTCAATCCCCTATATTAAAACTAAATAATAGTAGTAGTGGTGATAATAATAGAAATAATGGATTCTCTAGAGAGAGCAGTAGTGATTTCCACTAAATTCCTTTACAAAGAAAATATACTCACTTTGCCATTCATCCCATTTCCCCATTTTGCGTAGCAGATATTCTGAGGGTACACACAGAGTGATTAGCCATCATGTTCATATAGCATGAACCGGGGCAGGTGAGTGTGAGGAGGACCATTTATGGTGTGAGAGGTGATTCAATGTTTAGGGCTGAGGTTGAAGGGTGGCCAGGGCTGCCTGAGTTGCCCTCCCTGCATTCCAGCCCGATGGTGGGGCATTGTTTATTCCTCTGACTCTTAAAAAGATTGCAAAATTCATTCCTTAGGTTTTTCTCCAAATCTCAGCCTTCACTTAAGTCCCTTTTCCTCCTAGTTGTGTTCAGTTATCAAAACTAGCCCTGCCATGAAGCCACGGGTCTCATTTCAACCCACATGTCTGATAACTGGGTTCAGACTGGATTGCCGAATACCACAGTTTCTTGAAAAGGGGCTCAGCCCCAAGGCTAGGGACCATTTTCTCTTCAAAGGATAATCTTGATTCTACATCTCAGGACCTCCATTTCTTCATTGGGTCTGAATCGGAATGCAGTAATTGCTAGTGGCAGTAAGCACCATCCTGGCAATTGTGGCTCATTTGGTTTCTTCTTGGTTGTAAGTGTAGCTGTGAGTCCTCATACTTCCTAGATTTCCCTGTCCAGTAAGCTATTGGTTGCATCTTGCGGTTGCTTAGCAACAAAGCATGCCTCATTCAAGAATGGATGCTTAAAATTTTTCTTGCCCAAGATCTGAACTTGTCCTAAACTAGAGAATGGGATAACTTAGACTGAAAGTATTAGAGCAAAGCTGTTCCTCACAGGGGTGAAGGGGAAGGAAGGACTCTAGTGGCTTCTGCTGAGAGAGGAGGGGAGCCGCAGAAGCTGGGGGTGGAGCTCCTTCAGGGAGGGGCAAATACACTTCTCCCGAGAACAGAAAGAATACTGTGGAAAAGAGAATAGAGCACTAATCCTAGTTTAATCCTCTTTTATTTCTCTTCTGGTGATTCCAAGGCCCAAGTAGGATTCAGGCTTACTGCCTGCCAAGCATCTGAATTGGGTGGTCCAGGAGACACAACTGTGGAGGTTGCAATCACCAGTGGCCAAGGCATGCAGGATTCCAGGAGAAGCAGAGCTCACATCTGGAAAGGAGTCTAGGCTGAGTCTAGAGTGAACAGAGCCAAGCCCTCTAGTTTGGACTGGGTCTCAGTACACAGCTCCAGAGCACCCCGGGGGTGCTTTAAAGGAAGCTAGACTTTTCTAGACTACTCCAGCTAGGCCAGGAAGTCTGGGCCTTCTTGAGTTTCTCTCTACATTTTCATGAAAGACTACTGAATACATGTTTGCAAAAAACACTTTGCCATGGCTGTGCAGTGGGAAATCTGATTTGACTTTAACAAATCCTGTGCTTCGAAGTCAATGGCACCTTTGCAAACCCTGGGTTAGCATTGTGTGGGCACAGCCTTAACATGGCTGCGTGTGTATTCAGGCACCTTGCCTTCATTTCCCCCACGCCTTATGCAGAGACCACACAACCACCTTGCCTTTGTGCTACTAACCCATAGCCTACTAGCAGCAACACTTTGAGGTCAATTCCTTTTTTAAAATAAATCTTAAATTGGGGCTGGGAAGGTGGCTCAGTGGGAGAGTGCTTGCTTTGCATGCATGAGGCCCTGGGTTCGATTCCTCAGCACCACATAAACAAAAAGAAAAAAAGCCAGAAGTGGTGCTGTGGCTCAAGTAGAGTGTTAGCCTTGAGCTGAAGAGCTGAGGGACAGCACCCAGGCCCAGAGTTCAGGTCCCACGACTGGACCCAAAAATAAATAAATAAATAAATAAATGAATCTTAAATTATGAAAACAATATAGAGTTATTATCAAATCTCAAGCACAAAAATGGCCTCACTAAAATGGTTAAGGTCTTGTGAAGGCACAAAAGACACATTGTGCTTGTGCTACAAAGGGATAAAAAATGTGTAAGAAAAGCCCTCTGCTGTGTGTGTGTGTGTGTGTGTGTGTGTGTGTGTGTGTGTGTGTGTGTGTGTGTGTGTGTGTGTGTGTGTGTGTGTGTGTGTGTGTGTGTGTGTGTGTGTGTGTGTGTACCAGTCCTGGGGTTTGAACTTGGGGCCTGGGTGCTGTCCCTGAGATTCTTTTGCTCAAGGCTAGTGCTCTACCACTTGAACCACAGCTCCACTTTCCAAGTTTTGGTGCTTAATTGGAGATGAGTCTCACAGACTTTCTTGCCCTGACTGGCTCTGAACTATGACCCTCAGAGCTCAGTCTCCTGAGTAGCTAGGATTATAAATGTGAGCGCCGGTATCCAGCTGTAATCCTTTGCATTTAAAGAGTTATTATTTGCTAACCTTGCATCCATGGAAAAACATATAGACGAGTTAAAAGTATCTCGTGTGTCCTGTGAATTGCAAAATAATAAACACGTTAGCAATGTTTTTTCAAGAGTGATCTGTGGCTCCATTTACATTAGAATCAGTGAGGTTTATCAAAAGTATTTATTCCCAGGTCAACCTTACCATTGAATCTGAATCTCTGGAAGTGACATCTTGGAATGAACATGATTACAAAGGGTCCACATGACCTATCTGTGCACAATAAAGTGGACACCCATAGCTTGGAGTTGAGAAGAGAGGAGGTAGTTCCTGCAGAACTCACGTGAAAGAACATCTCTATGGAGATGAGACAAGGAATTCTTGGGAAATAGTCCCAGCACACCCTAGGGAATTCTGGGAAGATGGTCCCAGCACATCCTAGACCCATATGCAATATTTATTGTATTGTAATAGGAGTTCATCTTGTCCATCTTCCCCAGTGAATTAGGTGCTTAGTTTGGATTCTTTATTGGAGTTGATTTAGCCTTCCATAAATGTGAGTGGAACAAATGAATCATCACACATAACCTAAATAAGCATGTTTGAGGAAATTTTTTTTATAGGATTCACATGTCTAGGAGAAGAAAAAAGGGTACTGGCAAAATTTCAGGGATTGGAAATTAAGGTCAATTGTGAAGTATAGCAGGGGACACAGGTCAATTTAGGTAAGTGGAGGCTAGGTTGTATGAGTGATTATGGGGTCTCAGAGCACTTGGTGGGGAATGTAAACAGTTCTCTGTTGGTTCTGTGGATAATGGGAGTCAACCAAAGACTGGGCCTGCAAAGTATCAGCATGGAGGCAGGAGATACTAATCCTTGCCAAACCTCAGTGTAGGCAAGGGCTGACTGGGTCACTATTAGAAGCCATCAAGCTCTGGGACCATTTAGAATCATGAGGCTCTGAGAATTCTGTTTCTTCTAAGACCTCCCCTCCTCCCATCTAAGTAAGCCAGCTTTCTTGGCCGTCCAAGCAGCAGATCTTGTCTGGCACTAGGACAACTGGGAAACCTGGGGTGGGGGGTGGAGGGAACATGAGGGCAGGGAACTGTGGGTGTAACTGAGAATAACAGTGTGAGCCTGAAAAGAGCTTTACTGTGGTGGCGGCTCTGGGGATGGAGAGGAGGGACCACGTTTCAGAACAATTTCTGAGGCGGGATCTACAGATTTGGTGACTGGATGCGGCAGGTTTCTGAATACAGTAGGATTACCGAAAGGGGAGATTTGGAGCGGGATGATCAAGAATTCAGATTGAAGCACACTGAATTCGAATTTAAATTTGAAGTGATAGCAAAATATCATGGTAGAGAGGCTCCATAAGCTACTGGAAACAGGGTTTGGAGTTCAGAAAGCAGGTAGGGAGATAGCTGTGGGCTAAGGGTGCCTGTGATTACCAGAAGACGCAGAACTGGACATGATCCTTGAGGAAAAGTGTGTGGAATGTACACAGAGAGAAGCCAATGATAGAACACAGCACTAGGAAGCGGGGGGTGGGAAAGAGGAGCCAATGATGGCTAGAACACAGCACTAGGAGGCGGGGCGGGGGAGGAGGGAACCAATGATAGAGCACAACCAGAAGGTAGGGTGGGAAGAAGAAGCCAATGATTGATAGAACACCACAGGAAGGCGGGGCGGAAAGGTGGAGCCAATGATAGAACACAGCACCAGGAGGCGGGACAAGGAAGGAGGAGGCTTAGAGACAGACCAGAAAAGTAAGAGATGTAAAGAGCTCAACTTGAATCTATGGGGCTATAATTAAGCCACTGGGGATTCCTGAGCGTATTAGTGGTTGTAATTTCCATGGACGCCAGATTGATCAAGACAAGGGAAGACCCGAGAACCCTGAAAGGAAATACCCACCTCGCAGACCTATCTCCGCTCTCCATGGCAGCGCCTGGGCAGTAGGTGCGGCACTGCCCACTTCCGGCCCCGACACTATAAAAGGGGCCTCCAAGGAGCCCAATGGCACCCTTTTCTCCCTTTCCTCATGAGAATTTGGCCTTGTCAGCTCTGCTGGCAAGGAATCTTTTCTTCTACTTGACTGATGTCCCTGTGGTCTTTTGGGTTACTTTCTGCCTGGGTTACCTTTTTCCTTTGAGACCCAGCCTCCTCACTGAGCAACAGGGTCTCTGCATGAATGCAGAGGGGTTCAGAATGAGGAGCCAAACCCTTCGGCCCTGTCTTTGGTCTTTGCTCAGTTCATTCACATGCACTCTTGCTTTCATTGCGAGCCTGAGTGTCCCTTGGCTTATTTTCATAACTACTTCAAAGGAGTATAATTAAAAGGATTACTAATATCCTTCCCTCCTTGTATAATTTCTTATAAGAAATTATTCCATTTCCATGTTTAACTTGTTACTAGAAGATGAAAACCTACATTCCTGGTTTTTGTCAATGGAAGTTCCTATTTTCTCAATGTTTTAGAAAATCAGTTCTTTCTGAGACAAGATGATCCAAGATTTCTCATTGTGAAGCTCAGTGTCATCAAGAAGACTCAATGGGTGAATTCGAAGAACTTACCGTGATGGAATTTTTACATGTCAAAGAAAGGAGGCTGAATAAAGAAGATGAACTGAATATTGAAACTTTCTTTTCTATTTTCTTCCTTAAAAAAAATAAAAGCAAAATTGATGTTTCCTCTGTAACTATGGAGGGTTTTTGTATTTTGGTTGTTTGTTGTTTCTTTCTTTTGGCCAAAACTTTAGTGCCCATTCTTCAGTGTCATAGAAAAGAGTCTATCCTGCCTTTGGTACTAGAAACAAGTATATAGCATGTGTGTTTTACCTACATAGACAAGTACCTGACACTGGATTACAGTTTACACTTGTAATCCTAGTTACTCAGGAGGCTGAGATATGAGTATCGTGGCTTGAAGCCAGTCTGGGCAGGAAAGGCTATGAGACTCTTATCTCCAGATAACCACAAAAGGCTGTAAGTGGATCTGTGTCTCAAGTAGTAGAGTGCTAACTTTGAGCTAGCATCCTGGACCTGAGTTCAAGCCCCAAGATAGGAACGTGCGCGTGCGCACACACACACACACACACACACACAAAAGGTTCCTATGTTTAACGTACCTTTCTGATTGATTCACCAAATACCAATAGTCAAGATAAATTAGCTTTAAAGTTTATTCCAATGGCTGCAGGCAGCCCCATACTGTTGCTATGGCAACAGGAGGCTGGGAAGAGTGTATGGGGGTTGGGGGTGGGGATTGGTGTGAACCCACACTATTGCTGGAGAGACAATGGCTGGTTGTGCAAGTAGGATCCACGATGGAGATGATAGGGCAAAGCCCTTTACCTGTCAACCTAAGCTGAGTCTAACTGACCCAGCAAGAAGGGCATCTCTTTATAGGACAGCAGCTCACAAAAACCCCACAGATCTGGGTGACCAGCTTTGAGGTAATACAGCTGATCAAAGCCTGAAGCCTTGTTGATGGATCAGTCTTGCTGTGGCCACCAACAATACTTTGCTTGGCTGTGGTGCTGCCACCATGCTCTGGCTACTGGAGTGAGCAACATTCTACCTCTTGCTGGAGGAAGGAACCTAGGTTACACACCTCCATTGGCTCCAAAAGAGGCTTCAGCATTTCCGGGCTTTAGTAAGCAGTGACTGCCCTTGTGATTGGGGATTCTTAAGGTACAGGAAAGGGTCATGTCCTGGACAGCCAAAAAGAGTGATGAATGTCCTCACACGTGAGGCTATTTTCTTTTTTAATCAGTCATGGGGCTTGAACTTGGGGGCCTGGGCTCTGTCCCTGAGCTCTTTTGCTCAAAGCTAGTGCTGTGCTACTTTGAGCCACAGCACCACTTCTGGTTTTCTGGTAGTTACCTGGAAATAAGACTGTTGTGGACTTTCCTGCCTAGACTGCCTTCAAACTGCCATCCCCAGATCTCAGCCTCCTGAGTAGCTAGGACTATAGGCCTGAGCCACCAGCACCTGGCACTTGAGGCACTTTATGAGCCACACCCAGTCCAATGCCCTGCAGGCTGTAGATGCCAACCAGACTTTTGATGTTCTTCCAACATGCATTCAGGACTTGCATCCCAGAGGTTATTAATACCTGGAGAGATAATCAGTTTAAGACATACAGTTTTTGCTTTTTGCAGCAGTTCTTTTGTTGAAGCCATTGTGAGATAACCATATTCTATTCACATTCGGTGACGGGATCTATGTTAAGGATTTTCATAGGACTCACCATCCACCAAGGAACATCTTCTGATTGCCATGAGCACATAACAATTTGCATGGTATACAAAATTAAGGAAATAAAAGCATTTAAACCCTCTGGTCTCTATTAAGTCAGTAAGGGAGCAAAGATATCCTCGGTATTTTAAGATGAGCATCTTGAAAACTATACTCAGAGTGGCAAGTGGTATAATGGATGGTGTTATTTGACAAGATTGCTTTTCCAAGTCACTCACGGCTCGTCAGAAGGGAAAGCTTGGAGCAGAACGACTGGCAAACCATCCATTTTCTGTGAAATAAGGAAAGCACTGGGGGCCTAATGGCAAGGTTATGAAATATCTTACTTCCACACAGCTACCTTAAGATGACTGCCACACAGGCAACATTTTTCTCCCAGTGGTAATATTTGCCATTTTAACGTTCCGTATGGTACCTTGCCAACACCAGAAACTCAGTGAATTTTTCTTTGGTGGTGATAGCATCAATTGCCTCTTGCTTTGGCAACAAAAGGCTTTGGACTTACTGTTTTCATATTCTACTCTAAAAATATGGGTAGAGTATTCAACTTTTGGATAACCAGTACCGATTTGGATGCACTTAAATAAGATTACTGTTATCAAACAGAACAGAGTTTCTGCATTTCATGCCCCCAACTTTCTGTAATGTGAATATCTCAAGTAACTATGACACACTAGTCCAACTGTAAGAAAAGTGGGTTTCTTCAAAGTTCTGCTATGGCCTAGTGGCTTGACTCAAGTTGATTATTCTGCTAAGACAATATCAGCAAGTAAAGAAAAGAATAGAGGAACTGCTTTGGGATAAGGAAGGATTTTTAAAGTGTAAGGTTTTGCCTCAACTGGTTGTTCCAAGTTAGAATTAAGACACATCTCAGAAGACCCATTTCTGGTTGTTCAAGAAATAGTAGAGGGTGTAGTTACATTTTGAGACTGTTTGTGAATGATTAATCTTACTTCAAAGTCTTTTAATGGTCACCTTGTGTAAATACATCTTACCCCTATTCAAACTAGCCAATCACAAGCAAATTATGAACCAGAGCTCAACCAATCCCAGCAGAGGGTGGGCCTGCTGCTTTAGGGATTAAATAAGGGTATGGCTTTCCTGCTCCGTGTGCTTGCTTGTGATTTTTCTGTCTGATGGCATACTCTTCTGCAGAAGTAAATTTTGCCTTGCTGAGGCAATTCTTGGTTTTCCTGTCTATTGTTGTGACTCCGGTGGTTCTTAGAGAGTATATTTATAACAAAACTAAGAAATTAACTTCAGACTCGATTCAGATTTCCCACAACTTCTTGTCAATGAGTGCCAACCACATCAATCTGAGCCACAGGGACCCACGGTTTTTGTAGCAGAAATACATTAATCCAGACTGACTGAGATTAGCTACAGAGAGGACAGTATCTATGCCAGATGCAGGGCCCAATACTTTTCACAGATCTCATCCTGTCTCGATATCAAGGGACAAAGTGGCTAGATACGATCCTGCCCATATTATAGATGAGACAGTGGGCCATGGAGATACATAGCCAGGTTTGCAGGACAGTTGTGTGTGAAGTAAGACCTTTCTGGTTCTAAAGCCCATGACCTTGACAGTAACTGAGGACATTCATCACCATCAGACCAAGGCCAGCCCTTCAAAGATCAGCCATGACTGATGATCCCAAAGAGGGGAAACTTCCCCCTAACAATGTAACTCTCAATGGAATGGATATTTCTGGGCTTAGTGGAATGAGTTTTTACTCCGATCGCTGGGTTCCAGCCCTTCATGGTACTACAGGAATCTCTCTCTGCTCAAGTCCCCTGGTCTCTGGAGCCCCTCCTGGCTCCTGGGGGAGGGAGAAAAGGAGGAGGAGGAGGAGGAGGAGGAGAAGTGCTGCTCTCAGCCAGAGCATGGGGAGAACTATACAAACATCTCCACTTGCCTTTGGCTTTGCTTTCCTGAGTGTTTTAAGGCTTAATTAACGTGTGTAAAGTGATCTAAAGTGAGGGAATAAAAAGAGTGAGGGCCCAGCAGAATGCTGATGATTACCTGAGGCCAGACAGCTAAAAAGGGGGGACAGAGGGGGCTCTGGAGAGGCTGGGAGCGGACTGGACTCAAGCCAGCTCAGCCTGTTTTTGGCAGTATTCTGCCCCACACTTTCCTCCCAAGGCCTTCACCGCAGCTCTGCGCAGGATAAATAATTCCTGAAGGGTCTGAGGGAGAGCTTGAGGAAGCCATCCGAGGATGCACACCGTGGCCAGTTCCACAAGAGGCCCTGCAGAGGAGAGCCCGGGGTGAGGCACCGCCGATCTTCCACTGTTGTCAAATTCCTGGATTGAATCCATCAAGGAAAGGTTTCGGGGGGAAACATGGCAAAGATGAGTTTTGTCACCTGTGGGAGGTAATACATTCTCTAGGAAGTGGGAGGTAAAGATGAAGGATTTGGGGTACATCATGAGCATCACCTTTTCCCAGTGTGTTAGTAACTGGATGAGACTATCCGTGTCCTTTTAAGTCTTGTGACTTCACAGGGTGATGGCAGGTGACAGTTGATCGCATACAAAGAGCCAGGGGAAACTCATTCTTTTGGTATAGCCTGGTACTACCATGCCTAGGAAGTCTGAGTGACTCAGGGACCCTCCCAGACCCCACGAGGAGCTGTGTGCATCTCTGTGTACATAACAGTGGCTATATATATATACAGCTTATTCCAAACTGTTTACGATGATGGAAGGGGAAAAGGTTTGTTTATAAATCTGAAGTTTATATTAGGCTTTCATCATGCTCTAACATCCTGCTTGGGCTAAGGGTTGGGGTACCATCCCTCTCCTGAGCCCACAAACTAAAGGGGCTTGGCAGCACCCTCCTGCTTTGTAGACCTAAGATGACAGGAGATTCACTTTTCCTGGATGGTTACAAAATTCTAGAAGATTCTAATCAGCTTAGAATAGGGTCAGTGCCCAATCCAGAGTCAATCCTGTGGCCGTATTATACAATGCTAGCTTTTTTTTAAACACCAAGACTAGGAAATGTGTGGGAACCCGAAGGAGGGTCAGGGAGCCCCCTCCTCTACTGTGTCATCTCTGCCCTATTAGTAGAGAGACCCTGTTGTCCTTAGCCTGCTACAAGGTGGTCAGAAGCCCCATGATCATCCTGCTTGTTTATCTCTGGATATGGCTCTTCTGTCTGTGTGTGTCGGTGTGATGCCTCTGGTGTGTGTAACCACACATGCCACCCACAGGGCACTGGATGGGGCCTCTGAAGCCAGACAATAAGTTCCTTTAGGTTTGCCTCCAAACTACTGTAATCTCAGCCAGGTGCCATTGGCTCATGCCTAGAGTCCTAGCAACTCAGGAAGCCTGAGATCTGTGGTTCGAAGCCAGCCCAGAAAAGGAAAGTCTGTGAGACTTTTATCTCCATGAAACTATCCCCCCCCCCAAAAAAAAAGCTGGAAGTGGAGCTGTGACTCAAATGGTAGAACACTAGCCTTGAGCAAAAGAAGTTCAAGGACAGCACCCAGACCCTGAGTTCAAGCCCCAAGACTGGCACAAAAACAAAACCAAATTATGATAACCTCGTATATGGCCCCCCTGCCTTCGTAACTCACAATAGATCGAAATCACCTTCCATGGAGGCCCCAGAAACGCCAAGCATTTCTGACAACAGTGTGACGTGGATTTCATGTGTCAACTGTCTTGAGCTAAAAGGTGTCCACACATTGTTCTAGGCGTGTCTGTGAGAGTGGGTTGGGATGCCATTTCTTGACTTTGAATTGGCAGACCCAGCCCAGCACTGTGAGTGGGCCTCTTCCAATCAGTTGAACACCTGGATAGAATAAAAGGCTGACTTTCCTTTAAGTGGGAGGACATTTCTCCTGCCTGATCTCTTTGAGCTGGGGCATGGGTTTGCCCTGCCTTCATCCTTCAACTGAAACATGAGCTCTTTTCTGTGTGAAGTCAGAAGGGCAGACATCGCTGGGTAGACTGACTGTCACCAACTGAGCCATCCCCTGGCCTTGGGAACACTGCCAGCTCCGGAAAACTCTCCAGCTTGGCGATGTGGTTGGCATTCTGCTGGGATTTGTGTCTGAGTAACTTTACTGTGGTACATAGAAGAATGAGGAAAAGAAAGTCCCCACTAGAAGGCACGTTCTCGGCAGTCATGCTGGAACTACCCCATCAGCTCTCCTTGGGGCTCCATTGCAAACCTGGAACTTCTTGTCTTCCAAAACTACATAAGAAACATCCTTATACATAGTCCCCACCCCCCGTCTTTCTCTGCAGAATCCTGGCTAATACAAATAACTTTTTGGGTGTATGTGTGCCAGTCCTGGGGCTTGAACTCAGGGCCTGGACTTCCTTCCTTTCTTTCTTTCTTTCTTTCTTTCTTTCCTTCCTTTTTCTTTCTTTCTTTTTTTTTTCTCAAGGCTAACTCTCTATCACTTGAGCCACAGCTCCATTGCTGGCTTTTGGGTGATTAATTGGAGATAAGAATCTCTGGGAATTTCCTGCTCAGGCTGGCTTTGAACCTTTATCTTCATATCTCAGCCTCTAGAGTAGCTGGGATTACAGGTGTGAGCAACCAGAACAAATGCCCTCTTATGTACCAATCTCATTGACTTAAACTGAAACATCCACTCCTTCTGACTTGAGCATGCATGAATGAATGTAGGTGCTTAAAATGTATCGAGCACTTAGTATGTGCTGGACATTGTTTACTTTCTTATAAATTATCACTGAAAAAAACAGAGCTTTCTGATCCTGTAAAACTTCTATTGACATGTATAGGCTAGACAGTGAATAACCAAAATCATAAGAAAAACAGCAATGTGTAAGCAGGTGGGAAGGGCAGAGGAAGAAGGAAAAATAGAGTGGGAGCAGGTCAAGGGACGGCAGCAAGTGGACATAGGCAAAGGTTTATGGGAGGTCATGGGATCTGCCGTGTAAAAGTCCTGATCAAGTTCAAAGCCCAGTGGATGGGGCTGGGTCTGCATCCTAGCAGGGCCCTCAGCATGACCCCATGTGAAGCCCCCGCCCTAGCCACACTGCACTCCTTAAACCCATCTCATTTTTTTTGGTCCTGCATTGTTTGCCATGCTCAAGTCCCTTCCAGTGGTAACTTTATTCTATCAATGATGGCAAAGTTCTCCAGAGACCAATGCTAGCAGAAAGCCAGTAACTTCCCCAACCTGAAGAGCGCATGTGTGGCCAACAGTGTTCTCTGAGCTCAGAGATGTGAGGTACCCAGTAGAGGCCAGGCCACATGCAGTTCTGGCTAATGATGCCATCAGTGGTAAGAAGGGGTACAAAAAAAAATGTCTGTGGCCTCTCCCTTCCCGCCATTCTCCATGCTCCCTCCAGTTCTCCTCCTTGGAGAACAACAGCGTTTTCTTTTCAGAATCTCCTCACCTCCCATCCGTGCTAGGCTTACTTTGTGTCCAGCCCCTGTAACATGTGAAGGCCACACGGCGGGCATAACTCAAAAGCCGGGAGACAGCTTTTCATCACAGGGATCATGTGAATTCATCAAGATGGTTTGGCCTGAATCCTTCAGAGGATGTCCCCAGAAAGGCTGTGTCCCTCTTCCTGCACCCTTGCCCTGCCCTGCCAGCCCCCTCCCTCAGAAACTGTAATGAGTGGCTTTCCCAAGGAAAAGCCGTCTTTTCCATCCAATGTCACCCAGGCCTTCACCTGGCTGGTTTTCCCGGGAGCCTGTAGCAGGGGAATGTGGAAGCACTGTGTTCTGGAGCATGGAAAGGGAAGGAAGGGGACTGGCCCAGACAGGACTGCTGTGCTCACCCTCAGCTCACTTGATGACCACGGAGAGTTTGCCAATCTCCACGCTTAGACGTGTGGACCCCAGATAACAGTCCCACTCCTACGCCACCGCCCCCCCCCATGAAAAAGTCTGGGTCTCTGCATTATCTCCCTCATATTTACAGAGTTGGGAGACACCATGGTGTGCACCAAAAAAGCGAGGCTTGTTTGGGAAATTAGGGAGACTGAGGCTGGGATTCCAGTTGCTCTGCACACCACCGAGTAACTGGGATAAGTCGCATCCCATGCGTCTTTGTTTGAAAGTTGAGGGTTCTAATACCTGCTTTCTCTCAGAAGTGTGACCACAGGAGAGGCTATGCTCGGGAAATCTGAGCGAATCAACAAGTGTGACATAGCAACACACACACGCACACACACACACACACACACACACGGCAGAAAAGGTGCCTTTGATGTTTAATTAATAGGAGAACTCTTCCCTTCCACTTAGTGAGCTATAATTGGAAAGGATGAGGGCCAATGCACTTTTGAAAGGGACTTTTTCTGCTCCAAAAATAGGACTCAGAAAGCATATATTTGATTTTTTTTCCTTTTGGTTTCAGCCACAGTGTGTGGTTTCTATTCATTCCCCCCCCCCAGAATCGTGACCTTCAAACTTGGTGATATTCAAGACTGAGAGAAAAGAATCTCCCAATCACCAAGGCTTAGAAACAGAAGTGGTTTTTTTTTTTAAACTAAAGCACTATTATTTTAACCTAAGGGCTGATAGAATTATCAGATGAAAAGTTCCTTTCCAGGTAACTGGGTGAGCCAAGAAGTTGCTAGAAGCCCCCCCCTTCCATTTGGGGGGGTTTAAAATAAACAAAACTAGGGACTCTGACTCAAGAACGACAAACGCCGGTCCCCTAGTCGTGAAAGAGAAGCCTAGATCTTAGTCTTCCTCATTGCACACGAGCTAATTTGTGTAGCCATCTAGGGTCATAATTTACTTTCCGTTTACGGAATTTGTGGATTTCCACATTTGTTTTAATTTGTAATTAAGTTTTCTCTATGAGGCACACACCATATGCCACCATTAATTCTCTCTGGTTGACTTGTTAGGAGACACATGAGTGCATATTTTGATGCGATTTTGGAGGTCTTTTGAAAATCAAATGACTACAGTGGTTAGCCATATGGGGCTTTGTTATTTAAAACAGCATCTCACAAAGTAGGTGAAGGCGCAAACGCGGAAGGACTGGTTAACGGGGAGCGGGGCTTGGGAGCACGGGTTTCACTCAGGGCTGATTTCCAACTTTTTCTGGGGTGGGGTGGGGGTGGGGTGGTTCTTGGTTCTCTTCCTGCAATCGGTCTCCCCGGGTCGGTCGTGGGGTCTCCTCTCCCGCAGCCGCGGCCCCGGGGGGCACACCCGCGTGCGCCAGCCTCGCACCCCTCGCGCTGGGGCTGCGCGCTCTTCCCACGGGTCACCCACCATCCTCTAGCCAGGATTTGTGCCTCAGCCCCCGGGCATCCGCACAGAGCAAAGCGGGTCCACGGGTATTGGGGAGGGGACCCCCTTCCTCTCTCGCTCCCCCCCCCTCCGCAGGCCCACCCGGCTGGGAGCCGGCTGCCTGCCGGTAGGTACGTGCGCGCACCGGCGGCGGCGGGAGCCGGCCGCAGGGAGGCCGGGCCGGGCAGGCGCGCACTAGGACCCAGCGGGGCTCCGGGCCCGGGTGGGAGCCGCGCCGCCGACCCCGGGCGGGCGCCGGGCGCTGGAGCCGGGATTCCGGCCGTGCTCGGTGCAGCTCGGCCGGGCGGGAGACGGCGCGACCCGGCGGCGGTGGGGGGCGGGGGTCCCCCCGCGAGTGCACGCCGCCGCCGCCGCCCCCCACCCCCGTGCGGCCGCGAGGAGCAGCGCGGGGCCGGCGATCGCAGGTAACGAGCGTGGGGCCGGGCGGCCGTCCTCGCCGCGGCCGCCCGCGGCTCAGCATTGTCGCCGGGCTGCGGCGGCGCGGCGGCGGCGCGGGGGTCGCCCGGCGCCGGGTCCTCCGCGGGCCCCCGCCGCCACTCCCACCCAGCGCGGGGTGATCCGCGGCCGCAGCGCCAGCCCGGGCCGCGGGAGGGGCCCCGAGGGGCGCGGGAGTTGGGTCTCCAAAGTAAGTTCATTAAAGACGAAACAAAGTTTCTGCGGGATCCGCCGATCGCCTGCCTGGGACGCGAGCACACGTCGGCGTCGGCGTCGGGGTCGGCGTGGGCGCGGGCCGGGGCGGGCGGTCCGCGTCCCCGCCGCCGAGACGACCCTGTCCGTGCCATCTGGGAACCCGCTCGGGCGGAGGGGGGGGTCCCCGCCTCCCCTCCCTCCTCCCCCCCCCCGTCTGTTTCCTCCCCAGGGCCCCGGCCGCGGCGTTCGCCGTGGAGTTTGGCGGGGGCAGCGGGCCCAGCGTCGCGTAACTGTGCGGCGATCAGTTCGAAACCCGTGGCAAAGCCGTGGGTCCGGGGACCCCGTGTGAACCCCCGCCCCTCCTCCCTCCCGCCCTGACACCCCGAAACTGGGGTGACTTCCACAGAGGGGAGAGGGGGGTGGTGTTATTTATTTATTTGGGGGTCGAGGGCAGCAAGAATAATTTCTTTTTATCACATTTTTATTCTTATTGGGGGACGTTGTGCCCCAGGAAAAACGATCTGGGATTAGCCAGCCCAGAGGGCTGGAGAGACTCACTCACTCCTTCCTTCCTTCCTTCCTTCCTTCCTTCCTTCCTTCCTTCCTTCCTTCCTTCCTTCCTTCCCGTTCTTGTGTCTCTACTCTGAGAATGGCACGGGGAGGTAGTGATCCTGGGGGAGGTGTGTGTCGTCGTCGTCGTTGTTGTTGATAGCCGTGGGGGTCATTAATGGGTTTGGAGGGGTTGCCTGGCTGCGCACCTGAGCGGAGCAGCTGGGACCCCGTGGCAAACCGCGAGAGTCTGGGTCCGGAGGGAAGGAGGAGGAGGGAAGGAGGAATTCCTCCCCAGCGGCGGCCGGGTGCGTCTGGCTCATTGAGAAACAGGGGGATCGCTTTCCTTGGGCTCTGGGAAGAGATCCTGTGATTTCCTTTTGTTCCCTGGTTTTTCATTGATCGGGCAGCTCTAGCCCCAGAGAGGGTGCCCAGCTCTGAAGACAAGCACAGACACCCACCCACCGCAGCTCCAACTCTCTGATTGGTTGATTAGATTGAGACTTAGGCAGTCACCCCCCAAAATCTTCTTTTAATTTCAGATCAGGCTTCTCCTTGGCGGGGCTTTCTGCAAGATTGCTTTTTTTTTTTTTTTTTTAAATCCCGGTTGCATTTTGCTCTAGAGGCATTTTTTTTTAATGTATGTGTGTTTAATGTTTGTTGTTGTTTCTCTCCAGATCAAGTAGGCCATGTTGGTGACAAATTTCCTTGCAGACGTCAGCCACTAGCTTACCACTGATAGACGGTTAGCACGCTTGCCGTACCTGCTCAATGATTTCCACTCCTCCAGTGGCAGAGTGCAAGTTGTTTAACTTAGAATTATTATTAATCTTTTTTTTTCTCTAACTGCTGTTTGATCAGAGTATTTCAATAGCAACATCAGCAGATGGGTGCTTAACTGTGTCATTACTTTGGTAATTTAAGTGTTTTGACCATTAGCATGTTCCACACACTAAATCTAAGCCTTGCAGACAGGAAAAGAAAAAAAGACAATGAAAAGCAAACAATCAAAAAAACGAGCTTGCCCACTGTTAGAAGAATCTGCCTTGAGCTGCACGCATTTCACTTCCAAGCAAAAGGGCGATGTACATTTAAGGCTTGTGAACAGAAGAGACGCTGTGAAATGTGATAGCTGGACACCACCATGTAAAGCCTTAAACAAAATGTAAGCCTTTAAGTGCTTTATTAAAGAGACACAGTCCCAGAAGTTGTTAAATATAAACACTTTTCTGATTGGTTAAAAAAACATTTTAGACACAGGAAGTGGATGGTATCTAATAACCCAGGAGTGGAGAAGTGGTTGTCATGGAAACTGAGAAGAGTAACCCCACTCCACCCCCACCCCCACCACATGTACCAATACTACCCTGACCACCACTTAAAAAAATAAAACAAAAATCCAGCATTCCCAGATGTTGAGGGAACAGGCTGCTCTCTAAGCTTTCCCACAACATTGAAACCTGAGACTGTACCTTCAAAGCAAGGTCATTTTACAACAACAACCCCCCAAAAATGCAGCCTCTTGGATTTTGTAACTGTGTTTATCACGTTTTTTATAATTGAAAATCATCCAGAATCGGGGTTCAGTGGCTCATGCCTGTAATCTCAGCTACTCAGGAGGCTGAGATCTGAGGATTATGGTTCAGAGCCAGCCTGGGCACGAAAGTGTGTGATACTCTTTATCTCCAGTTAATCAGCAAAGACACAGAAGTGGAGCTGTGGCCCAAGTGGTAGAGTGTAAGCCTTAAGTGAAAAAGCTCCAAGACAGCACCCAGGCCCTGAGTTCAAGCCCTAGGACCAGCAACAACAACAACAACAAAAAGAGTTTAGGGAATGCCTGAAAGCCAGGATAAACACTGGAGCTTATTTTATTTTATTTTGCCACATTTGCGTTGTGCAAGGGGGAGGCTGGGGAGAATGTACCTGAGCACTTAATTCTGGAACCACACTGATTTGTATGTCTACTATGAGAATTCTCCTGTGAGCCACCAAGATTCAAATGTCACCTGTGAATGGGGAAGGGATGGTGAATCATTTCTGTTTGCCAGAGGGTTCAAAGTTGAACAGCAGCCATGCAATTGAAAGACCCCAGTTTGTGTTGGATCCTATTCTAAAGCCTCAAACTGTGTGTGGGGGTGGGGACTAAGCCATCTAGTGCTTTCTGGGGTAGAATGCTGGTGTTCTTGGTAGCTGAGGAGTGAAAGAAAAACAAAACAAAACAACAACTCCTAAATGGAAATTTAAAAAAAAAAGAAAGAAACTTTTCAAAACTGCAAATGCTATTATTTGGTTGATTTGGAAAACTATTTTTATTTTTTTGGATGGGGTAGAATGTTTTCATTTTTAGAATATTTCAGAGTTTCTTAAAACCAGAGTGGAAAATATTTCTACTATGTTCATAATAATGATGACAAGAAGAGAGAAGAGTTCCGACACCTCCCTGTCACCCCCCCCCCCCCCCGTGGAAAATCACTGAGTCACCATTCCCTAAACTTGAACTTTAAAGCTCATCTTAGCCAAGCTCTAGTGGCTCATGTTTGTTATCCTAGCTACTCTGGAGGCTGAGACTAGAGGATCAAAGTTTGAAGCCAGCCCAGACAGATCTTATCTCCAATTGACAGGCGTAAAGCGGAGGTATGGTTCAAGTGGTGGAGCTCCAGTTTTGAGTAGAAAAAACTAAGAATGAGAGGCCCTGAGTTGAAGATTAAGTACCATCTCACATACACACATAAAAAGCTCTTTATCATCAGTACAAAGCCAATACATTTCTTATAGTTTTCTCTTCTTGTCCATAGTAGTCTTTAACTATTATGTTCCCGATATTCATTTAGAAAAAAAAAAGCCCCAAACTTCCTTCCAGTTGTGGTAATTTATCATAGCCTTGCTTTAAGTTGATTGAAAATGGTCAGTGTTTAAACTTACTCCAATTACAGTTTGATCTTAAAGAGCATCGAATTTCTGTTTTCATCAACTGATTAGGGAAGGGAGGAAGTAGAAGAATTCCTGTTTTAATGTTAATTTGCTAACTTGTATGTCATGCAAGGACTTTCATGTCACTTGTGTGGTTTTATATATATTTCAAAATTCGAAATGATCAAATGTGGCGTGAAAGAGGTAATATTGAATGCCACAAGCAGTCTCGTAGGATTTCCTGCAGGGAGCTTTCTTATCTGTGGGTATGTTCATTTGCAGGAAACATGTCAGTTGCCTGTTTTTACAAACTGAAGGAAATGAATAGGATTTGTTGGTTTCTAGAACCTTCCTTCTCCACGGTCTGTCACAGAGTTTGCTCAGAACACTTCATTGAGAGGGACTTTTGAGGAATATAATTAATTCACTTCTGCTTATCTCTTTTTTGACTTTGGAATTAGAAAAAAATTAATCCTTACACTACCACAGACTACTTCTTTTACCAATACAAATTAACAAGATGTTCAGTGAAATTCCAATTCATTTTCATTTGTCAGATCGTTACTCATGTAGTCATTGAAGCTGGCATTTTTTGATAGGGATGCCAAATTTTGAATAATTATTCCAAAATAACAACCAAATGCCAGTCTCAATTTTGAATTAATGCAGGAAAGCAAAGGGAACGAGACAGCTTCATTCTCCTCCCCACTTCTAAGAAAACGGTCCATAAAGAATACATGTCAGCCGGATGCTCGGTAGCTCATGTCTGTAATCCTTGCTACTCAGGAGGCTGAGATCTGAGGACTGAGATTCAAAGCCAGCCTGGGCAGGGAAGTCTTTTCTCCAATTAATCACTAGAAAATCCAAGTGGAGCTGTAGCTCTCGGTGATAGGGCACTATAGCACAAAAGCTCAGGGACTGAGCCCAGGCTTGGAGTTCAAGCCCAGGACTGGCCAAAATAATAATTAATAATAATAATTATTATTTAAAAAGTTGTCAGATATAGGGTAATGTTATTGCCCTAGCCAAAGGTAAGAGAGAAGGAGCAGCCAAAGCCAGCCCTGAGAACATTGGAAAAAACCAACCTTGGGGCTGGGAAGGTAGCTCAGCGGTATAGTGCATGCCTTGCAAGCATGAGGCCCTGGGTTCGATTCCTCAGCACCACATAAACAGAAAAAGCTGGAAGTGGTGCTGTGGCTCCAGTGGTAGAGTGCTAGCGTTGAGCTGAAGAGCTGAGGGACAGTGCCCAGGCCCAGAGTTCAGGCCCCATGACCTGCAAAAACAACAACAACAACAACAAAAAAAAAAAACCTTAACTTCAAAAGCATTGACTGCTTCAAAGACTAAATTCTTTTTTGGATGTTGAAAATAAGTACATTTAATTGTTCCAATTCATGTGTGTTTCTAGGAGAAAAGGGTGGAGACAGGGAGGGACAAGAGTGTGTGGATCTCCATTTTCAGCCTGGTAAGTGGGCTTCAGAGAGCCTGGCGCGAGAGGACCATTTATTGCAATGGTTTACAGACATGTGTGTTTAATGTTCAGCACCAAATGGAATCTTCTGCAAGACCCTAACATATGAATTGAATAAAAATAGAGCTCTTAAGCCAGATATGGTAGTACATGGATCATAACTTGGAGTTAACCCAGGTAAGAAGATCAGTAACTTTTTACCCAGTAACCTGGGTAAAAAGTTCAAGCAAGACCCATCTTACTGGGCAGTGGAGGCACCTCTGTAATCCTTGCTACCCAGGAAGCATAGCTGTTATGATCATGGTAAAGGCTAGCTCTGGGCAAAGGCATGAGACCCTATCTAGAAAAGTAACTGAAGGGGAAAGGGCTAGAGTCATGGCCCAACTGTTAGAACTTCTGCTCGGCAAGCTCAAGCCCCTGCCTAATTGGTTATTTGGAGATGAAGTCTCCTACACTTTTCTGCCCAGTCTAGCTTCACACCAGGATCCTCTTGTTTTTCAGCCTCCTGAGGAGCTAGGATTACAGCCACTAGCATCTGACATTCACTATAGTTTTACTAGAAGGCATGGGTATTATTTATTGTCACCTTAGAGTCTGTCCTACTGCTGTTCTTCTATTAGTCAGTGAAAATAATTTCCTATTTAGTGTCATTCACGAAATGAAAGTTTGCCAAGCTATATAAATCTGCTTGGCAGAGACTCGGTAGTATTTTTGAGTGTTGAGTCAAATGATAACACACAGATGATACTTGAGTATCATCAAATATACCCACATTATCTCCTTTATTATGAGATTGTACTGCAAGATGCCGCATGGAAATGGAGCTCACTTGTTCACTTTGGAACCCAGAGTTTGAAGGCTTTCTAGAGGCAGAGGACAGAGGGGAATCGCTGTGGGTTCCCTTCCTCCCCTCCCCCTTCCCCTTTCCCCTTTCCTCCTTCCTTGCTTTTCTGGACTGTTTCATTCACATTCTCACTGGCTAGGAGGTAATCAGCCCAGGATTCAGGCAAAGTGTCTGTCGCCCAATTGTGCTTCTTAAAGAACACAGCCAATCTCCTAGCATTGATTTTTTTCTAGAGGCTCCACAGTTGGGTGTCTGCACAAGTAGAAAGGACAGACCCTTCTCTACATTTCTGCAGTGACTTCCATTGTCCTTCTAATCAGTGTTCCTGGGAGCCACAGAGCTCCAAGCTTTTCTTTTCCTTTTTTTTTTTTTTTATTTCCTTTCTAAAGATGAAACTGGTCTCTAAGCACAAAATAGTTGGCTGCGGTAGTAGATGAACATGATTGTGGATACCATTTATTTATTGAATTGCGCTGCATGCAGCTTCCCCCCCCCCCCCTTAGGCTGTTTAAGGCCATCTCCCCCCTCTTCCTCCTCCCTACACTGCAAGGAAGACTTCAGGCCACCACCGCCACAAGAAGCCAATGGGCGGTCGGTCCCAAGGCCTGTGTATAGCGAATGTGCGGACACAGCTGCTTTACAACTGGGCACTGCACTCCAAAGGCCTTGGGGGCTTACTCTGTGACTCGATGAATGCACAGTGGCCCAGTACCAGGCCATGGCTAAGGGGATTCATGGAGGATTTCTGCAAATGAGGTACCGTGTATGTTGGTGCCGTGATTTGGAGGGCAGCCAGCCCCAGTGGCAAGAGGGATTTTTAGTATATTCTACAAGGCAAGGTTTAGATCACCTATGAGATATCTTCACACCCTGACATTTTCTGATTCAGGACATGTTAACACTTCCAGGGGCTTTCACCTGCAATCCTGGCTGTATAAGGACTAGTCCTGTCGATTTTTGTGACCAGATTCAGCCTGGTAGAATAGTCTTTTGAAAAAGACCTAAGTAACTCTGGTGAGACTGGCACCAGTGGATGATATTGAAAAGGGTACCGCGGCGCAGACCTAGAATCCTGGCTACTTACAGTGGCTGAGCACTGAGGATTGTGGTTCAAAGCCAGACTGGGCAGCCATAGCTGAAAGACTTTTTTTTTTTTTTTTTTTTTTTTTAATGTCAGTTGTGGGGCCTGAACTTGATCTGGGCATTGTCCCTGAGGAATTTTTGCTCAAGGCTAGCACTCTACTGCTTTGAGCCACAGCACCACTTCTAGTTTTCTGGTGTTTAGTTGGAGACAAAAGTCTCATGGACTTTCCTGCCTGGGCTGCCTTTGAAATGGGATCCTCAGATCTCAGCCTTTTGAGTAGCTTGGATTACAGGTGTGAACCATTGGCACCCAGCTTGAGAGACTCTTATCTTTGATTCAACAGAAAAAAAGCCCAAAGTAGAAGTGTGGCTTAGGTGGTAGAACACCAGCATCAAGCATGAAGCCTGAATGAGAATGGGAAGCCCTCAGTTAAAGCCCCAGTACAGACAGACAGACAGACAGACAGACACACACACACACACACACACACACACACACAGACACACAGACACACAGACACACAGACACACACACACACACACACACACACACACACACACACACACACACACACACAAATCATATCACACTGAGAAAGGACCTTGGTGTTTCAGGTGCTGTTTCCTGCATTATGGATGATGATTCTCAGAATAGTCATGTTTGAAGATTTTTTACTTACTTATTTTGTCGGTCGTGGGGCCTGAACTCGGCCTGAGTGCTGTACTGAGCTCTTCAGCTCAAGGTAGTGCTCTACCACTTGAGCCACAGCACCACTTCTGGCTTGTTTTTTTCCTGCTTATGTGGTGCTGAGGAATGCAACCCAGGGCCTCATGCATGCAAGGCAAGCACTCTACTACTGAGCCACCTTCCCAGCCCCCAGAATAGTCATGTTTTACTTTGCATTCACATGCCGTTCCCCAACTGAAGAAACTGAGGTAATTGCTTTCTTAGAGCTACCTGTTCTGAGCAAGCCAATCAGTTCTCAGTTCCAGTCCCCAGCTCCTTGTTCCAGTTACTTTCTACCCACTGGCCACCAAACAACTCTTGTCCTGACTGTTTCTATCCCCAGTGATGGTATCTTCTTCCATACTAGAAATGGACTCTCTTTCTGGATAAATCGCACACTGACTGGGATGAGGGCTGTTTGTTGTGACTCTGGCCAAAAATAGGATTTTTGCCTCTTGTGATTCTGGCCAAAAATAGGATTTTTGCCTCTTGATTGTGTTCACATAGCTGACTGACCATAATGACAGGTTAAACTCCTTTCTTGGTGTTTCTTTAATTTGCTGTTGGTCTTGGGGCTTGAACTCAAGTCATAGGCTCTAGTCCTAAAGCTCTTTTCTCAAGGCTAGCGCTCTACCATTTTGAGCCACAGCTCCACTTCTGGTTGTCTGAATGATTAATTGGAGATAAGAGTCTCATGGGGACTTTTTTTGCCCAGGCTGCCTATGAATGACAGTTGTCAGATTTCAGCCTCCTGAGTAGCTAGGATTATAGGTGTGAGCCACCGATGCCTAGCTCTTGGTGTTTATTTCTCCTCATCATTTAGATTTCCCTTCATCCACCTCCCGGCACATTCACTTACTTGGTAAACAAAAGGCTCCGTCATAGAATAGGATTTTCCTGAATTACCAATACATTATATCCAGTCTGTTCGTGGCATTTCTAAGCCATAAGAATAGATTTCCTAGACATGTTCATGTTTAGAATTTATATGAATGGCTCAGCAAACTCCAGTGTGCAAATACAGTGAGGTCTCTTGGATTTCTTTCAGATTAAAAACACCTAGTTTAAGCTGGGCACAGTGGCTCAAGCCTGTCATCGTAGATACTTGTGAAGTGGAGATGAGGGGATCACAGTTCTAGGTTGGCTGACGGCTGGCATAAAAGGTCATGATACTCCATCTCAACCAATGGCTGGCACAATGGCACATACCTGCTAGCCCCAGCAACAAGGAGAAGCATGAATAGGAGGATCATAAAGAGAGAACCTCCCTTGAACACAGCCAACCTAAAAAGGAGCTAGAAGCATGACTCAAGTGGTAGGGCACCTGATTGGCAAGCATGAGACCTTGAATTCAGTTTTGATTACTGCCAAAACCAAAACCAAACCAAAACAAAACAAAAAATACCAAATAGCTGAGCACTGGAGGCTCACATCTATAATCCTAGCTATTCAGTAGACTGAGATCTGAGGATTGTAGTTCAAAGCCAACCTGGGCAGAAAAGTTTATAAGACTCTTATCTCCAATTAACCAGCTAAAAGCTGGAAGTGGAGGCATGGCTCAGTGGTAGAGCACCTGCCTTGAGCACAAAAGCTAAGAGAGTACAAGGTCCTGAGTTTAAAGCCCTAGTATACTAGTACAAAAACAAACCAACCCACTGGGTTTAGCCCATCAGACAGAAAGATGTCCAGAAGGTCCTCCCCCAACACCCCCTACCACTAAATCATATGGATCCCATGTAGATTTATACAGCTGAAGTGGGGAGGGGGGGCTCATCAGCATGATTCCTTTTCTAAGCAGCATGCTCTGGTTCTTGCTAACGCAAGGGATGTTACAAGCCAAGGCATTGACTAATCATGGCACAGTGCCTTAGAACATGTGAGAGGAATTGGAACCTGGTACACAATTTCAATGAAGGAGGTTTCTGGTCCTTCCTACTGCTCTAGAAGGGGTCAGGTGAAGGGACAGGACTTGATGGGACATTTCATATTTCACAGATGGGTTTTGATGTGCTTCACATGAGTAAAATCATTTTAAGGCATTGATGAAGAGAAGCACTGATGACATATATATGTATATATATACACACATATATATGTATAAATATGTATGGTAAGTTGGCAAACATATATATATATACATATATATATATATATATATATACACACACATACACACACACACACACATACGGTAAATTGAGCAACTACTGCATCCCAATCATATGCAGTAAGGATACAAGGATAGAAGGATGAGGCAATCACTTGGAGACTGCATACCACCTGCTCTGACACTGGCAATGTAAACGTAGCTCCACTGAAGTTTGAATTCTAAACTGATCTGCACAGCCTGAGGCGTGGCCCTCTCCCTGAGCTCCTTGCTGGACTCTTAGGCATCTTGCTTTGGTTTAGATTGCTCAGAGAATCGGAGGGTGGGCAGTTGGTTTTGGAGACCGTCCAGGGAGGATGAGGGGGGACACCCCATGTAGGACCTGGCTTTCTACATCACGGGCATGGGCCTGCCGTCAGGAGTCGCTGAACCCTGACTGGAGCAGGCAGCCCAGGCTGTACCTCAGAGCTGCTCAGGGACATCTGGGTGCCCTGGGCCGGACACTAGGATGTAAGGCCTATAAGGGATGATGCAGCGCCTGAGTAGCTTCAACCACCATTCCGCGTTCTTTAGCTCCTTGCACAGCCATGGACGGACTGTACAACTGCAGATGTGTCAAAAGAATATCCTTTTAATAGTCCTTTGAACTTCAACATGAATGAAGATCCAGCAAGCGTGGTTTTTTTTTTTTCAGTCTGAAGAATGGGAACAAAAGAAATAGCATGAAAGTTCAGAGTTATTAAAGCAGTCTTTTTCTTCTCGCTCTGTTACAATCATCATCCTCATCTCTGAGGCCAGAAGTCTTGGTTAATGTGCATCTATAATTTTTCCCCAAGGCTCCTTTCCTGTGTTCTCTGTCCCCTCTTCCCCCATCTCTTCTGGACTCTGAGCGCCTCTCTCCCACAATGGACAAGTGACCTGTTCCTCAGCCCTTCTACTTTCTTTTCTTTTTTCTTTTTGGCCAGTCCTGGGCTTCAACTCAGGGCCTGGGCACTGTCCCTGAGCTTCTTTTTGCTCAAGGCTAGCACTCTACCACTTGAGCCACAGCACCACTTCTGGCCTTTTCTGTGTATGTGGTACTGAGGAATTGAACCCAGGGCTCCATGCATGGTAGGCAAGCACTCTACCACTGAGCCACATTCCCAACCTCCCTTTCTTTTCTTTACTCCTGAAGTTTTCTCACCAAACCACTCCCCAAATGCTCTACTTCTCATTCAAGAAACTTGCCCCCATATTATCTACTGACTGCTATGTGACTTTAGCCATGTGAACCATTTAACCTGAGGTTCTAGTCTTTTGTTCTGTTTCTATAAGTAATAGGGAAATGAAACTCAGGCAAGCAGGAACCCTGAAGGGATGATTGGGAAGGCTAAGTCAACTCAAGTTATTGAGCTCTTTGTATCATCATGTCAATCTCTCCCTCCACTGAGAATCAAGGGTGGCTTCCAGATGCCACCTTGACCACATCTGTTCTCCATTACCTAATTGTTTTAAGTCTTTCTATAATCTAGCCTCACCCATGACTGCTCACTTAACCTGGCCCCAATTTCTTTTTGTCTGTGATGATGTGTGGGAGAGGGTATGGAACTTACTCTTCCTTTCACTTATTTTATTTTTTTGGTGCCAGTCCGAGGGCTTGAGACTCAGAGCCTGGGGTGCTGTTCCTGAGCTTGGTTGCTCAAGGCTAATGCTGTACCACTTTGAGCCACATGTCCACTTCCAGTTTTGTTTTGTTTGTTGTTCGTTTTTTGTTTTTGTTTTTGTTTTAGTGGTTAATTGGAGATAGAAGTCCCATGGAATATCCTGCCTGGACTGCTTTGAATTACAGTCCTCAGATCTCAGCCTCCTGAGTAGTTAGGAATACAGGTGAAAGTCACTGTCACCTGGCTTCTTTTTATTTCTTACAGAGATGCGGCTAATTTGGCATCCTCTGCTGGGTGGCTGAGGCTCTCTAGAGCCAGGTCTCGTGCCCATGGGGTGCTGTTTGTGCAGCTATGCCCATGGGTGAATCTATGGTTTCCTGCAGATGGGCAGTCCTGGGATCTCACGATGCCATCCCTTTAACGTTAAGTCAAGCTTGTTAACAGGATTGGTTAAATCTTTTCTACTTTTTGATTCTTGGCTAAGTCTATTTCCTACTAAAGGATATGAATTAAGATCTCCCACTAGTAGACGGTTGGGTTTTTTTTTTTTCCTTTCTGTTTGGTACATATACATTTAGAATTCTTCTGTGTTCTTGGGAAATGGAACCTTTTCTGTATATGAAGTAAT
Source organism: Dipodomys merriami (assembly GCF_024711535.1). Lineage (NCBI taxonomy): Eukaryota > Metazoa > Chordata > Mammalia > Rodentia > Heteromyidae > Dipodomys > Dipodomys merriami. The sequence goes on from NW_027203359.1 coordinate 1,798,151, forward strand.
GCTCTTTACCTCTCAGAATGCTTTTTGCTTTCAAGTGCATTTTGTCTGATGCGAATGTAAAAATATGAGACGACAATGGGACTTCCCTTTGATTTGTTTTTGCTGATACTTGTTTCTCCCTTCTCTGTGTTTTTTAAAGCCCTTTGTTCCCTAGTAAGCAAGAGCCATCTTTTATATGACATATAGCTGGAGGTGGTTTTCATATAGTCAGTAATTACCTATTAACCCAACACTTATATTGTAATTACAAATATATTCCAGTTTATTTTTTCAATCTTATTTGTTCTTTCCATTTTCCCAGCCTCTTCTATATTTCCTTTTTTTATTTCTTGCTTTCTGTTGAATTGATTAGGACTTTTTTTCCTATTTCATTTTATTTTCCTGTAGGCATTTGATAGTTCTATACTCTTAGGATTCTCTTACTGGTCCTCTAGAAATTTAGTATGAATAGTTATCAAAGCCTAAAGCTAATTAGTATTTTTTTCTCCCAAATAAACATGAGAAACTGTGGCCCTTAACTCCCCTTTTCCTCCAATTGAGGTCCCATTGTACTCAGATTTACAGTTATAGTTATTTTAAATCCCAGAGGTCAGAAAGTTTAGACATTATCATTATTGTGTGAAACTGAAAATGTGTGTTTATTCTTACTATGTTTCATAGTTTTAATTCCTTCATATCCACATCAGTTCATATAATGAAAATAAATTAAAGAAACTGACAGTTATTGTTTGATGGAAAATATCTTTTTTCAGCATGTTCTTACAATAGAGTGATCATAGGTCTTGAGCAAAACTTTGCTAGGTATAAAAGCAATACTTTTCGCTGAGCATATTAGAAATGTTCCTTTGTTTTCTGATCTCTGTGAAAGAGAAATCAATGTTAGTTCTAATTGTCATTTGTGTTGATGGTCTTCTTTCTTCCAGAGTATTTTATGAATGTTTTTAAAATAGTCTCTGGCTTTCTGCAATTTAATCACAAGTACTTTATTGTGGTATTTTTTTAATGTATTTATTTCCTATGAGTTTTGGAGACTAAGTTTGTAAATAGAATTTTTCATCAATTCTGGAAGAGTCTCAGAGTATTGTCCATATTCTGGATTTTTTTTCTCTAAGACAAATGTGTTAGACTTTTGTTCTTTATTCTCTCCGTGTTTTAACTTCCCTTTCATATTTTCTATTTCTTCATATCCTAAATTCTAGACAATTTCTTCAGTCTTCTCTATTCTGTTGTGTCTCACCTATCCAGTCTTGCACACTTCTTATATATTTGTCCTCTTCCATTATTATCTAAACATTTATTTATTTAACTTATTTTTTAGCTAGTTCTGGGACTTGAACTGGAGCCTGGTTGATTTCTCTTAGCTTTTGTGCTGAAGGCTGGTGCTCTACCAGTTGAGCCATAGCTTCACTTCCAGATTTTTGGTGGTCAATTGGACATAAGAATCTCACAGACTACGATACTCAGATCTCAGCCTCCTGAGTAGCTAGGATAATACATAAGAGCCACCAGCACCTAGCTTCTAAACATTTATTTTTCTATTTGATGTCTTTTTTTCTAATTCAGTGTTCAATCCAAACTCACAAAGACTTCATATTTACACATTATCTTGTTTCTGCTAAGTGTTGCTCATGGTGCTTTGCTTTGTTGTGTTGTGTGCTTCTGTGTGTTGTTTTGCTTTGTTTTATTTTACTGTCACTTTGTGATGGAGACTATAGTATGATTCTTTGAGGTTTTCATTGAAGGTGGATTTCTCTAGAAATAGCACTTGTTTTTGCCAGGTTTCCGAAATTATTACCAACCAGCAAAGCTAAGACTTAAAATTCTTAACTTGAGGAGTTTTGGGGGTAACAGTGATCAAAATCTATCCTCCAAACCCATGTGAGGGCTGCCTTGTGGCTACAGGCTTTTATTAAAGACCTTCCCTCTTCTGCTTAGCACTCATTTTGAGACAGGACATGTTGGTAAAGACTTGGAGTCCCTTTAGTTGAGTACCTTTTATTACACTCTGTTTCTTGGTAGGCCTTTGGTTTGTGTTGTCTGCTATCCCTACATAGTAAAAAGAGAAACTCAAAAGTTCTACCACTTGAGCCACATCTGGCTTTTTTGGTGGTTAATTGAAATGAGACTCTTATTGGCTTCCTCATGGGAGCTGTCTTCTAACTGTAATCCTCAGATCTCAGCCTCCTGAGTAGCTAAGATTATAGGAGTGAATCAATCACCAGCACCTGGCCAAAATATCACTTCCTTCCACATTCATCTCATTTTAAGCTCTCAATTATATTCATTAATACTGCCTGCATCAACAAATGCAAAATAGTGCAATGAATGAAAACAATGTAAGTTTCTTACCTATTGAAAATGGGTGATCTGGTTTGTGGAGATCTTCTCTGTCATAGGTTGATTTAGAGTACCAAGCACTTCCCATTTTAGTGCTCTGCCATTTTTCAACCCACAGTTCTTATGGTCACAAGCTTATTAGGATACACCAGCGGAAAGGGGAAAGAACATGGTGACTCCTGAGTGACTAGTTTTTATTGGTCAGACCAAGCTGGGACCTATTTCACTTCCTGTCCCATTGCTTTAGCTAGTTCTTGGTAAGATGGCCACATCTCTGTGCCAAGAGGGTTGCTGGGAAATGTAGTCTAGATGCATCCCAGGAAGAGGCAGATACTGGTTTGATAAGTAGCTGGTGTCTGCCATGTAGTTTCTCTCCAAAACCTCAGCCCAACTTGATCTCCCACTTTTCTGAGCTTCCATTCCACTCAGCATCAGCGCTACCAAGCTTAGAATTTAATTATCCAGACTTATTTCATGCTTGTACAGTCTAAATCACCAAGTATATGATATATTCCTCGAAGGTGATTTTGGTGCTGGGTTTTTAAAAATATTCCCTACCCCTCAGTTCTGTATACACAGTATACACTTAGAAAAACAAATCTCTGGCCAGATGTGGTGGTTCCTGCCTGTAATCTCAGCCCTAAGGATGATCTCAATTATTATTCTTAATTGTGCATTTTAAGTAGCAATCTGTGCATTTCATTTCACAGTTACTGAGTTTTTGAATCTGTTTTAAACAACAGCATGTAGTAATTTTGAATCTGCTGGGATTATTTCAATTTTGAAGCCAGGTAAGACCTTAACCCCACCTGTACAAATAAACATACCACAACACAAAACAAAAAAAGCACCAAAACCTCTGAATGAAGACATATTATTTTGCTTAGGAAATACCCACTAGTGTATTTAGGAGTTCGGCAGCATGATTTCCAAGGGATGCACTGTCTGATTCCCTCAACTTTTCTTGAGATTTGATGGGTGATTTCTTCTCAGTGTTGGAGTGAGTCCTTCCTTGTGCCTTTGGATTGGTCTGAGAACTCGTTCCGTTCCTTCAGCCAGGCTGTATCTGTTGCATGCTGATCCTGGTATTGTTGAGGATCTGGGCACAGGATAAAAAAGCAGTACAGATAAGACCCTGGCCTTGAGATGATGAAATGAGGGAGTGTGGACAAGCTGCTTTAAATGGGGAAAGACATTTCCAGTTGACATTGACTGATAGAGTGGTGGTGAGGCCCCAAGCCATTAGTATGACATAAGGAAAAAAGCTAAGTGCTATCTCAAGTCCTTTAGTAGAAATCCCAGAGCCTTAATTTGGTTTGGGGAAGTTTGCATAAGGGGCCCCTGTTCCACAGACCAACAAGCAAAGGAGCTTGGCTACTAAGTATTCCCCAGGGCTAACAGAAAATTGCAGCTGAACTGGATCCTAGGTTATTGCCCTCAATATTACCCTGTACTTGACTTGAACTCATTATTTTGTTGCTAGGTTCAATGTTTCCAATACCTCATTTTTATTTTCTGTTGCTTAGTAAATGACAGTGACATATGGGCCTAAGTTAAATGGTTGAAATCATAGTTTGTTTTGTTTTTTTACTGAGGACTTTTCTTTCTCGACAGCAGTGTACCAGGGATGGGAAATTACCCTGACACCTTTGTAACTCTAATCTATTATCCACCTGCTACGATATAAACACAATCCATGTGGCAAATTACTTTAGGTGCCAATAAAGCCTGTGTTTTGGAAAAATGTTGGACTCTGTGTATCCCAAACATTGTTTTGAATCAAGCCATCTGAAATATGCAGATTAAGAATTGGAAGTGATATCCTGAATAGCATCGTCAAAATTCCAGGAAGGGACAGAGTGTAAAATACAAGATGTTGAGGGGTGGGTAGTCACACGTCAGCCCTGTTTCCTTTGATTGAGCAAATTCTTGGGCCTAGTTCAGGCCTTGAGCCAGCCAGAGGAGTTGACTTGACAAGTTGACCGAAGAGGCAGCTCTAGCTCTCAAAAGCTAAGACAACAACTCACTTGCTATGTGTTTTTGTTCATTTGTTTGTTCGTTTCATGGGATAGGTGACAGGATTTTGAACAGAGAGCAAAATGTAACATTTTAAAACAGAAGAGAAAGGAGCATTGGACTTGTACATTGTATATAATGTCTCCTCAGGAATTATCTAAAACTACTCTAACATATTTTTATGAAAAAAATGAAAAGCCTTTGTCTTCATTGCTAAAGTTTCCCAAACTATATTAAGGTACCAAATCTCAGCTCAGGACATGAATGAGATATATGGCCCAGGAACTGGCAAGCTATTTTAATAGTAGTTTCTCTTCCAGATACTGTGAACTGCTGAGCTGTCTCTTCTACAGTGACTATGTATTTATTTCTATATTTAGTGTTAAGTAGTCAATACAAAGGACACAATCTTATATTCTTCATATAGCCAATGTGATTTTTGTTTTTTGTCAGTCATGGGGCTTGAACTCTGGGCCTGGGTGCTGTCCGTCAGCTCCTCAGCCCAAGGCTAGCCTAGCTCTACCACCTGAGGTACAACAACACTTCTAGTTTCCTGGTGGTATATTGGAGATAAGAGTTTCATGGCCTTTCCTGCCTAGGCTGGCTTTGAACTGAGATCCTCAGATCTCAGCCTCCTGAGTAGCTAGGATTACAGGCGTTAGCCACTGGTGCTCTGATGTGATTTTTTTTTTTTTTTTGGGGTCTGGTCATGGGGCCTGAACTCTGGGCCTGGGTGCTGTCCTTCAGCTCTTCAGCTCAAGGCTAGCGCTCTACCACTTGAGCCACAGTACCACTTTGGCTTTTTTTTCCCTGCTTATGTGGTGCTGAGGAATTGAACCCAGGGCCTCATGCATGCAAGGCAAGTGCTCTACCACTGAGCCACCTTCCCAGCCCCTCTGATGTGATTTTTAAATTACATTTTTTAAAGAAAAGATATGTAGGGACTGGGAAGGTGGCTCAGTGGTAGAGGCCTCATGCCTTGCATGCATGAGGCCCTGGGTTTGATTCCTCAGTATCACATAAGCAGAAAAAAAAACGGAAGTGGCACTGTGGCTCAAGGGGTAGAGCACTAGCCTTGAACTGAAGAGCTGAGGGACAGTGCCCAGGCTCAGAGTTCAGGCTCCATGACTGACAAAAAGAAAAAAAGGAAAAAAAGAAAAGATATGTATTATTATTGGGATGGTTATACAATCTGGCTAAAACAATTTGTTTGTGATAGTTTTGATATATGTCTATTGTTCCAGTAATTGCCCACCTGGAGTACATCTTTAAGTGTTAGCTAGGTTATGGTCACTTAGCATACAATGGTCATCAATGTGTCTAAGTATGTTTCTCAGATCAACTCCTCTAATGAGAAAAGCAGCTTAAAATTAAAATGGGAAGGGGGGAAGGAATCAGTTTGGAAGCATTGGTGAACCATTAAGGCAATGAAGAACTGTAGATCTAAGATCCAGGAGGATAAATTAGTGATGAAAAGCCCAGAGGGGTGAGCTTAGCTTGTGGGTCTAATGATTATGATTAATATGATGAAATTAACCAATTAATATGTCCAAAGAATTTAAAGACTAGATTGAATTTTTTTTTTCCTGGAGAAATGAACATCATAAATAGGAATCAAAAGGACCTCTGAACTGAATGGTTTATTGACTGAGATGCAAATACTTTAATATTGGATTTGGTGAAAGCTTTTATTGCATGATTGCATATATTAGTAAAACCATTGAATGTTAATAATGGGTGAATTAGTGGTATGTAGTGGCTGTTTATTTAAAAAAAAACAGTGGATGGGTTCAATAAAAAGATAGTACTATAGAGAGAATTAGTGAACTAGAAAATTGGGTAAAAGAAAATACCAGCTGTGTAGCACTGGGATTATGTAGCAGCTCAATGAGGCCCCTAGATTGAATCCTCAACATGAAAATAATAATGATTAACAGCAATAATAAATCTAGAGAGTCAAAAGAATAGAAAATAAGGATAAGCTTGTGAAAACACAAAATATGGTAGAAAGGCCTAGTATACAGGCAACTACAAGTTCAGTAGAAGAGAAAGACAAATGGGAGAAACAATTCAGTGACTGGGAATATCCCAAAACTAACAAATGATACAAAGCCACAGAATGGAGAGGCCCTAGGACACCAATCAGTATGAGTACAAAAATATTTCAACATAGTAAAACTTCTGTAGCAAAGCTCGAAAAGCAGTTGGAGTTCAAGATGTTCCTTCATCCTTAAAGGAAGACTGACAAGGGACTCTTTAACTGAAACAATAGGAACCAGAAGGAAGTGGAATGGAATGCTATCTTCAAATTGCTAGTAAAACAACAACACCAAAACAGCCGCTTACCACAAATTTTATATCCACCAAAAAGCTATCTCAAAAAGGAAAAATCAAAAACATTAAAATTATCTTGAGCTCATCTATATTAAAGGAAATAGTAACGATAGTAGACTTTTATACCAGTTCAACACTTAGAGGTGCAAAGAACAATGAAGAACAGTAGCAATAATAATTAAGTGATTAAACATAAATATATATTGATCTCATGGGGTAACAATTATGTCCTGTGGAATTTAAATGTAGAATAAAATAATCACTAAACAATGAACATAGGTCTGAAGGAGTTAGTGAAGTGAAAATATTCCAAGTTTCTTGTCTTAGAAGTGATAAAGGACTAAATAAAGGGCTGGGAAGGTGGCTCAGCGGTAGAGCGCTTGCCTTGCCTGCTCGAGGCCCTGGGTTCGATTCCTCAGTACCACATAAGCAAAAAATAAAAAGCCAGAAGTGGTGCTGTGGCTCAAGTGGTAGAGCGCTAGCCTTGAGCTGAAGAGCTGAGGGACAGTGCCCAGGCCCAGAGTTCAGGCCCCACAACCGGACCCCCCCCCCAAAAAAAGAACTAAATAAAATACCAACAATAATGTGGTTCCAGCAATAACTTACTATATCATGATCAAATTGACTCTCTTTCTCCCCCCCAAAAAAAGAAAAAGAAAAATTAGGGCAATAAATCTGAAATTAGTCCATATGATAAATATACTGAAAAAAAAACGGCAAAAGAGTATTATGAATAATCTTAGGACAATATATCTGAAATTTTAGAAGAAATTGACCAAACTTTAAAACTGCTCCTTATCCAACTATGTCTAAGTGAAATAACAGTCTTGAGTAGATCTATTTCTACTCATACAAATATATAATTAAAAACGTTCCCATAAGGAATACTTCAGGCCCAGATGGTTTTACAGCTGAATTCAACAAATATTTAAAGAAGAAATAACACATACTTTCCACAAACCCTTCCAGAGGATAGAAAAAGTAGGAAGACTCCAACTTGTCTTAAGCCAGAAGAATTTTGATATTAAAAACTTGACCCCCCAAAAAAATTTATAAAGAAGGAAAATTTCAGAATAGTTTTACTCATGAATATAAACTCAAAAAATCCTGAATAAAATACATGCAATGTGAATCCAGCAGTAAGTTACTATGTCATGATCAAGTTGACTGTCTTCCAGAAATGCAAACTTTTAGGGCAACAAACTTGAAAAACAGTCCTTGTAACCCAATATATCAACAGCATAAAGAAGAAAAGTATGTGATCATCTTAATAGATACAGATAATCTCTGGGATATAATCTGACATTGCATTCTATTTAAAAAGAAAATTCTCATCAAATTACTAGAAAGGAAGCTGTGTTACTCTTAGAAGAGTATTTACAAAAATCTCCTGTGTTGTTAGAAAGTAGGCAACATCATATATTGGGTGACATATTAAAACTTTCCTTTGAGAGCAGGAAGGAAGACAAATGTGCATCTCTTCCCACATCTGCATCACTGCCTAGCGGGTCCTGGCCAGTGTGAGGAAGCAAAGAAGAGATATAAAGGCATTGACTGAGATTAGAAAGGAATAAACCAAGCACAATTATTGGGACATTAAATTACTCTATATTTAAAAAGTTTAGTTAAATGGTTGACATTAAAAAAATTGATTTTAGGGCACAGGAAGGTGGCTCAGTGGTAGAGTGCTTGTCTTGCATGCATGAGGCCCTGGGTTTGATTCCTCAGTACCACATAAGCAGAAAAAGCCAGAAGTGGTGCTGTGGCTCAAGTGGTAGAGTGCTAGCCTTATGCTGAAGAGCTGAGGGACAGCGCCCAGGCCCAGAGTTCAGGACCCATGACTGACAAAAAAAAAAAAAAAAAAAAAGAATTTAGCAGAATCACTGGATATAAGGTAAATATATAACAAGTAAACTGTGTATAATAGCTATACAGTAAGTTTATATTAGAATAAAAGTAATCAAATACCAAGGAATAAGTATAGCAAAAAATGTGAAGATGCTTTGTTAAAAATGTTTAAAACTTACTGAGAGAAATTAAAGACCTGAATAAATGTTGGGATATAGCATATTTGTGAATAAAAGACTTACTATTAAAAGATGTGAGATGGCTGGGAATGTGGCTTGGTGGTATAGAGTGCTTGCCTAGCATGCATGAAGCCCTAGGTTCTATTCTTCAGTAACACATAAACAGGAAAAGCCGAAGTGGTGCTATGGCTCAAGTAGTAGGGTATTAGCCTTGAGCAAAAGAAGCTCAAGGACAGTGCCCAGGCCCTGAGTTCAAGCCCCAAGTCTGGCAAACAAACAAACAATCAACAAGATGTCAGTTTGTCTTAATCTGATGTGTAGAGTCAGTGATGTGTAGAGTTTTTGCAAAAATTAACAAGTGGATGTTAAGATTTATGTCAAACACAATAGCCAAGAACAAACCAGATATTCTTGAAGACAAATAAAACAGAGCACCTTGTCCCACCCCATAGCGAGACTTACTGCAATGGTAGAGCAGTTGAGACAGTTGCATAGGTGCAGGGAGAACAAACCAGAAAAACAGAACAAAACATACAGAGTTCTGAACTAGACTTGGCATATCTAGATGTAGTGTTAGTGATAAAGATTCCCCACCGATAGGAGAGAAAGTATATGACTTCTTTTCATAAACAACAGTGAGACAATTAGATATCAATGTAGGAAAACCAGTGGAACTTGACCGTTTTACTCGGAGCCCCATTCTAGATGAAAACTACATCTAATTGTGAAACATCTAATTGTAAAACATCAAGAAGACAATGTAGCATATTATATTCATGATTTTGGTAGGAAAAAATAACCAGCCTAATAACTAAGTAGCATTAGTAAATAGAATTGGACAAAGACAATGTTCTGTGAGTCAGAATATTTTTTTGTATGTATACTACTGGTACTGGGGCTTGAAAGCAAGGCCTTGTGCTCTCACTTGATTTTTGCTGCTCAAGGCTGGTGCTCTACCATTTGAGCTACCCCTCCACTTCCAGTTTTTTGCTGGTTAATTAGATTTGAATCTCATGGGCTTTCCCACCTCAGATGACTTTGAACCTTGATCCTCAGATCTCAGCCTCCTGAGCAGCTAGGATTACAGTTGTGAGCCTCCAGCCCCTGACTGTGAGTAAGGCATTCTATCACTGTGTACAGACTCAGTGAAAAATGTGAATGCAAATGTATTAAAAGGTATGGAGAGAAATATTCAAGTGTATTATTCATAATAGCTCAAACAGGAAACTACCCCATGTCTACCAAGAATGTATCATGTGCATGAGTATATACACACACAGAGACAATTTTTAATATCTTTATATAAATAAAAAACGAAATGTCAATAAAAACAAACTATCTCCATGAGCCAGATGGGTCTCATTGGCATTAATGTGTGAAAGAATTCCTCCCCCGTGTCTGCTCTATTTCCATAAACCCTGAAAACAGACACAGTGAAGCCATAGTTTTTCCACAGGGATGCATGCTTAGACAGTAAAGATCCAAAGAACTGTGACTGCCACCTTAAATGCTGGTGTGGACGAAGACAGGACTATGAATTGCAGAGAATGACTGGGCTTCAGCCGAACAGGGCCATGTTCTGGTTTTAGCCTTGGGTGAAAATTACTTGGGTGTTTTGCCACAAATCATTGATCTATGAATTTTTGTCTTGTGTACTTTTCTGTATGCCTATTATGTAATACAACATTTAAACATTAAAAAGTAATATACTGTTAACATTTACTTGCTGATCTATGAAAAATTATCCATTGGTTTTCTATTCTGAGAATTTAGACTTTTTCTTTTTCCTTTCTTTTCCATTGTCATTATGTTTATGTGCTATTCATCAATAGAACCAGTTGTATGCTTTGATTACAAATCCTATCTTATACAACTTTGGGATTTGTCTGGTTAAACTTTGTCCTTTTTGATTTGTGTGTGTGTATGCATACTATGTTTTTCCTCCCTCCCTCCCTCCCTCCCTCCCTCCCTCCCTCCCTCCCTCCCTCCCTCCCTCCCTCCCTCCCTCCCTTCCTTCCTTCCTTCCTTCCTTCCTTCTATTTCTCCCTCCCAGAGCCCATTCTCTGAAAATAGCTATTAATTTCTTCTTCTTGGTCAGCCAGTAGTTTAGCTGGTATATGATAATGGATTGTCCACCATTTTCCTCTTACTTCAAAGGCAAAGCTCAGTGGATGTAGACTTTCTTGTGCTGCTGTTGAAAACTCGTGTCATTCTGAGTGTTGATCTCTATGTGAAGAGATCTTTTTCCTCTGGCATCTTTCAAATTTTTATTTACTTTTTTCTTTTTTTCCTTGTAACACCCTTGTGCCTTTATAAATAATTCTGCTCTGGATTTAATAAGAATTTGCAATGGGAAGACTCAGGCTTCTATTCTCTGGAAGGTGCTCATGGGCTTTGTGGTTTTATTTGAATACTTGCTTTCCTTCACTTTATTTCCAAATCATTTACTGGTTTTTCTAAAAAAAATATTGTCCTTCCTTTTTATTTCTGAGAACTTTTAATATTTTCCTCAAATGTTTCTCTTTACAACATCTTGTTCTTTTCTTTTGACAAAATAACGCCTGCTCTTCTCTTCGTGAGTTAGAATCTTTGCTGTTTTCTGTGTTATCTCTGTTTTCTGTGAGTTGCTTGGGTTGTTTTTTTTTTTTTTGCTCTACCTTGTTATATAACTTTTACAGTGGGGATTTGCCTCAAATTACTGGTAATCTTTGGATATCTTTTCATACTGAAATGTAAGGCTCAGAAGAATTTATTGAAAGCTGTAGACTGGAGTCTGTCTGTGAAGGGGTCGCTAAGTGGTTTTAACCAATTTGTGAAAACTTTAGCATCTTTCTTCAAGGGAGTTTTCCTTTGGGGACATTCCAGCTCTTTAGGGATGAACGTCTTAGTTTCCTGTGGAGGAATATAGGCCTGGACACCTGTATTTTGAAAGCCAGGGGACATAGGATGAGCTGTTCAGTAAATAGGGTTTACCTTTCACCCTGCTTTCAGTCTGGGGCTCCATTCTTGCTCTCTTCTGAATCGTGGTTTCCAAGACTCGAGCTTCTTCTCCCTTCTGCCCCATCATATTTCCTACAGGCAAGCTAGAGGGGTATGCTTTGGATATGAGGTTCCCTTCCATAGGCTCATGTGTCATAGGCCTGGTCCCTGGCTGGTAGTGCTATTGAGAGGTAATTGGACCATGAGGACTCTGCCTTCATCAATAGATTAACCCACTGATGGATTCCTAATTTGGCATTATTGGAAGGTGGTAGAGACTTAGGCGGTGGGACCTGGTTTGAGGAAGTAGGTCACTGAGGCATGTCAGATCTCTCCATTATGCCATATATATCAGTCTCAGAAATGATGGCTTGCATACCTTCAATGTACTTGATGATTTGTGAATGGATTAATTTCACTTACCTAATTACTAAAGTACTCTGCCCTCCTTCCTTTATTGAAGTTTTTATGGTGGTTGTTTTGTATTTATATGCAGGCAGGTAGATTTCAATGATACCCTCTATTTGGTACCATATCCAACTCATATGTATACATGAATGGATGGATAGGTGGATAGGTGAGTGGATGGATGATGGATTGATGGATGGGTGGGTGGACTCATGGATGATGGATAGATGGGTGGATGGATGGATGGGCAGGTAGATGGGTTGATGGATAGGTGGATAGGTGAGTGGATGGATGATGGATGGGTGGATGGATGGGTCGATGGGTAGGCAAACAGATGAGTGGATGGGTGGTGGATGAATGGGTGGGTGGATGGATGGAGGATGGATGAGTGGATGGGTGGGTAGATGGATGGGTAGACAGATGAATGGATAGGGGGTTGGGTGGGTGAATGGGTAGTTGGATGGGTGGATGGGTGAATAGGTAGATAGATAGATTGAGGGGTAGACAGATAGATTGATGGGTAGATAGGTTGATGGATGGGTGGGTGGGTGGGTGGATGGGTAGATGGATAGATGGATGTACTGCTATAGGTAGAACCCAAGGCTCTGTGACTGCTAAACAAGCACTCTACCACTGAGCTTCAGTCTAGTTCTCTCATTTTTGGTAGGTTGCTCCTCCTTTTTGCTGTTTGGTGCCCCTGGAAATGTAGACTCTAGCAGGCATCAGCCTATCACCTGGGCCAAGCAACACCTACCTGCATTAGCAAACTACCTAGCATTTGGACTGCCTGGATAGCAGCTGAGGGAAGGGCTGCTCTCCACGCCCGAAGGGGCTCAGTTTCTCTTCCTCTCCCGAGCAGAAGTGGGGGGCTCTTAAAATAGCCTTCCGTCCTTGCGATTTGAATACAACCACATGGCCCTTCTCAAGGGTCATCTTTTTGTTGAAAGTTCTCCCCTTGCCCCCACTCATTCTCATGGCAGATTTTAAGAAGTTGTACCTTGTCTTTTGTTGCTAAGTGGTTCTGGGTAAAACGCAGTCAGCTTCCAGTCCCTCGTGTGTGCCGTGTGGTGCTGCTGAGTCTGTGACCTGCAGGCCTCCTCGCCATGAATTCCTGGCTGGAATCTGAATGGTTCTAAGACTTGCTAGGTCAGGGCCTCAAACCCTGAAGAGCACCAAGGCCATGTTCAGATACACATTCGTAGGTCCGCCTCCCTCTTCTGTCCCCAGTCACCTGAACATTGCTTAAACATAAGTCTTTTCTGTTGTCTTCTTTAGGTATTTTGAAGGAGACTGATTCGACTTTAGTGGAAGGTTCTGGAAAGTTTGTTGTATTAAGTGGCCCACACATAAAGGTGGATGTGAAATGCTTTTAGTAAGTTGTCTTCTTTGCAGTGGTCTAAAAAGAAGAGTGTATCTTTCCATGAGATTAGAAGAACATGTCATCTTTTACAAAGACAGTATGGCTTTCGTTCTCATAATTTGGGAATGTTCTGCTAGTTAGTTGCCGCCAGAAGGAAAAAAACGTGGCTATAGTTCAAATATTTTTGGATGATTTAATTGGCAGGAAGCAGGGAGGAGGTTGATGTTTTCCAGCCTTAAATTGAGTTTATAGTTAATAAAACCATTTGGCAGGTCACATGATTTGTAGCATATATCTTGAGATTAATATTTGAAGGTACACTAAGAAATTGCAGGTTTAGCCAGGCATTGGTAGCTCACGCCTGTAATTCTAGTTACTCAGGAGGCAGATCTGAGAATTGCAGTTCGAAGTCAGTTAGGCAGGAAAGTCCGTGAAATTCTTGTCTCCAGTTAATCACCAAATAACTGGAAGTGGAGTCTGGGAAGGTGGCTTAGTGGTAGAGTGCTTGTCTAGCATGCATGAAGCCCTGGGTTCCATTCCTCAGTACCACATACACAGAAAAAGCTGGAATTGGTGCTGTGGCTCAAGTGGTAGAATGCTAGCCTTGAGCAAAAGAAGCTCAGGAATAGTGCATAGGCCCTCAGTTTAAGCCCCAGGATTGACAATAATAATAGTAATAATAATAACAACAATAATAATAATAACTGGAAGTGGCACTGTGGCTCAAAGTCGTAGAGTGCTAGCCTTGAGCAAAAGAACTCAAGGACAGTGCCCAGGCCCTGAATTCAAGTCCCACAACCAACAAATAAAAAAAAAAGAAATTGCATGGTTGGAGATCAGAAATCTTACACCTTCAAGAGATAGGTGTATATATTTGAATATGTTTTAATTTCCTTACTAGTAACATATCAGTATTAGAATCTTTTTTTTCCCCTCCAATACTAGGATTTGAACTCGGGGGGCCTGGGCACTGTCCTTTAGCTTTTTTGCTCATGGCTGGCACTTCACCACTTGAACCACACCCCCATTTCTGGCTTTTTGCTGGTTAACTGGAGATAAGAGTCCTTTGGATTTGACTGCCCAGGCTGACTCAAACCTTACTCCTCACATGTTAGCCTCTTGCTTGAGTAGCTAGGATAATAGACGTGAGCCATTGTGCCCAGTAATCATGGAAACTTGATAGCTCATTTGTCTATATACAGAAGTGTCTGCATGTATCATGGTTTGTGGAGAGTCATGTCCCAAGTACTTCACAAAGATGACAGCCCTGCCAGGTCTTCGATCCTGCATCTTTACATTTAGCTACACAGGAGAGCTGCGTTCCAGGTGCCGCCAGAGTTTAACTTTGAACATCTCGCCACCCCACACTGACTGAACTTTTGGTTGAAGAAGGCAATGTCTCTGGGGGATTGCTGGCTGCCTGACTTGTTCTGAACTTAACCATGACTAGAGATCTCTGTATCTGATGCGATGTGAGCCTGGTGCTTCCTCTTGGTGCCAGTGGGCAGTGTTGATGGATGCTGTGTTGATAGATGCTAAAACAAAAAAATCCTCACCAGGCACCAGTGAGTGGCTCATGCCTGTCATCCTAGCTACTCAGGAGGCTGAGATCTGAGGATTTCGGTTCAAAGCCAGTCCAGGCAGGAAAGTCCGTGAGACTCTTGTCTCCAATAAACCACTAGAAAACCAGAAGTGGTGCTGTGGCTTAATCAGTAGAGCATTTGCCTTGAGCTGAAGAGCACAGGGACAGCACCCAGGCCCAGAGTTCAAGACCCACGACCGACAGAAAAAAAAAAAAAGCCTCATGCATTTCCTTGCTATATTGGTTACTTTATCCAACCCATGATTTTTTTTTGTGGGGGAGAGGTGTTGAGACAAATGTTGCTTCTTCCAAAAAGTGGATTCTTATTTTCTTTAATGTGACAGATGAGCCAATCTCTGGTGGCTTACACTTGTCATCCTAACTACGTAAGAGGCTGAGATCTGAGGACTGTGGTTCGAAGCCAGCCAGGGTTGGAAAGCCCATAAAATTCTTATCATCAGTTAACCACCAGAAAAGAAAAAAGAAAAAGCTAAAGTAGAATTGTGGCTCAAGTAGTAGAGCATTCGCTTTCAAGAAAAAAAGCTCAGCCGGGCGCTGGTGGCTCACGCCTATAAACCTAGCTACTCAGGAGGCTGAGATCTGAGGATCGCGGTTCAAAGCCAGCCTGGGCAGGAGAGACTGTGAGACTCCTATCTCCAATAAACCACCAGAAAACCGGAAGTGGCGCTGTAGCTCAAGTGGTAGAGCGCTCGCCTTGAGCTGAAGAGCTGAGGGACAGTGCCCAGGCCCAGAGTTCAAGCCCCACGACCGACAAAAAAAAAGAAAAGAAAAGAAAAATAGCTCAAGGACATGCCTACCCTGCCCCTCCCAGAAAAAACGTGACTGGTAAGATATGTGCCCTCTAGTTGCCTCCAGTCTAACATTTAAGCCCGTGGGTGCCCTTCGTAAGGTTGGTGAGCCTTATGCAAACAGTGGAAGACGCCAGGAGAAAGACTAAGGTCCTCTAAGAAAAAGAGAAGTTGACCTCTGTGTGGCCTTTGTACCTAAACATCAGCTTTTCCCCAGAGCTGATGTGAACTACCCCTGAGATGTCAGAATTTCCAGCTTCCACCATCATGGGAACAAACATCGTAAAGTAAGCCTCTCTTGCTGGGTTCTGGTGGCTCCAGCCTGTCATCTAAGCTACTCAGGAGGCTGGGATCTGAAGATCATGGTTCAGAGCTAACTAGAGTAGGCAAGTCTGTGACACTCTTATTTCCAATTAACCACCAAAAATCTGGAAGTAGAGCTGTGGCTCAGGTGATAGAGTGTTAGCCTTGAGTGAAAAAGCTAGGGGAAAATGCCCAGATTTTGACTTCAAGTCTCAGTACTGGCACACACATGCATGTACATGTACACGTACACACACACACACACACACACACACACACACACACACACACACACACGATAATTGGCAACATTTCTTTCCTTGCATTGACTTTAAAGGCTTGAACCAAATCTGTGCCTTCTCTTTAAGTAAACATGATGGGCGTACATCATTAGTGGTGGGGTAGTGTCACTCAGGACTTTTGGCTGGCATGCTTACTTTGAGCCTACCTCCTCTTTCTCCCCCTTCTCTGTATTTGGTCGTTGAGTGTTTTCTGACACAGGGGATTAAATACAAAAGCAGTGTACTTTTCCATCCATGTCAAGATACACACTTTTGGAATTGTGGTGAGGGACAATACTTCAGTGATTGGCTGGAAGGGGCCTCTCAGGATCTTGCAGCAGCAGCTTGTGCGAATCCACTGTGAGTCCCTGAGCCCCTGGTCTCTTCGGACACTGGTTTTCTAAAGGCTCCATGGAGTCATGTGAACTTTTCATCATGGGACAAGCTTCACTAACTTTTCTATCTTTTCTCTTTTTAGCCTTTCCTTCTGTGTGTGTGTGTGTGTGTGTGTGTGTGTGTGTGTGTGTGTGTGTGTGCGCGCGCCAGTTCTGGGGCTTGACCTCAGGGCCTGATGGTGTCCCTGAGCTGCTTTTGCTCAAGGCTCGTGCTCTACCACTAAAGCCATAGCTCCCTTCCAGCTTTTTCTGGTTAGAGATAAGAATCTCACAGACTTTTTCTGCCCTGGCTAGCTTTGAACCGTGATCCTCAGATCTCAGCCTCTTGAGTTGCTAGGATTACAAGCACAGGCCATCCGTGCCCACCCCCTCCCTTTTTTAATCTATCTGGCACCTTTCCCATCTTTCCCAAGTACACCTTCTGTGTACTTGGATATTTCCCCACCTGAAGCTTCCACATTGCTAGTGGGGTGTACAATGAATGGTATAACACCACTTTGCAAACAGTCTGACAGTTTCTTGAGGAGGTAAACATACATTTTTCACATGAGCCAGCCATTCTAATCCTGGAGAATTCCAGTCTAAGTAAATGAAGGCATAAGTCACATAGATGCATCTGCAAAATTTCCTAGCACTTGATTTCAAAGAACCCCAAGCAGAATATGCCTCTATTGAGAAGAGAGAAGAGGGAGAGGAAAGATGGAAAGGTGAGCTGTAGTAGATGCATGGTAAGGCATGCTAGTGAGGGATAAAGATGAATGAAATAGCAACACACGTGACCACACGGCAGAATTTAAAACGCATTGTGTTGGGGGAGGGAGAAGAGCCTGACTGGAAAAGAATACATACATTGGATGGTTCCAAATATAGAGAAGAGAAAATTCAAGCTAAGGCACTAGTCCTGAATACAGGCAGTGACTGCCGAGAGATGGTGGGGAGAGAGCAAGGACTGTAGTGATGGTTCTATGGATGTGTACAGATGTTCAAACATCAAGTCATGTCAGTCATACCCCAACAAAGCTTGATAAGAAAAGGTGAGGAGGGAGGTCTTAATGGCTAAGTTCACATGCTTCTTTTCTCCTGGAAGCTGTTTGAATATTCATACACTAATTTAAAGGGATAGTTGCTGGGTGTGGTGGCTCATGCCAGTAATTCTAGCTACATAGGAAGTAGAGATTAGGGATCACAGTTTGAGGCCACCCCAGGCATAAGCGTTGACTTATTTACAAACTACAGCTGGGTGTGCTGATGCAAACCATCATCCTGAGCTGCAAAAGCACCATGGACAGGTGCAGTGGCATGCACTTGTCATTCTAGCAATAAAGGGAAACATGATTGGGAGGATCACAGTCCAGGCACAAAGGGAGATAGTATATCTTGGAAGTAACCAACAGAAGAAGGGACTAGTGAAATGGTTCAAGTGGTAGAGTGGTTGCTTACCAAGCACAAGGCCCCAAGTTCAAATCCCAGTATTGTGTGTATATGTGAAGGGATGAATTCCATTTGGATGTGCTGAGCCCGTCGGAAATTGAGATCAAGAGTGGAAATAATGATTTGACTTTTGGAGCCAGGAGATTTGTTCACATTAAAGTAGGATGTGGAAGACAAAGGACAAGATACTAGATGACACTCTTTTATGTTTTCCTCTCACTGAAGCAGAAGACCAGAAAGAATTGCTTTTCTTTCTCCTTTCCCAAGAAAATAGTGGAATCTTTGTAGTCTTGCCTGAGAGAGCTGGCACAATTATTTTTGTTTTGAGATCCCTACAAATCAACCTCTAGTCAGACTTTATTAGCAAACTAGATGACACTCGAGGATGTGAGGAAGATCTGCTAGAAACTGAGGGTTATAGGAGAAAAAAAAATAGCTCCAGCTGAGTGCCCAGTGGCTCACATCTATAAATAGGAGGCTGAGATCTGAGGATTGAGATTTGAGGCCAGCCCAGACAGAGAGACATTTATCTCCAATTAATCAGCAAAAAGTGGGAAGTGGAGGTATGGCACAAGTGGTAGAGCACCAGCCTTGAGTGACAAAACTTAAGGGACAGCCAGGTATTGAGTTCAAACTTTTAATACAGGCATTTTTTTTAAAAAAAAGCCATAAAGAGGTGGGGCATTGTGAGACCACCTGTGGTAAGGACAGCAATGTATCCAAGGCCAACTGGAGGGCGTGGTGGGCTGGCGGAGCTCAAGGGCTCTGTGTTGCACAGATGTTTGAGAGACCTGGTACGTGGGTCAGGAGACAACTAGGTGTTTCCCTCCAAAGTTCAAGGAGAGAATTGTGAGCTTTAAGAGCTGTTAGTACACAGGTGCTGTCTGTGGTTGTAAAATTGGGTAAGATCATCCAGAGAGGAGGACAGAGAGAGAACCAGAGGTTCCAGAGGACCAGAGCTCAGGAGAGTGAAACTGAGCTAGCAAAAATAATGAAGGAAAGCTGTGCGCTGGTAGCTTATGCCTGTTGCTACTCAGAAGGCCGAGATCTAGAGGATAATGGTTTGAGGCCAGCCCGGGTAGTAGAAAAGTTGACTAGACTTCATCTCTAAAATAATTAGAATGCCGGGCACCAGTGGCTCACGCCTGTAATCCTAGCTACTCAGGAGGCTGAGATCTGAGGATCGCGGTTCAAAGCCAGCCCGGGCAGGAAAGACTGTGAGACTCCTATCTCCAAGAAACCACTAGAAAACCGGAAGTGGCGCTGTAGCTCAAGTGGTAGAGCGCTCGCCTTGAGCTGAAGAACTGAGGGACAGTGCCCAAGCCCAGAGTTCAAGCCCCATGACCGACAAAAGTAAATAAATAAATAAACAAACAAACAAATAAATAAATAAAATAATTAGGAAAAAGCAAGGCTGGAGGCCTGGCTCAAGGGGTACAGCACCTGCTGACCAAAGGAGCAGAAGGGACCAGAAGAATCTCAAGGATCTGCCTGTGTTAGATGTACCACACACTCAGAAATAATATCATTCATTCACTTTCAGGTCTTCAAAGGACATATTATTACCTTTCATCCCAGCATCAATTCAATTCACCATGACATTTTCCCCCTTTAACATGTCTTTCAAGGTTGGAAGATAGACTTCATGAAGGAGCTGTGGGTTGGTCCCCCATCTTCGAAAGCATACATTTGCCCGCCTGCAGATCCACCATGGAAAGATTTCTCCTTTTTTTCTACCCCACGATCTCCCAGCTTAATTTGCCATGTCACCTGCTGGTGCAGGTTTTCGTAGAGTCCTGACATCTAAGGGAGTAATTAGTGCTTTAGGCTTCCAGGAACTGTTTCAGAGTTTTCTTAATCACGATTGTCAGGACATGTATGAATTATGAAAGAGTTATTTTGGTTGTTAGATTTCCCACTCAGGAAAAAAAAAAATTCGTTTTGCCTTATTTGTTCCTGATGAACTGATAGCCCGAAGAAAATGGAGGCTGCTCCTGGGGTCACAGACAGACTTTCCTAATGATGGCAGGATGAGTGAGCTGGTATACACAGAGGAGGGCGAGGGTTTGGAGGAGGGTTCCCTCCTTGCAGCTAATTACAAATTCCCTGTGTCTGCCTCTCACAGTATGGATTTCTGAGCTGCGTAACGTTTGACTCTTGGGGGGTTTCTAGGAGATGAGGTGACATCTGGGTAACTAGAAAGAAATAGAAATATATCCATATAGTCCAGTTAGGGGACAAAACATCACTGATTTGCAAAATTGTGTGAGTGTAGCAGCCAAAACAAAAAAAGAGGAGGACTGGAGACATGGCTCAAGTGGTAGAGCATCAGTCATAAGCAAGAAAGTTAAGCAAGAGTGTGAGGTCCTGATTTTAAGACCCAGTACCAGCTGGACACAGGCGGCTTTCACCTGTAATCCGACCTACTTGGGAAGCTGAGATCTGAGGATCACAGATCACGGCCAGCTTGGACACTACCATCCATAAGACACTTATCTGCAGTTAAAAAAAAGCCAGAAGTGGAGCTATGATTCATATGGTAGAGCACCAGCCTTGAGTGAAAAAGCGGAAGGACAGTACCGAGGCCCTGAGTTCAAGTCCAGTACTGGCACAAAACAAAACAAGAAGAAGACACACACACACACACACACACAGACACACAGAGCCATCAGACATGAATATCATAAGCACAATCTCCTATGAAAAGTACCATTCTGGAAGAGTGTTGGTAGGACCACTCCACTGTAGACGTCCACTGATAGCTGCGCATGTGCAGGTTCTCTGCAGGGTGCCCGTGGCTGCACTGGTTCTGCTCCCTGCTGCAGCCCTGCCCCTTTCCTGGACCTGGACATAAATACAGCCCCGCTTCTCCCCCTTCTGCTTTCAGGAAATTTTACTCCTGGCCTTTGATGCTGATAAGAGAAGCCTGGCTGCTTTACCTCCTCAATACATGGCTCTTTTCTGTGATGAGAGTGATTTTCTCCGATTCTGCTAGGGGAAGGCTTTTGCCACTACAAATAAAGGCGCAGTAGTGATATCGGGGCCCAGCCAGGATCGTAGGCCTTGATTATTGCAAATACCTGTTATTGCTCTAACTGCCATTTTTACTCTTTCCTAAGTGGCTGGCTTGGGGGAGGGAGAGGGGGAAAGGAAGGCAGGAGATGGGCTGGGCAGGCAGAGGTTCCTATGCAAAAATCAGCATGTCCAGGAGCTGACAGGAATCTGGACTTGTGCGTAGATAAGCCAGGGAAGGGCTGGCTCCCAAGGACTTACTCTCGTTTACCTCTGTAGTTAGCTTGTCGGGCCAGGCTTTTAATCTGATGATATTTTCATCTTCATTTACTCTCCATTTGTTCTTTCTTTCTTTTTGGTTCTGACACAAGTGATAAATTTGCTGAAACTTCACATTCAGATTCCTTTCTCATCTCAGTGTTATATAATTATATGTAGATATACATTTGGGCTCAAAGGTCCCAGTCTAACAAATTCCCTCCACACAAGAACCAATTGAGAGCCTAGTCTCTTGTTAATTGTTATTTGACATTAGTGTCAACATCCTAGTCCTGGCCTAAAAGGAGAAATTGCCTGAGAATGTGAAGTAGAATTGAATGGCCAGTATTTAGTTTGGCGGTAAAAAGCAGGCAGCTCCGTCTGCTAAAGAAAAAACTTGCCAAATTAGTTGATAGAAAATGGTGTCACGTAGGGCCAGTGGCTCAAGCCTGCCATTCTAGCGTCTCTGGAGGCTGAGATGAGGATTGAGGTTTGATACCAAAGCCAGCCCGGGCAGGAATGTCATTGAGACTCCAATTAACCACTGAAAAGCCAGAAGTGGAGATGTGGCTCAAGTGGTAGAGTGCCAGCCTTGAGCAAAAAAGGCTCAGAGACAGCGCTCAGGCCCCAAGTTCAAGCTCCAGTGCTGGTGTGTGTGTGTGTGCGTGCGTGCGTGCGTGCGTGCGTGTGTGTGTGTGTGTGTGTGTGTGTGTGTGTGTGTGTGTGTGTGTGTGTTTGGAGATAATAATCTCAAAACCTTCCAGCCTGGCCTGGCTTCAAACCCTGACCCTCAGATCTCAGCCTGTTAACTAGCTAGGATTTCAAGAGCGAACCACTGGCATCTAGTTCTGGCTTGAGTCAAAAAGAGATTTTTCAAACTCTCACATTTTATTCTCCTGTCTACCTCACCTCGCCACCACCCCCTCCCCCCGCCCCTGCCCAGCCAGTGTCACTGACTGAAAACAAACCCTCCAGCTCTTTTCATCAGGAATCTGAGGGGTCAAGTGTCTTGTCACCAGTTGACCTAAGAGCCTGCCTCATGACCAGGCCCTCCAGGAGCAGGGCTACGGTGATTTCAGCCATCACCTTCTGGTCTCAATGTCTCCTGGGGGCTTTGGCAGGCTTTGATCAAGGTAGGGGTGGTATCAGGGATGACAGAGGAGGCTGGATATGTGGGTAACAAGGAGGCTCTGAGTCCAGCTTAACCTGGGAAGCCAGCCGAGATGCCCTTGCTGTCAGCACCTGCCTTGGGCCATGAGGACTTTGCTCACCTGCTTTCGCTTGCACAGAAATCGGGCAGCTCTTGTTAGCCATCTTATTTATCCCGCTAAGCCGGAGGCTGTGGCAGGGAGTTTTGTTTCAGAGTTCAGCATTCCCTTCCTCCTCCATAAAGACAAGGCAGCCAGACAAGCACACTCACGGTTTTCTGGTTGGGAAAGAATTCTGAATGGCCGGATGATCTCAGAGTCCTGGACCCCGTGGAACGGTATTGGCCGGGTTCCTAACACGGCTAGTCTTCTTTCTCCCTGTGGTCACTCCTGCGGGACAATCGTCAAGCCTCCACGGAGAAGCCAACGTGGGATCTGGTGTTGTGGGAACTCTCCGCTGAGAGCCAGGGCCGGTAGGTTCTAGTCCTGCGCAGTGGAGGGGCCCTTGGAGATGGTTGATCAACTCCTGGACTATATAGCTGGGGGTGACAAGCTGGGACTAGGACTTGCCATTACCCTTCCTCCAGTTCTGGGGTTCCCCCTCAACACTCATTAGGGGCACCCACAGGTTCTCTCTGCTAGACACCGGTGCCTCTCTGACAGGCATTTGGCACCCTAGAGAAGCCCTCAAACCTTAGTAGGAAAGAGCATTTCCCATGGCAATGACTGTCTGGTTACCGAGGCCACGCCTCCGCTGTCAACTCCGTGACAGGAACTGCAATTCCCGTGGGAAACACCAAGCCACCAAGCTTGGGTCAGGAAGTAAAGAGAGCCCGCTGAGGCCTAGGCAGGAGACTAAGCAGGGACACAGGGTCTGCGGCCTAGACCAACGATGGTGATGGTGTAGTGTTGGTGCACGACGCCTGCCCATTGTCCCGTCTCCTCCCAGGAGTCCCCATTGAGTCTGCTGTCCCCTTGCTCAACACGCACTGTCCCAGGGGCCCTAATTCTTGTCCCAGTACTGGTCCGTTGGCATGTTGGCACACAGGGTGGCCTGGGATGCCATGTAACCTCTGTGCTTCCTCTTCCTTCTCCAGGGTGGTGGGAAGATGGGGGGGGGCAGAGAACGTCCAGATGTTTCCTTCTGTGCCCATGCGGAAGCCCGGCTCATCTTCCGCACGCTGTTTTATTGGCATCTGGCTCCTTGCAATATATTTTTAATATACTATGTATGCTGTATCAGAGTAAATCAGGAGGTCTGTTTTGAAATTAAATATTTGCCAAGGGCTAGGCTCTCCTCGTGTTTAAATTATCGATAACAAACTTCCCAGCCCCTGTAGGAGCCCTGATGATATATGGTTTTTGAGTGACCTGCCATTTATTAGACTTTTATCTGCCCGTGAAATCCATTTCCAATTCCGACTCTATGTGCTGTGGGTTGGCTTGCCAGCAATCTATCCTCAAGTTCCTTCTTATTTCAGTGAAATACCTGTGGCTCAGGAGGTAGACCCCGGCCAGGTGGCTAGTCTAATCGGGCCATCACCGCTTCTCATTTCCTTTGGCAGCGGTGCTGTCAAACTGCAAGTTCATTTTAGGGATGCCTCCTTCCTCCTGCCCCTTTCTTCTGGATGGCAGGAAGTGGTAACTGCCCCTCCCTGCCCCCCCCCCCACTTAGCAAACTCAGGGCCTCCTCTGGGATTAGGCTTCAAGCTGGCCCTGCTTGGAGCTGCCAGGCATCTGTAAACTCTGTCCATGACACACGCCCCCCCCCACCTCAGCAATTAGAGCTCATTTGCATGGCAGACAAGGCCCCATTTGGGCCCAGGGGCCTTTGCAGCCTCATTTCCCCCCCCCCCCACACACACCTTGTCTGCACACAGGTGTCAGCCTCTGGCTGCTATAAGGGCCAGCTGGCAGGAGAACTCTTAACTTGTCATCATAAAAATAAAACGTGTCACCTCTGTGTCCCCAGCCTCCGTCCTTTCATGTTTCACCAGCACTCTGACTCTTTATAAACACGTCAGGCCTTCTATTTTTATTTTCTTAGTTAATTCCGAAAAGGAGCACGAGACGTTGCTAATGAAAGACAAGAGAGCAGCAGGCCCGAGGCTGGCATTGTTCTGTGTGTTGGTGGGGGCGAGGACAGGGAAGGGGGGTAGACTATTGGGGAACTGCCCGGGTCTGCCAAGGATCTGGTGACTTTTTTTGGTCTGCCTTGAAACTGGAGAGGATTTATGCGGGTTGTCCTGGCTCACTGATGGATAAGTTGTCTTCTCTTCCCAGTGGATGGCATGCCCCCATTGTTTCCACCTATAAGGGAGAATTCCCACGTGTATTCTTTTTATTGTTATTGCTCATTCTTTGAAATTTGGTTGGTTTTCTTTTTTTTTTTTAGTATGACGTCTGATATTAAATTCTCTGAGTTCATTAAAGCTCATTTAACCTTTATCTTGGTCATGCAAAGTCATCTTTATAAACACAAATTGTGTACTTTAGCAATTTCAGAATTTTAACAACCTCAGGGGTGTAGTGTTTTTATTAGTTGAATGTTTCTAGGCTAGGCGTGACGGCTCTGGGAATGGGCATGGTGACTCATGCCTGTATTCCCAGCTATCCAAGAGGTAGCGATCTGGGGGATCACAATTTGATGGGCAGCTAGTGGAAGAGAGAAACTCCAGGTTTGAATGCGTGTCATCCTGCCACCACTGTGGGCATTTAGCACATTGAAGTCTGTCCTGTAGTTCCCCAACTGCCCTAACCCTGGGCTGTAGAACTGAAGAGCTCAGCACCCCCTGTAGCAAAGCCTCTGATTGCCCCATAGCCCTGGATTATCTCTTCCACCTAGCCTAGTCAGAGCCTATTCTGACCATATTCTGTGTGTGCATGTGTGCATTCTGTGTGTGCATGTGTGCGTGTGGGCGTGCACACGCATGTGCACACACACACATGGTCAAACCAGAACTTGAACTCAAGGCCTCATATTCATTCAGCTTGTTTGCTTAGCTGATGCTCTACCATTTGAGTCAGGCCTCCAAGTCTGACTCTTTTTTGCTGGTCATTTTGGGGATAAAGTCTCCAGAACTTTTTGCCTTGCTAGCTTTGAACTGCATTCCTCTAGATCTCGGCCTCCTAAGTAGCTAGGATGGAAGGTGCTCTAACACTTTGCTTGAATGACAAAAGAAATTCAAGATAAAAGAGAAACTAGTTTGGGCGACTCTTAGGTGTCTTGCCTTTTTGCTACCATTGTTCATCACTCTACCCAGGGTTGTTTGTTCATTGAGATCTCTCTCTCTCTCTCTCTCTCTCTCTCACACACACACACACACACACACACACACACACACACACACACACGCACACTCCTTCTGTTTCTATTTATCTTCCTTTTCCTCTCTACTGTCTGGCTCCTAAGGAAGAGCTTCGAGGTTGAGGGCACAGCATATGTAAAGGTCCTGAGGCCAGTGGAGGGAGCATAGAACATTTAGGGAAAAAAGGCAAAGTAGTGAAGAGAGGGTGAGTTTTGAGGAGGAGGAGAGGAGAGATGTTTGCAATAGATAGCTGCTGTCACACAAAAACATGAATGAGCCCCAAATACGTCATCTCTCAAAAAAAACAAAAACAAACAAGTCCAGCACAGCAAATATAATTTTCACTTCTTCATATCCTGAAGATGGGAGGTAATGAGAATAGTAACATTATGATCCTGAGGGTGCATTTTGGTGACACGGTCCACAAGTGACTGTTTGGGACCAGTCTTTGAACTTGGGATCTTGAGTTGGTGCAGCTCCAGTCCTACATTTTCTTGTTTGTTTGTTTGTTTTTGGTTGGTCGTGGGGCTTGAACTCTGGGCTTGGGTGCTGTCCTTCAGCTCTTCAGCTCAAGGTGAGCGCTCTACCACTTGAGCCACGGTGCCACTTCTGGTTTTCTGGTGGTTCATTGGAGATAAGAGTCTCACAGAGTTTCCTGCCCAGGCTGTCTTTGAACCACAATCCTCGGATCTCAGCTTCCTGAATAGCTAGGATGACAGGCATGAGCCACCAGCGCCCAGCTCAATCCTACATTTTTTTTTCTGTCTGACTGGGGATGTAGTTTCTAAAGTTTGTCTTCTGGGATTGGCCTCGATCCCTGACCCTCTAGATGCGCTAGATCTCAGCCTCCTGAGAAGCTAGAATTCAGGCTTCTGCTACCTGGCCTGAATAAATAATTTTTGACAAAGTAAAATACTAAGGCAGTATCTTGTGATGTTAACAGCTAAGCCTGGGTTGCTTTTCTTTTCTTTTCTTTAAAATTTAAGTTATTTCTTCTCCGTAGGAAAGTAAAGAAATCGTGATAAAATAATAATTAAATGCTGACAGTGCCAAATTTCCACCCAGCATGAGCTGGCAGCAGTTTCCTACCAAAGCATTAGGTCATTTGAAGAAAAAAAAAATCTGCCTAAATACCTTGGTAGGCTTTTCTGATTAACCGCTCTTAAAAGAGCTAGTGACAGTAATAAAAGGGTGTAATTTGACAGCCACAATTTACTTTTGGGAAAAAAAAAAGAAAGGTAAAATTGACTAGAGCGCCTGCGTGGGGTTTGACAGGGATTTCGTGTTGGGGTTTTCTAGGAGGCTTTGTTTTTACTAAGCCTATGTTTTGTTAGTGGTTCAGAAGATCCCTCTAATCAGCACCTGCCGGACGTGGAAAGTCCCCAAGTTGGTGGCTAAAGTATTGGGGTACAGTTGAAATTTCCTTCCTTCCTTCCTTCCTTCCTTCCTTCCTTCCTTCCTTCCTTCCTTCCTTCCTTCCTTCCTTCCTTCCTTCCTTCCTTCCCTCCCTCCCTCCCTCCCTCCCTCCTTCCTTCCTTCCTTCTTCCTTCCCCCCCCCCATCAGGTTCTAGGTTTCTGGGGCTAAATGACCTTGGCGGGAGCTGAATGACCTTGGCAGGAGCCGTTTGGGAAATGGAAGGCCCCTGTGTAGCTTCTCACGTCTGTGTATTAAGTTGGTGCATGTGGCAGCTCCCAGCGTCTCTTTGTATTAACGCGCTGTGGCAGGAGGGCTGCAGGCCAGGCTGCTGACGTGAAGATGGAATGATTAGGTGGCATATGGTAAACACCCGGCCCCACTAATTATCCTCTCCTCTCTCTGCACTTTCTCCTTGACTTCTGCTCCTGACTGTGTTTCCTGAGTTTTAAGGGGTTTTGTGTTTTCCAGCCACAGCATAGCCTCACCTGCAGTGAGCTGGCAGCGCATACAGGTTCTTTGGCTACGAGTTGTAGAACTGGAAGAGACCTGATTTCAAAGAGAAGTACATTGGGTCCAGGGAGGGAGGGAACCAGGGATGAAACTTGCAGAATAGAACCCAGAGCTCCAAGTCTCCCAAATCCCTGCCTGATACTATCTCTTCATGTCTCCATTTCCTAGAACGGTCCTTACACAGCACTGTGTATGAGGCACCTTAAAGCAATGAGCATTGGTTACCGCACAGTCCTAAAGACCAGACGTCCAAAATCAAGGTCTGGATAGTGCCATGCCGACGGACTGAGGGCTGTAGGGGAGCAACTGTCTCACAGTGCTCTTAGCTTTGGGAGTTGCCGGCATCCCTTGGCTTGTGGCTACATCATGCCAGCCTCTGCCCCATCATTGTCACCTGGCTTTCTCTATGTCTCTATGTCTCTATGTCTGTTCTGTTCCCTTCTTAAGACACCAGGCACACAGGATTTAGAACTCACCTGACTCCAAGATGACCTCACCCCAACTAATTGTATCTGCAAGATCCTATTTCTGAGTAAGGCCTCCTTCTGAGGTTCCATATGTTAAAACTTCTGCATGTCGTTTTTCCAGGGGATGGGGTAGGGGGCACAATTCAGTACATAGTAGGTGACGGGGAACAAAGATTTCTGTGGAGAGTTCAGAGACATTCACCTGCAGTGAATCATCACCTTTAACTGCTTTCAGAGCTCACTGTCTGAATGCTTTTCCCATCATGTGAGTAAGCTGAGCCTTTTCCATTTATTATTAATGAAAATGACACGAAGTATTTACTTTTAGCACGGTGTGAGAGAGTGTGAGTCTATCTAGGATTAGCCACACACACAAAATAAAGTTAGAAACAATTCAGAGACAGGATTCGAGTGGTAGATATGTATTGGGAGAGATGTTCTGCCTTCTTAAAAACTTATCACGCTGGGTGCCAGTGGCTCATGCCTGTAATCCTAGGTATTCAGGAAGCTGAGACTTAAAGATCAAAGTTCAAAGCCAGCCCAGGAAGAGAAGTCTGTGAGACTCTTGTCTCTAATTAACCACTAAAAATCAGAAGTAGAAAAGCTAATAGATAGTACCCAGGCTCTGAGTTCAAGCAAGCTTCAGCACAAAAAAATAAAATAAAAAAATTGAACTCCATACATAGGTTGGAACCTATTAATAGCTGTTCTGTGTACAACCCACCAGCTTCCTTCAAAATTCCATTTTTGTTGCTCTGTGCTGTACTTCTAGAGTCTTTTTTTTCCCTCTCCCTCTTCCTAAGACATTAAAATTTCTACGGATCACTCGTTAGCCTGGAAATTCTTAAATGACTAGAAATAAACTCCCTTGACAGCAATGTTGACTTTTTTTTTTTTTACTCTGAACCCAAATTAGTCTGATAAGTGAATCACTGTAGTAATACAGATGCCATCATTGGAAAGTGGTCTGGACTCATTTTCATTGGATCCCTTCCCGTCAGGGGCATAGCATGGACATGGCGGGAAATGGAGCATTCTCTGTGAGTTTCGGTGAGCATGGTTATAACTGCATCGGGGGTGGTAGCATGCATCGCTCTGGGAAGGGTATACAGGAAGGCAGAATTGTTTGACAAATCAGGGTAGAAAGTCTGTGACACAGCTCCCTGTTCCCATCATGTGTAGGGAGCAGGTTAAAGGGCAGTGGGCAGGGGTGAAGAAATAAAACAACCTCTGTAGGTGATAACTTGGAATGAAAACTTTGTATCGTGCTGAAAATACCTGACATACTCTGTGCGCACACTTCCAAAAATGTTGACAATGACAACTTTTAGATTCGTTTTGAATCCTCTTTGAGTAATTCTTACCATCGACTCTATGAGTAAGCCCACTAACCTTTTTACATGGGGGGAGGGGAGGGAGAGAGAGAGAGAGAGTGGGAGAGAGAGAGAGAGAGAGAGAGAGAGAGAGAGAGCTCTTGTTAGGCACTATGTACGTCGGCTAGTGTTTCTTATCTGAAATACATGGGACTCAACATGTGACTCAGGTAACTATCAAGGACCAAGGATGTGACACCAGGTTGGTGAGGTTGATTTTGAAGTCATTTTCCTTGAGAAGTTGAATGGGACATTGGTCAACTCCCTAGTTTCAGGTCAAGGAAGGGAAACGGATAGAGCCACAGGCTCAGCAGGCGAAAGCTAGTCTTGGTATTTTGATGTGATGATGAATTAACATAATCACACAAGAGCCATTTCCCCTGTATACCACATGCATGCACACATAGGCACATGCACACACCCTATATGCATGCACATGAACATATACACATGCCTCTTTTTCTGTCAGTCATGGGTCTTGAACTCTAGGCCTAAGCACTGTCCCTGAGCTCTTCAGTTCAAGGCTAGTGCTCTACCACTTGAACCACAGCACCACTTCTGGATTTCTGGTGGTTAATTGGAGGTAAGAGCCTCACAGATGTTCCTGCCCCGGCTCCCTTTGAACCTCCATCCTCAGATCTCAGCCTCCTGAGTAGCTAGGATTATAGCTGTGAGCCACCAGCACCTGGCTGCCACATATGCCTTTTTTAAGCATCACACCAACGGAACAGTAGTAAAACCAGAGCAACTCTCACAAGTGCCACCATTCACAAGTGCACACATCTTCCTCATGTATCTTTAGAAAAAGTTCAATCTCTCTGTCTCTCTCTCTGTCTCTCTCTCTGTCTCTCTGCTGCTGCTGCTGTGTTTCCCAAATGTCTATACAACTAAGCTTTGGCTTTAAAATTGGCCAACACTATCACCATCAGCTATTCAGGACCACTGTGAAGCTTTATCATGTGATATGGCTTGCTTCTGAAGTCTCCCCTAAAAAGCCTTCCTATTTTGGAAGATTCTGGAATCTTTAGGAGGCAGGGCCTAGCTAGAGGAAGTAGATCAGTGAGGTAAGGTCATGTCAGCTTGGCCCCCAGTTCTTTTCCTTGTTCTCTGTTTCATGTCCACCATGACATGAACAACCTCATCTACTATATAATATTCCTACAGCCATGGTCTATCTGCCCACGCCAGTGAGCAGAAAAACAGGATAGCGTATATCTCCCTTTCAGTAGTCAATTTGTATTTGGTCACAGGGACCTTGAGATCACTAAGGCTTTGTGGAAGACATCCTTGGCAATGCCCACCTTGTGCTCAGGCTGGACAGCCCATCTGCCCTTCTAGACATCTCAGCTGAGGCCAGGTCGGCTGTACCACCTCAGGTCTGGTTTTCAGCCAGGAAGCATCTAGACTCCTCTGCCTGTCATTCACAACCATTGTCCAAGTCACACAACTGGTCTGGAGTCTGTGAGCAAAGCTGTCTTTTCTAGTAACACATGTTGCTTAAAAGCTCCTGCTTTGTAGAAATGGATGGAACTAGAACAAATCACGTTAAGTGAGGTAAGCCAAGCTGAGAGAGACAAACAGAGCATGTTCTCTCTGATACGCAGAAAATAGATCTAAAATACACTGGGATATGATAAGTTAGGATTCTGGATACTTGCAGTAGACAAAAGAGGATATTCTTGGGGCTGGGAAGGTGGCTCAGTGGTAGAGCACTTGCCTTGCATTCATGAAGCCCTGGTTCGATTCCTCAGCACCACATAAGCAAAAAGAAAAAAGCCGGAAGTGGCACTGTGGCTCAAGTGGTAGAGCGCAAGCCTTGAGCTGAAGAGCTGAGGGACAGCGCCCAGGCCCAGAGTTCAGGCCCCACGACCGGACTGCCCCCCCCCCCCCAACAAAAAGAGGATATTCTTAAGAGAGAAACACAAAGGTGCAATATCTATGTGTCCCTTCATATTTCCATAGAATAACATATATATTGACATGAACTCTAAGATACGGAAACAAGAGACCTCTCTTCTTTTTTAAATTTTTAATTTTTTGATCATTCTGTCTGCCTTATGAGTCTTGTATTCAAGTGTGTATCTTCAGGAGGGTTGTGGAGAGAGCACAGAACTCTAGGAAAAAAAGGTGGAAAAGTGCAGCAGTGGAGCTCACTTGACACTGATGAAAGTGAACTGTGCAACTCGTGGGTGGAGACAGAAGGGAGGGCCTGGGAGAGAGGGAGGAAACACTATGAGAAAA
Source organism: Dipodomys merriami (assembly GCF_024711535.1). Classification (NCBI taxonomy): domain Eukaryota; kingdom Metazoa; phylum Chordata; class Mammalia; order Rodentia; family Heteromyidae; genus Dipodomys; species Dipodomys merriami. Next base: position 1,830,147 of record NW_027203359.1, read on the forward strand.
CAACATGAAGACACTATGAAAAGAAATGTACTTGTAATCGTAAACCCTCTGTACATCACCTCTTTAACAGCAATAAAGTAAATTAATTCTTTAAAAACGTTCCTGCTTTGGCCTGGTGGACTTGAGCTTTTATTAAGGAAGAGGAAACTGCTTTGGGATGAGGAAGGGTTTTCAAAATGTAAGGGGTTGTTTCTTTTCAAGATGGAATTAAGACCCATCTCAGATTGTTCAAGAAGTAGCCGAGGGTTCAGGTATTTTTTTGACATTACTTGTTGTAGTGTTAATGGTATTTCAAAGTCACCTTATGTAAATATATTTTACCCTATTCAAACTAGCCAATCGCAGCAGATTGTGAACCTGAGTCAACCAATCTGAGCGGAGGGGCGGGGCCTGCTGGTTTAGGGATAAATAAGGGAGCACCCACCTGTGATTGCCAGATTTTTGGCTGATACCACACCCTTCTGCACAAGTAATTTTTTTTTAACATAAAAAATGCCTTATTTGCTAGGGGCTGGTGGCTAACACCTGTAATCCTAGCTACTCTGAGGATCATGTTTCAAGCCAGCCCAGGCAGGAAAGTCCGTGAGACTCTTGTCTCCAATAAACCACCAGAAAACCAGACTACGTGCTGCTGTGGCTACAGTGGTAGAGCGCTAGCCTTGAGCTGAAGAGCTGAGAGACAGCACCCAGGCCCAGAGTTCAGGCCCCACAACCAACAACAACAACAACAAAAAGCCCTATTTAAAAACAGGATCTTTAAAAAAAAAAAGAGAAAACTTTTTATATACAGCTACTTAGCATAGAAGCACACACATGTGTGAGAGCACACACACACAATAAATCCAGTTAGGGGCTGGGAAGGTGGCTCAGTGGTAGAGCATTTGCCTTGCATGTATGAGGCCCTGGGTTCGATTCCCCAGCACCACATAAGCAAAAAGAAAAAAAGCCAGAAGTAGCGCTGTGGCTCAAGTGGTAGAGCGCTAGCCTTGAGCTGAAGAGCTGAGGGACAGCACCCAGGCCCAGAGTTCAGGCCCCACAACTGTCCCCCCACCCCCCAAAAAAGAAGTTCCATTGTTTGTATCCCCAAGCAAAATCAGAATGCTGTGAAAGATGCTTCCAACCCCTGGCTCCTGTGAGGAGCTGCCAGTGGGAACATCTGTGCATTCATCATCAGCAGTGATCTCTGGGGTGTGGCCAGGTCCTTACTGACAGTGAATATCAATTCATAATCAATGCAGAAGTAAATTTTGCCTTGTTGAGACAGTCTTTATTTCTGGGTCTTTTGTTGTTCTTGGAAAGCATATTCATGGCAGTGTCCAGCCTGAACTCTGAACTGAGATTTCCCAAGTCTGTCACCTTTGCTGAGATCCATGTAGTTGTAGATCAGCAACCAGTCTTGTAATACACCCCCAGTATGTAGGACCTGTTTTTCTTAATTTGTTGGTTTGTTTGTTGTTTGGGGTTGGTTGTTTTTGTGTGTGTGCCAATGCTAAGGCTTGAACTCAGGGCCTAGATGCTCTCCTTTAGCTTCTTCACTTAAGGCTGGTGTTGTACCACTTGAGCCATAGCTCTACTTCCAGCTTTTTGGTGGTTAACTAAAGATAAGAATCTCAGGAACTTTCTTGCCTGGGCTGACTTTGAACCACGGATCCTTACATCTCAGCCACTGAGTATCGAGGATTACAGTGTGAGCCAGCAGCGCCTGGCTGAATGAACGAAGTGAATTCTAATTCTGACCACAAACTTACAACAGTGCCCTTCAGTCAGTCTTGCTAATCAACTAAACCAGGGGGCACTCAGCTATAAAGTGGGAGTCATATTTCATGCCTCTTCACTGGACTATTGTGACAATTAAATTAGATCATATGTGAATGGGCATCAGAAGCTATAAAGCACCACACAAAAGACTACTGTAGATATTCTTTTCAAGAGAGGTTGTCTTTAATAAAGGAGAAGGAAGTTGAAACTCATCTCAGATATAAATGAACCACGATTTGACAGAAAAAAGAGATATAAAAGGCTTTTATACACATGAAAAGATGCTTACCCTGACTGCTAATAAGGAAACTATATAAAAAGAAACAAGTTGAGAGATCATTTCTACCTGTCAGATTGGCAAAGTTCAAAATAATTACTCTTGACTGAGGCCAAGAAGCAAAGACTCTGCACCTTGATTTTTTTGAGCAAATGCATGTTTACCTCCCATTGATAATATTCAATAAAATAGACAATGTAATTCCATTTCTTAAAATTGATCCTACAGATGCAATGTGCTGTACTTGAACAGTATAAGGTAGCTGTGTGTGCATTGGTGTAGAATGATCTTACAATTTATTAAGTGAGAAATGTTTGACTGGAGGTGGCACTATGGCTCAAGTGGTAGAGTGCTTGCCTTGAGCTGAAGAGCTAAGGGGTAGTGTCCAGGCCCAGAGTTCAAGCCCCACGACCAACAACAACAACAAAAAAACAAAACCCTACTGTTAAACCCAGGAAAGAAATACTTGTAGTTTATAGATATTTGATTTTGGATACACCATATTCAGAAATGCTTTTAGGGTTTTGGGGTAGTATTTTTTGTTTCGTGGGTGTTTGGGTTTGCGTGCATGCTGAGGAGTGTAACAAGTTGGCATGCCAGCTACACAATTCTTTGTGTCCTTTGGAGCCTTTTAAATATGGTACCCTATGAAGACAGAGTGGATTTTGTTTTCTAAATGGAAAACTGAGAAAAAGTTGTAAAAAAAAAATTTAAATCGGAAAACCACAAAAAATATGTTTAAGGCTCCAATTTTCCCTTCCTCACACTAAAATAGAATAATGTTGCCAGGTGCTGGTGGCTCACATCTGTAATCATAGATACTCAGTAGACAGATCTGAGGATCACAATTTGAAGCCTTCCCAAACACAAAGTCTGTGGGACTCTTATCTCCAATTAACCACAAAAAGTCTGGAAGTAGAGTTGTGGCTCAAGTGCTAGAGCACTAGCTTTGATTGAAAAAGCTCAGGGACAATGAGTTCAAGCCCCTGGATCAGCACAAAAGCAAAACAAGATAGACAGATGGATAGATATATAGATAACATCTACACACAGATGCACACATAGATGTAATGAAAGGAAAAGATTTACTTAAGGACAATAACTATCTTCTTTCTATGTCGCTGGCCTTCCATCTAGATAGATACCTCTTTGTTCGTTAAGATTTATCCTTTTACATTGGAGCTCTAGAAAACTAACGTGCATTGACTCCTTACAACTGTGGAAAGTGATTTCATCCTCACCCTGGTAATGAACCAAAAAGTAGTGCTGTCTGGCTTCCCCTTGATCTGCCAGTCTTTATTTCCTGAGATCTGAGTAAGCTTTAGAAAGCTGTGAGCCTCAAACCCAGTCTTGATGCTCACTTCTCCTGACTTCCCAATGAGCCTGGGAGCCTGCTGGGAGGCCCGTGGGGCGTTCTCGGGGGAGGGAGTCTTGGGGTAATTAGGTAGATGCTCAGGGCTCTGGGCGCCTAATTGGAGTATTGAACATCTCAAGAAGTGACTCAAGTTCTGCCTTCCTGCTTTATTAGTTTCGCTGTCTAAATTTATTTTACTCTTTCTTTCATTTTCATAATATTTAAGCAAAGGGCTGGGGTTTTGTTTGTTAGTTTGTTTTTGTGGTACTAGGGCTTGAACTTGGGACCTTGCATTCTTGCTTGGCTTTTTCCTCCAAGGCTGGCAATCTACCACGAGTCACTTCCAGCTTTTTGGTGGTTAATTGGAAATAAGAATCTCACATATTTTCTTTCCCTGGGCTGGATCCTCAGATCTCAGTCTCCTGAGTAGCTAGGATTATAGGTATGAGCTACAATGTCCACTACAAAGAGTTGTTTTAATTAGATATATAACTCAAACTTGAAGCACTATTTGATAGGCTTTCCTTAATACATTTGTGTAGTTTGGGTGACCTGTGCGGCCTCTTTGCTAGGAAGGCCACAGCCCCTAGCCTCAGCATATTTTCTTGATAATTTGCAAATGCAGAGGCCCACCCCAATACATATCAAGTGTGCTACTTGGGGGTACACCTTCATGCTGTCTTAACAGCGCCTCCATAGGCCAGGTGCTGGTGGCTCATACCTAGCTACTCAGGAGGCTGAGATCTGAGGATCATGGTTTGAAGCCAGCCCAGGCAGGAAAATCTCAGCCTAAGAAAAGAGCTGTTTTTACTGTGTGAATGGACCATTTGGGGTTAAAGTCTAACCTAAACTGTGTTTACCTTCTATTATGAATTTCCAATCACTGAGGCTCAGCTTATTTATCCATTATTCATACCTGTGTCAGAGACCTGCGTGAACTGAGGTCGTCTGTTGGCTGATTGGGACTTGGGTTTAGCTAATATTTTCATGACGACCTACAGGCAGCCTTGCTCAAACAAGATAACTAAGCACAAAATCCTTAGGGATCCTCTCTCTCCTTGCAATTCTGGGGCTCGAACCCAGCACCTTGCACATTCCAAGCAAGTACTGTACCACTGAGCTGCAGCTGCACCCCCTGAATGATTTCTCAAATGCCCTTTTACAATGATTGGCGTGAGGCCTATCCTACCATCATGTACTACAGAAGCAACACTAATTTCTTCTCCAAAGAAGAAAGGTAAATCTCGAGGCAACAGATTTCCATCTGTCTTCTTTTGAGTGGTTGGCTCCAATTCAGTAATTAATTTTACGGAGATGGCTGAATTATGATAATAACCACACAGAATATTCTTAACTTTTTTTTCAGGTGACTATTACTAAGTTTTCAGAATCTCTGAGTTCCCAGCCCTTGAGGAGTGTTGCGTACCTTTTGATACAACGTGAGATTCAGTAGAAAACAAACCTGGAAATGGAGAATGGATAAGGGCCTTCCTCTGCTTCCTGTTTTCTACAGAAAACCACAGGTCCTTGAGATCCATCCGTGCATAGTATTTCAGGGTGGGGAGAGGGTCTCACAAAAAAGGAGAGTGTCACAGTTGAAAGGTTTAGAAGGGTTTATTTTCCTGTGACTAGGTTAAGGCAGGAAGAAAGACAGAAGAAGACTTCCTGTTCCCCAGACAGGAAATGAGAGTTGAAGACTCAAAATGGCCCCTGTTACCTATAACCTGTTACGTTTCTTTCTGAGCTGAGGGAATACAGGTGCTTGTGAGGTCTAGCAACCCCCAACCAACCCTTAGGCCATGGTTCTGAGTAGACAGATGGGTTACTTAGTATTTCTGTGTCTATCCAAAATGTAGGGACCAGAGGTAAGCTTTTTTTCTTTTCTTTTCTTTGTTGGATGTGGGGCTTGAACTCTGAACCTGGGCACTGTCCCTCAGCTCTTCAGCTCAAGACAAGTGCTCTACCACTTGAGCCATAGCACCACTTCCGGTTTTCTGAGTGGTTTATTGGAGATAAGAGTGTCACGGGTGTTCCAGCCCGGGCTGGCTTTGAACTGTGGACCACAGGTCTCAGCATCCTGAGTAGTGAGGATGACAGGCGTGAGCCACTGACGCCCGACCAGAGGTGAGCTTTGGGGCTCCCTTTTCACAGGTAAACTTCTGATCTATCTCTGCCCATTTACAGAGAGTTACCAAGTGTTTTTCATTGCAAAAGAGAGGGTGGTTTTATATAGCTTTAGACCTTGTAAACTAGCATGTAAGTGGAAGGAAGATTAACTGCATTATTGGCTGCTTCCTGGTTCCAACTTCTAAGTCTGACCCTTTTTTATATTTATTAAAACTAATATAACTTCCCTGTCTCCTCACTTGTCTATCCTGCCTCAAACATACCAAAGAGCTCTGGCAAGGAACGCTTCAGATGCCTAAGACCAAGCCATGATGGGAGCTCAGGAGAAGTGAACCCCAAGGTGGGTTGATATCTAGCAGGATGGAGAAAGCACTGGGAGTAGAGGTGCTCTATGTGCGCTTTGTGAGGCTCAGTTCTATTCTAGGCACCAGGTCAACTGGAGACATGGAGTGCAGGTTAGAGTGGTCATCCAGAGCCACAGGCCCTGGCCTATAGCCAATGGCCTGTGGAGCTGAGAGGAAGTCGTTGCTGGCACACTGTTCCTTCCTGTTCCCGCCCCCCCCCCCCCCCCCCCCCCCCCGTGGGAAGGGACTGCAGTACCATTGACTCTCAATTGAGGAACAGCAATGGAGTCAACTGGGTATACGTGTTTTGTGTGTATATGCTAGTCCTGGGGCTTGACTTCAGGGCCTGAGCGCTGTCCCTGAACTTTTTTGCTCAAGGCTAGTGCTCTACCACTTGAGCCACTGCTCCACTTCTGGCTTTTTTTTTTTTTTTGGAAGATAATTGGAGTTAAGAATCTCACAGACTTTCCTGCCTGGACGGATTTGAACTGTGATCCTCAGATCTCAGCCTCCTGAGTAATTACAGGTGTTAGCCACTGGCACCCAGCATGTGAGATGAATTGCAGAGATATAGTAGTGTTGTAGGAAAAGTGTTGGTACAAAGCACAAGTGTTGGGTGGACAGGTGTTGGTAGGAAGGGGAGGTTTTGCTAGGAAAGTCAGGTGTTATTGGGAAAGACTAGGAAGGAAGGGGAAATGTTGGTAGAAGGAACAGGCATTGATGACACAGGTGTTGGTAGGAAGATCAGGTGTTGGAAGAATGTGGTAATAAGCAGGACAGGTATTGCTGGGAAGAATGGGGTAGTGGGAAGGGCCGTTGTTAGTAGGAGGGGTTGGTGCTGCTGGGAGGGCAGGTGTTGGTAGGAGGGGCAGGTGTTGCTGGAAAGGACCGGTGTTGGTAGGAAGGACAGGTGTTGATAAGGAGAAGCAGATGTTCTAAGGAAAGGAAGGTGTAGGTGGGAAGGACAGGTGTTGGTAAGGAGGGGTAGGTGTTGGTTGGAGGGACAGGTTTTCGTGGGCAGGTTGGACCAGGAATGGATTAGAGGAGAATGGAGTAGGGGTAGATTCAAGAAGTTTGGAGCATCTGAACCTGCTTCCACTTGAATGGCTTTGGCTTTAGTCCCATTAAACGAAATTGAGTAATGCAAAGTACTGAAAATAAGGAATTAGCACGGGAGAGTTGGGCCTGTGGCTTCTGAGCCCCATGGCACATTGGGTGCCCATGTTTTCCCTGCCTCCCCATCATGTCATCGGCTGTTTACACAATCAGCTCCTCTGCCTTGTGCTGCAGTGGAAATATTTCTAGGAATCTCGGTAAGTAAATGGAATCTTAAAAGCTCAAACTTCTGCCCTGGGCAAGGAACCCAAGGATGTCACTGTGCATCACTTCAAAGGCTGATAAGATTTTGAAGGTCTCTGCTCTCTCAAAGAGTGTCTTTCTTTTAAGGCCAACCAGAAACATTTGTGTGTGCATCCCACCATTGTTGCAATGAGATGGAGGACACGGTTTCTTACTGCCTGTTTGTGGGGGTTCGAGTCTGCCTGCCCCCACCCACAGAATATATCCTCCTCTGCTTTCTAGTCATTTCCTGGTTTTGCAGGAGAGATGGCCAGTAAGCAAGATTTCAAAGCAGGGCAGGCTGGGTATGCCAATGGCCATTTCTGTAATCCTAGCTGTTCAGGAGGCTGAGATTTGATGATTGAGATTCCAATCCAGCCTGAGTAAGAAAGTCTGGGAGATTTATTTCCAGTGAACCACCAAAGAACAGGAAGTGGATGTGTGGCTTAAGTGATAGAGCGCCAGCCTTGACCAAATGAGCTTTGAGACTCCAAGTTCAAGCTCTAGTATCAGCACACACACACACACACACACACACACACACACACACACACACGCCAAAGCCAAGCATTAGGTTTTGAGTTCAAGTCCCATACTCCTCCCAATAAACAAACAAACAAACAAATGCAGTGCTGAGGCTGTGTAGAGTGGGCGGCTCTGAATTTGCTCTCTGTCTCTTTCTTCACCTCTGTGTCTGTCTGTCTGTTTGACTGTCTGTCTGTCTGTCTCTCTCTCTCTCTCTCTTTCTCTCTCTCTCACACGGTATCTTCCCCATCTAAAGGCATCAGTGTGCTGGGGTATCCCCTGACAATCTTTGTGCTTGCATGATGCAGTCTCCCCAAGGAATTAGAAATTCTTGACTTGGGGGGAAATGATAACTGGTAAAATAAAATAAAATGACTTGCTTTCTCTCCTCTTCTCATCTTCCATCCTTTGACATTGCTTGTGACAAGTGACACAGGTGTCATGCATTGCAGCTGTTTGTCGCAGATGCCTCTCTCTCTCTGCAGTTTTATCCCTGAGGAATCTGTTGGTTTCTCTCTGTCACTAGCAGAGAAATTGGCACCGTAGACACCCACAACCTGTAGAAAATGGAAGAAGGATTTGTGGTGACTTTGCCCAGGAAATAAAAGGAGACACTGGGGGATGTGGGTGTGGAGAGGTAGGGCACTGCTAGAATTGTTTGCATGTTCCTTCACAGACGTCTTCCTGTTCTACTGGGGCTTGAACTCAGGGCCTGGAAGCTAGCCTTTAGCTTTTTCACTTAAGGCTGATGCTCTACCACTTGAACAACACCTCCATTTCTGGCTTTTTTGCTGGTTATTTGGAGATACGAGTCTCACAGACTTCACTCCCTGGGCTGGCTTTGAACTATGATCCTCAGATTTCAGCCTCCTGAGTAGCTAGGATTACAGGTGTGAACCATTGGGATCCCCAGCTAGTGTCAATGTTTTGATGGCTCCAAAGTTATGCTTCTTTCTTGGTGCCTGGTGCCTGGGATTTGTAGATTCTCCATGAGATGCCTGTCGGCTCTCAATGAAAGTATAATATAAGGGGCTCGAGATTGCTTCTCATTTCTGGGACCTTTACTTGCATCCTCAGCTTAGTTCTCTAGTCCTGCCTTGTGAGGCTGCTGTGTGTTTCCAGGCTCCCAGGCAGAACTGGTTGGGAAGAAATGCAATGTGCATGAAGACTAGGGGACCTCACAGTCCAAAGCTTCCATCCTTGCATTCCAGACAGATGCCCCCAGGCAAGCGGAGCTAGCTTAATACAAGCATATTTGTAACACTCTGGTTCCATCCAGATCAAAGGGCCCAGTGCCAGCCTGGCTTGCAGCCTCCAAAATAGAAAAAAGAAGAAGAAGCAGAAGAACTGGACCCTGGAAGGGAGCCTGTGTGACTTGGCCATGCCTTAAATTCAAAATAAAATACCAATTGTGTTATGCATGTTTGACCCGTCCGATGAAGACTTTGAAGTCTCTTTGCCTCTAATAAATTGGATTCAAGTATTTCCTCATCCTGCTTCTACTTGTGCTAAACTTTGATTCGGGGTTTCTTCTAAACTTGTGCTTCTTGTGGAGTAGATGGGAAGAAAAGAAATGAACCCATGCCGACCAATAGGTATTAGCCTGCCAGGAACAAACAGTTAAAGGTAATGTTCCTCTGTTTCTTTGAATAAGAAATTTAAGCCGAGCATCTGTGGCTTATATCCATGATCCTAGTTATTCAGGAGGCTGAGACCTGATGGTGGAGATTTGTGCTTCTGAGCTAGTCTGCGCAGACAAATCTGAGAGACCCTTATGTCCAATTAACCTGCAAAAAAGCCAGAGATGAATGTGTAGCTCAAGGGTTAGAACACTAGCAAGAGCTGAGGTTGTAAAGCCCCGAGTTCAAGCCCCAGTACTAGCAAAAACAAAAAAGGAAAAAATAAAGCATCTTACAAATGATGACCACTTGTTATTGGCTATCACTGTAACTTCCAGAACAAAGGACTTGTTACTGTGTAGGAATTGGGTTGGGTATCTCAACCCACACAGGATTGAAGGAAAGGACACAAGTCAAGCTAAGAAGATGCCAGTATTATCACAGGGTCCAAAGTAGTTGAAAGCAAAAGTAACAACTCCCTCCAAGGAAGAGAAGTAGGTGGTTTGGTATAAACTCCCAACCCAGATGGTCTGGGAGGCCTGCCTTATGCCATGTGAGGAGGAGGAGGAGCAGGAGGAGGAGGAGGAGGAAGAAAAAGGGGAGGGAGGAAGGCGGAGGAGGAAAGGGAGTAAGGGGGAGGAGGAGGAGGGAGAAGGAGAAAGGGTTGAGGGGGAGGAGGAGGAGGAGAGAGGAGGAAAGAGAGAACAAAGAGGAGGAAGAGGATGAGCAGGAGGAGGAGGGGGAGGGGGAGGAAGTGGAGGAGGAGGGGGAGGAGGAAGAAGAAGAAGAGGGTGGGAAAGTGAGAGTGGGGCCTGACATCAGTAGCCCCCTGTAGGTTCCTAGGGTCCCTCTCTTGGAGTTTTGGCTGTCCTGGCATCTGTTGATCACCGAGGGGAGGGGGCACTTGTCCCCACTTACAGTCAGTTCTCTGAGTTATCCAGGCTTTCCCAAAGGAGGAGGGACAAGCCCCCATCTACTCCTTTCCCAGGGTCCCAGGAAGAAGAGGGGCTCTTACCCCCACTGGGTCCCAGTCTCTCCCTAACTGCCTACACCCTTCTCAGGCTCCCTCTGACCTTTAAAATATATCAGTAAGAATTTAATTTCTTAGTAAAGAGCACTCTTTTAAACATAATGCGTTTGTCATCATAAAGGAACTTGAAACATTTTTCTGGTATTTCTTACATTGAAAACTTCACCAGGGGTTAATATCAGGCTACCTACCAACAGGTATTTGAACACAACATAGGTTGTATAATATATAGACACCCATACATATATATTGAAACAAGTCATAATTATGATGGTAATATGTTTCATTTACATTAGCCTTTTAATTACAGAATACTTTTACATTCATTATCCTGAGTGATCAGTTAGTGTGTGCCTTTGAAACATAAATTAATCTTAATAGCCTAAGCTAAATAGAATTAAGAATAGAAGGGAAGTAAAAGCAGTGTTTAAATAAACTGTTGGTGTCTCACAGTCAAATGTGAATAATTTTTAAATTATCTACTGCCTTAATTTTTCTTTGTTACATTGCTCTGTTAAATTAGCGAGAGTAAATAAGCAGAAAATACTATAATAAGATGCACACCTCATTATAACAATGTATGTATATTTATGTACATATATGTATCTCCTTGCTGGGTACTAACATATGTTTATGATGCTTTTTGTCTGAAAAAATGAGAACATATATTCTAAAAATATAAATATGCATGTGAGGAATGTGAAGAATGCTATGGAATGTATTTGAAATACATGGAAGAAAGCCTTGCATGTGTGTGTTGGAATTAGGTTCTTCAACTCAGGGCCTCACACTCTTCCTTAGATTTTTTTTTTTCACTTAAGGCTAGTGCTCTACTACTTGAGCCATACCTCTACTTCTGGATTTTTGCTTGTTAAATTGGAGATATGAGCCTCTCAGATTTGTTTGCCCAAGCTGGCTTTGAACCAGGGTTTTCAGTTCTCAACCTCCTGAGCAGCTAGAATTCTAGAAGTGTGTCACCAATGCCTGAGTCTCATTACCCATCTGTATCTCCCAGTCACTATTAGTTCCCCCTTTTGACCTTCATATCCACTGGTTCCACATACAAGAACACATCTGTAGCTAAATTTATTTAATACGATCATCTCTAGTTCCATCCACTTTCCCACAGACAACATAGTTTCCTTCCTCTTTATGCATTAGTGAAACTTCATAGTACATTCATGCCACATTTTCTTTATCCATTCCTGTGTAGATGGGCATCTAGGCCTAGTCTATAACTTGGCTATAGTGAATGGTGCTACAGCAAGCATGCCTGAACAGTTTTCTCTGTTGTGAGTTGATCCATATTTTTAGGGTATATACTCAGAAGTATTGCAGTGGGTCATAGATAATTTGTGAGGAACCTCCATTCTGATTTTCATAGTGGTTGCACTCATATACATTCCTACCAACAGTGTATGAAGGTTCTTTTTCCCCTACATCTTTGTCAAAATTTATTGTATTTTTGTTCTCTTGATGATAGCCTCTCTCTCTCTCCCTCCTTCCTTCCTTCCTTCCTTGCCCTCCATCCCTTCCCTCCCGCCCTCCTTCCTTCCTTGCTTCCTTCCTTGCTTCCTTCCTTCCTTCCTTCCTTCCTTCCTTCCTTCCTTCCTTCCTTCCTTCCTTCCTTCCTTCCTTCCTTCCTTTCTTTCTTTTTGCTTTCTTTCTGCCAGTCCTCAGGCTTGAACTCTGGCCCTGGGTGCTGTTCCTGAGCTCCTTTTGTTCAAGGCTAGCATTCTACCACTCCAGCCACAGTGCCACTTCTGGCTTTTTCTGTGATTAATTACAGATAAGACGTTCACAGACTTTCCTGCCCGGGCTGGCCATCCTTGGATCTCAGCCTCCTGAGTAAGCTAGCAGAACAGGTGAGAGCCACTAGCACCCAGTAGTGATAGCCTTTCTGACTAGGGTGAGATAGAATCTCTATGCCATTTTGCTTTGCATTTCTCTGATAGCTAAACATATTGAGCTTTTTTTCCCCACATGTGTATTGGCCATTTGTACTGTCCAGTTCATTTGCCCATTTATTGACTAGATTATTTGCTCTTTTGGTATTTAATTTTTTTGAATTCTTTATATATAGTACATATTAATCCTCTGTCAGTGAATAGCTCGCAAAGATTTTTCTGCCATGTTATAGACAGTCTCTTCACTTTGTTGATTATTTCCTTCGCTGTGCAGAAACCTTTATTTTGGTTCATTCACATTTGTCAGTTCTCTCATCACTCTTTTCTATTATATTGTAATCCTACTCAGAAAGCCATTACCTCTTCCTGGATCTTGAAATGTTTCCCCTATGTTTTCCTGTACTAGTTTCAAAGTCCCACATCATACATTAAGGTTGTCAATGCATTTTGAGTTCTTTCTTTGTGTAGCATGAAAATCTAGTTTCCATCTTCTCAGTTTTCTCAACACTACTTGTTAAAGACACTGTTCCCAGCCCCCACCCCAACCCTCATGTATATTTGGGATTCAGATTGCTGCGGTTGTGGGGACTTATTTCTACATCCTCCATTTGTTGATACGTCCAGTATTTGTTCTTTTTGCTCAGGATTGCTTTGTCTATTCAGGATCTTTTGTGTTTCCATGGGATTTTTTTATGATTTTTCCCTCTACTTCTATGAAGAATGTCACTGGGATTTTGCTGACTCTCTTGCTTTGAATCTCTAGATTACTTTCCATATAATACGGCGGTTTTCACAGTATTAAAAATTCTAAGCTGGGCACTGGTGGTTTACGCCTGTAATCCTGGCTACTCAGGAGGCTGAGATCTGAGGATCATGGTTCAAAGCCAGCCTAGGCAGAAAAGTCCCTATTGAGACTCTTATCTCCAATTAACCACTCAAAAACAGGCTGTGGCTTAAGTGGCAGAGTACAGCCTTGGGCACAAAGATGTTCAGGGACAGTGCCTAGGCCCTGAGTTCAAGCCCACAACTGACACGCCAAAAAAAATTCTAATCAAGCTGGGCACCTGTGGCTCATGCCTATAATCCTAACTACTCTGGAAGCTGAGATCTGAGGATCATGGTTATCTCTAGTTAACTACCAGAAAACCAGAAGTGGCACTGTGGCTGAAAGTGATAGAATTCTAACCTTGAGGAAAAAAAGCTCAGGGACAGTACCCAGGCCCTGAGTTCAAGCCCCATGACCAACCAAACATAAATTAAAAAAAAAAAAATCTGATCAAGTCAGGCAGTGGTGACTCATGCCTGTAATCCTAGTTATTTAGGAGGCTGAGATCTGAGGATCATGGTTCAACACCAACCCAGGCAGCAAAGTTGGTAAGACTCTTATTTCCAATTAACCATCCCCCCCCCCAAAAAAAACAAACAAAAAATAGAAGTAAAGCTGTGATTCAAGTGGTAGAGTTAGCCTTGAACAAAGAAGTGCAGACACAGTGCCCAGTCCCTGAGTTTAAGCCCCAGAACCAGCACAAAAGCCCTGATTCTGAACATGAGAGGACTTTCTATCTTCTGTGTCTTCTTCTTTGCTTCATGTATTATTTTCTCATGGCCTATTAACCAAACTCTTCCAAACTACCCTTTGTCCTGGATTATTTACAATATGGAACAAAGGGAATTCTAAGCGGAAGGGCAAAGCCGGTTAGCCGACTTAACATTCTTTTCCGTGTCGCAGAACTAACAATATGGCCAGATAGCCCTAGATGGTCCATAAACTACAAAGTAGCCCAATTTTTAAGGAATACCAAAGAAAATGGCATACCATTTTGTTCTCCAGTGAAAACCAGAATCATCTAACATTGACTGAGCATCTGCTCTGCAAATGAAATTCACAGTGCACCCATAGGAGAAAGGATAATCATATGCAGAAGATTCCTAATGAAGACGATAAGGCTTCATGTAGAGACAAAGCTACAGGTAACCCAGAGAAAGAGAGATGTTCAGAGAGGGGACTCAGCAGAGATTCTGGGTATGGACCAGACCTTCGAAGGTAGGCAGGCATGAGCCCTGTAGAGGCTTGACAGTACCTTGGACCTGCTTAGCCACCTCTTTTGGCTCCAGGGAATACCCATTAAGTCTCTTTTTCATGTTAAAGCTAACAACACTTTGTTTCCTGGGGGTATATGTCTTGTTAGGGAGCAATAATAATACATCAATTTCCATCAAGTTGCATTTTATCATTATAATGGTTTCAGAGGAAGCTGCTTCTTGCTCCTGCAGTGCATTTTAATGTGTTGCCAGAAGCATGGAAACTCATTGAAGACCCATGGACCTATAGTGGAGGGGGCATGGCTGGGCCAAGGAAGGGCCCTGCCGAGGCTGGGACATGCCAGTCCTGATGTCTGCCCAGCGGCCATCTTCCCAGAAGCTGTGTGGGCAAAACCACTGACTTTTCCCGGTCCGATTGCCTTAGTCCTGCATCTCTCCTCTCATGGTCCTCCATCCACTGACGATCCCAGACTCTGGATGGCAGTCCAAGAGGAAGCGGCCTGTCAGTGCGGGCAGGTGTGGCTTTCAGAAGTTCCTCTTACCGAAGAAGATGCTCTCAGGTATGCCCTGGGAGAAGAGATTTATCGTCAAAAGAATAAGTTGGAGAACACACGTGAGAATGTATGGTGACATTCAGACCTTGGCTGGGAAGCCTGCCCTCTCAACCAGAGTCCTCACAAAGGACAGGTGTCACCGCGGAGTTGTCTCTGCCATTTTCCACAAATGAACACAGTAAATTAATCTTTGGAGGGAGAAGTTGATGAGACGCAGCCATTTTACTGCATGACCTAGTACTCAAATAAAGCCTGTTCTAATAACTTTTTTTGTTTTCTGATACAAGGGCTTGAACTCAGGGCCTGGGCACTGTCTCTTGGCTTTCTTGCTCAAGGCTGGTTCTCTACTGCTTGAGCCACAGCCTCATTCTGGCATTTTGGTGGTTAATTGGAGATAAGAATCTCATGGACTTTCCAGCCTATACTAATTTTTGAGCTATGTCCTCAGATCATGGATCTCAACCTCCTAAGTAGCTAGGGTTATAGGAGTGAGCCACCAAGACCCAGCCCTGTGTCTTCTTCTATAATCCTTATAGTACAGGTTAGGGGCTTTAGAACCCTGAGTAAGTACTTGTGATTATTGACTAGTAGTGTTCTCAGAAGTTTACCAAAGATGTTGCTAAAACAGCGTGGGTGCGGGGAATGTCTCTTAGTAATAGACATTTACCTAGCATGCACTGTTGCATGGAAAGAAATCAGAGAAGCCACATGTTGAGAAAGGTTGAACTGGGAGTTTTTATTAGAAGGCCAGTGACCACAGGTGGACACGTGTCACAAAGACCTGCAGCCTGTGGAACACACTTAACACTGTCAGAAAACTGAGCCATGAGAGCCAGAGAGGAAAGAAAAAGCAGAAAACCAATATCAACAAACCAGATCAGCTCCAGTGGAGAGCTGAAGTGTGACACCATGGTGATGGGAGAAGAGCCAGGGGACAGGACAGGGGACAGGAGGCGTGGCATACCTGTGCCTGAGCTGGTCTGCACCTAAATAGGGTCAGGTCAGGGAACAGGATCACAGGGAGCTTGAGAGTTCTGGCAGGTCCAGTAACCTATCATCCAAGTCCCCGCCCCTGCCTCTAGAAATTCATCACCCATCACCTGGGACTTCCCTGCCTCCATCGTGAAGACAAGATGGCACCAGTTAGAATCAACTCTCTACCATCCATCATATGGCCAAGATGGCATCAGCCAGATCCTTATTTCAGTACAAGCTTCTAAGTTGGGTCCCTAGCATTACCCGCCCCCCAAAAAGGGGGAAAGAGGGGAGAGGGAATTCATACACAAAAAGAATTACAATTCCACTCAGATAGTACCAGACATAGGGATACGTTTGAAAGCAGCACTAATTAAGTCATTCATTCATTCATTTATTGTTAGTGCTGGGAATCAAACCTAGTCATCTACGGCTGAGTTACACCTGCAGTCCCTAACGTTCCATCTTTACAGCATTGATAGTTTCCCAAAGTATTCTTTAGTGCTTTTTCTCTACCCTTCCCCCCCCCCCCCCGCATTGTTTTTTGATATTCTCACCTTTAAAAGTAAATCATTTAGGTACTAGAATACAAAGAGGCTGTATCTCCCTGAAGGGTGAACATCAGTGCATCCTCGTGTTTCTGATTAACTTGGTTTTTTGCTAGATCGTGGATGTTTTCTACCTCTCCCTGATTCCTGAATCTGAGCAAGTTACGGTACATTTTGATTCCGTTTTAATCCATCAAAATCAAGTTAGTTGTAAGTGATGGAAGAGCTTACTTTGTAGAGTCCGGGCTGCTTGGAGACGTCAGCCACATGCCAAAAGCTTGCTCGTCGTTGCCCGGCAACCTTCCTGGAGGAATAGATTTTCTGCCACTGGCTCCCTTTTTAGTCAGGGCAGAATCTATTAACTCTACTATTCCAGCCCAGAGAGCCAAAGCCCAACTTTAGCTGGAAAGAATAGTCAGAGGTTGTTTTGTTTTGTAAGAACCCAGTGCTGTGTTGCTGGCTTCTAACCCCTACTACTCATTTCATTGACTTCCACATAAAGACTTACAGCTTATTAATATTACTCAGGACCGTTGAAACTAAAAAGAGCCGTCTCCGGCCTTCGTGGCCCTTACAGAAGCTCATTACTTCATTTCTCTTTGCACCCATGCGCTTGGGGAATGGATGCAGAATGGTGTGCATCAAGCTAATGGTGGATCAAGTGAGAGTGACCTTATTTGCTCCCAAACTTTCGTCTACAGCAGGTGTTCTTGCTGGCTTTCCCGAGACAGACATCATCTGCTTGGCGAAGCTGTTATTTCTTCAAGTAGGCCCGCTCTAGCTCTGATTGAAAAGTGCCTGTGAATTTCTTCCCCTTATCCTTCAATCAAAGGATGCCTTTTCTCTTTTCCTAGCTAAATACTTCAGCTCTTGGATTGAGGGTTTCCATCTACCCAGGGGAGCTTGCTTTGCTGTCAGCCCTATTGTTTTGCTTATGCTCTTAATGTAATAGCTA